>NW_022196905.1:244681218-244695575 GCF_008632895.1 Mastomys coucha
GGAGAGAGAGAGAGTGGGAGGGAGGGAGAGAGAGGGAGGGAGAGAGAGAGAGAGATTGATTGATTGATTCCCAGTCCTTCCCTTGGTATCTGTGATTCTATCTAGCCAGGCTGAAATTGTCAAGGACTTATTTTCATTGGCTGCCAAACTTCAAGAGGGTTCGACCTTTGGGAGGGGCTTTATCTCTCCTCTCTGCTGGGTCTGATCTTGGCCTGATTCCCAGGCTCTGAGAAAGGAGATCATCTCTTTTTTTTTTTTGCATGGAGGTGACACAGAGCTGCAGAGCTCTGGCCCTTAACAGTCATTCTCAGTCCTAACCAGTTACTGTCGGGACACTAAGACCAAAACTATTTGTACAATGGGAGAGACCTACGGCCCCTTGTCAGGAGGTCTGACTGACTAACTCTCTGGGCTGGAGAGGGCCTGCTATCTGTGGACTTGGCTCAGGGGAAGCCCTGGCCACTGGGCAATGTGCAATGTGGAAATGATAACAGTTAATGTTTACTTAACATTTCCTGTCTGCCTTGTTTACTTAGGTTACGACGCCTAGGGTTTTTTGTTTTTTTTTGTTTCTTGTGTTTTTGTTTTTGTTTTTCTCTTTGAGACACCATGTCTCTCTCTCTCTACACAGCCTATCTTAAAATTCACTAGTCAAGGCGGGCCTCAAACTTCCAGAAGTCCACCTGCCTCTGCCTCTGCCTGTTGAGGGCTAGGATTAAAGGCCAGTGCCTCTAAGCCCAGCACCTCACCTGAATCTTAAAGCTACTCAACCACACAGGTGTTCTAATTATTTTCCTTGGAAAGATGAAAGAACTGGGAGTCCAGAGAGAGGCCTATTTGTTTATTTGGATTTTTCTTTTTTTCAATGCTGGGGTTGAACCTTAGCCTTCCAGGAAAGCACAATACCACTGAGCTAAATCCCCATTCCCCAGTGAGAGGTTCAAGGGCTTGTTCAAAAGCTTGTGACTAAGCAGTGTGTGGTGTCAGACACATGCCCTTCATCCTAGCATTCAGGAGCCTGAGATGGGAGCACTGAGACTTTGAAGCCAATCTATATATAGCAAGACTCCGTTTCAGAAAACAGAAACACAGACAAGGGGATGGGAGGGGTGGCTCTGCAGTCAAGAGCACTTACTGCTCTTGCAGTGGATGTGGGTTCAGTTCCCAGCACCCACATGCCTGCTGACAACTTACATGGCACCATGCACACATATACATGCAGGCAAAGTACTCAAACATACAAAATAAAAATAAACACTCCTTTAAAAACAAAGCAAACGAGGAAGGCCAGGTATGGTGCCATACGCATTTAATCCCAGCACTTGGGAAGCAGAAACAGGTGGAACTCTATGTGTCTAAGGCCCATGTGGTGACCCTATAGCAATTTTCCAGGTCACCCTCTGCTACATAGCAGGTGTGGCTAGAGAGATGGTTTAACAATTAAGAGCCCTGGATGTTCTTCCAGAAGACCCAGGTTCAATTCCCAGCATCCACATGGCAGCTCTTAATGGTAGGTAACTCCAGTTTCAGGGGATCTGACACCATCACACAGATATACGTACAGGCAAACCACCAATGCACATAAAATAATTAATTAAAATAAAACAAATGGGGGCTGGCGAGATGGCTTAGTGGGTAAGAGCATTGACTGCTCTTCTGAAGGTCCTGATTTCAAATCCCAGCAACCACATAGTGGCTCACAACCACCTGTAATGAGATCTGACGACCTCTTCTGGCAAGTCTGAAGACAGCTACAATGAATTACACTGGAGCGAGTGGGGCTGGAGCGAGCGGGGCCTGCAGAGGTCCTGAGTTCAGTTCCCAGCAGCCACACACCTGATGACTCATGACCATCTGTACAGCTACAGTGTACTCATACACATAAAATAAATAAATCTTTAAAATGAAACAAATGAACAACCCCCCTCCAAACAAAACAAAACAAAACAAAACAAAATACCCAAACCACTAGTAGGCAGCCAGGAGGAGACTGGAATTCCACACAGGGAGGGCTCGAGCACAGGGACCTCAAAGCCCACCCTCATCGTGATGCACTTTCTCCAAGGCTACACCTCCTAATAGTGCCACTCCTCATGGACCAAGCATTCAAACACATGAATCTATGGACCCAGACTTACTCAGACCTGGGCTGACCGTCAGCAAGTCTGGGATGGGGACTGGATTAGTCTTGGAGTTGTACCACCCCAGCCTCAAGGCTGCCTTTGCCATGAAACTGTGGTTATTGATCTGTGGCTCAGTTGCTTTCTCTGTAAAATGGGAAGAAAAAAAAAAAATCTCTGCTGTGTAGGAAAGCTACAAGGTGAACTGTCCCGACTGCCCCTGGACCCAATCCTCCTTTCTGGTTACTATCCCAGCCATCACTGTACTGGAAGCTCTTTCCTTGGTGGACAATGCTGGAAAGCAAACGAAAACTCGAGTGGAAGCAAGGCCTCTATCTGGACTTCCAACCTTTCCAAGGAGACTAATAGCAGTGCTTTAGCCTGCCTCCTTCTCTTGGTTATCCTAGGACTAGAGTCTGAGCCAGGGCAACAGACTGTTTCTTGGTAAATTAAGCAAGGTTTAGAGTCAGTGGTGCAGGCCTGTAACCACAGCAACCCAGAAATCCAAGACAGGAGAATTATATGTTTAAGACCTGCCTAAGCTACAGGGTAAGTTGAAGACCAGTTTGAACAACTTAAGTGAGATCTGCTTCAGAATAAATAGGAAATGGTTGAGGAGGTAGCTCAATTGATACAACGACTGCTTAACATGCAAAAAGCCCTGGGTTCAGTCAAGGGTACCATAGACAGGGCATGAGAGTGCACACCTGTAATCTCAGCATGGGGAAGGTAGAGGTAGGAGATTCAGAAGTTCATGGTCATCCTCAGGTTCATAGTGAGTTGGAGGCCAGCCTGGATACTTGAGACCCTATCTCAAAACAAAACAATAAAATAACAACATTCAAAACATAAAAGCCGGGCAGTGATGGTGTACACCTTTAGTCCAGGCACTTGGGAGGCAGAGGCAGGTGGATTTCTGAGTTCAAGGCCAGCCTGGTCTACAGAGTGAGTTCCAGGACAGCCAGGGCTACACAGAGAAACCCTGTCTTGAAACAAACAAACAAACAAACAAACAAAACAAAACAAAAAACCAAAACATAAAAAATAAGCCAGGCAATGGTGGTGCATACCTTTAATTCCAGTACTCAGGAGGCTGAGGTAGGTGGATCTCTGTGAGTTCAAGGACAGTCTAGGTCTACAGAGCCAGGTCCAGGACAGCCAAGGCTACACAAAGAAACCCTCTCTCAAAACAAACAAACAGATAAATAGGTGACAGATAGATAAATAATAATTATATGTAATATAATATATGTAATATATATTAATAAATAAAGGAATTAATAAAGGAATAAAGGACTGGAGAAGAGGGCTTGGTGGCCCTCTTGCAGAGGACCTGAGTTTGGTTCCCAGCACCCACACTGGGCAGCTCATAACTGCCTGTAACTCTAGTACCAGGGGATCCAACACATCTTTTGGCCTTTACAGATGCCTACACATATGTACTCATATACATAAATAAAATAAATAAATAGGCCGGATGTGATGGTGCATATCTTTAATCCCAGCACTTGAAAGAGAGGCAGGCAGATTTGACTTTGAGGCCAGCCTGATCTACAGAGTGAGTTCCAAGACAGCCAGGGCTACACAGAGAGAGAAACCTGTCAAACAAACAAACAAACCAACAAACAACAAAACATAAAATGTTAAAGGGAGTGGAGTTGCTGAGGGTTTTTGCTGGGCATAGAGTGATTAACTAGCATATCTAAGACGCTGGGTTCAGCAAGAAGAGGAGAAACCTCACCTCAGCCTCCACAGGGTGACATGGAGATGAAGACTCTGGAGTGTCGAGCTGGCTCAGCTGGAGCCTGAGGACCTGAGTTTAAGCCCCATCATCCATATTGAATGGCTTCTCCACTGATATAATAAATCAAGTTGAGTTGAATTTATAGTAAAAAGGCAGAGTTTTGGGGGGCAACTATCTGGAGGGTTCACAGGAGGGGGGGTCAGTGAAGTTGCCAGGCTGGGGAGTTGTGACCTGATAGTGAGGTACTGGGATTATAGACTCACTATCATGTGAGTTTAGGGACCTGTAGGTGGGTCTTAGGTCCAGTGGATATGTTGGAATCTAGAACTAGAAGCTGGCTTTATCAGTCGGGCAGTGGTGGTGCACGCCTTTAATCCCAGCACTTGGGAGGCAGAGGCAGGCGGATTTCTGAGTTCGAGGCCAGCCTAGTTTACATAGTGAGTTCCAGGACACCTAGGGCTATACAGAGAAACACTGTCTCAAAAAAACCACAAAGAAGAAGAAAAAGAAGAAGAAGAAGAAGAAGAAGAAGAAGAAGAAGAAGCTGGCTTTATCAAGCGTTTTCAGTGGACTTTTGCAAGTACAGGCTCCTAGTCAGATAGAAGTTTGTCCTTCGTCCCCAAACCTCTGGCCTAACATTCCTGACCTCTTTGGGTATAGGGGTGTTGATTTACATCTGACTACTTCCTGCTGAGCCTGGAAGTGGAAGGGAGGGGATGTCAGGAGTAGGCAGGGTTGTAGGCACAGGGATGTAGGGGTGCAGGAACATTCGGTAGGTGGCCAGTCTAGAGACTTTGCAGATGCAGTCCTGTAGGAAACAGAAGAGGCAAGGTGCTAGGAGAAAAATAGACAGATTATAACCACAGGCCCTATGATAAGGCTAGGCATGGTGGTTTGAATATTCTTGGCCCAGGGAGTGGCCTTATTGGAGTTGGTATGGCCTTGTTGGAGGAAGTGTGTCATTGTAGGGGTGGGCTTTGAGACCCTCCTCCTAGCTTTCTGGAAACCAGTTTTCTCCTGTTTGCCCTTGGAACAAGATGTAGAACTCTCAGCTCCTCCTGCACCATGCCTGCCTGGATTCAGCCATGCTTCCTGCCTTGATGATAATGGACTGAACCTCTGAACCCATAAGCCAGCCCCAATTAAATGTAGTCGTTTTTAAGAGTTGCCTTGGGGGCTGGCGAGATGGCTCAGAGGGCAAGAACACTGACTGCTCTTCCGAAGGTCCTGAGTTCGGATCCCAGCAACCACAAGGTGGCTCACAACCACCCGTAATGAGATCGGACGCCCTCTTCTGGTGCGTCTGAAGACAGCTGCAATAAAACTATGAAGGAGAGAGTGGGGCCGGCAGAGGTCCTGAGTTCAACAGCAGCCACTCATGGCTCACAGCCCTCTATAGAGTTACAGTATACTCATACACATAAAATAAACAAACTAAATCTTTTTTAAAAAAAAATAGTTGCCTTGGTCATGGTGTCTGTTCACAGCAATGGAAGCCTTAACTAAGGCATCATGTGAAGACCAAAGACTGTCAGAAAGAGTGGAATGGAGATGTGCCCTGGATGTATTGGCGGAGTTCATCAGACAGTTTGTGGAGCGACCCAATATTACTTTTCACCAGGCCAGCTTCACTGATACTGTAACAGTACTCTTCCTCCATGAGCCTGCAGGTGCCTCTCTCGTCTGCTTTGAGGAAGTCAAGGTTCTCTGTTCTGCATGGCCACCTGGAGCCTAGCTGCTTTGGACCCAGCAGATTTCAAGGACAAACACCTGAACTTGGCAGGATTACATGTTAGGGGCAGAAGATAAAGTTGAGTTTGGGGAGAAAAAACTTCCCCATACGTGTACACATGCAACTTTTAGGCCCGTGGGAGTTCCGTGACCAGGGGAAGAGATCCCACCCTCAGGAACAGGCAGGTGAGGAAACAGATGGCTGATTAGCAGTTCTTGCCTGGAGTCCATCTGACTTGGGGATTGGAAGACTGGAACCCACACTGCGGAGAAAGCATAGACTCCAGAACCTTTGTGTCATAGTAGAGGCTTGGTGAATGACTTGGGGTTAAAAAGCATGAACATCCTTTAGTATAACTACAAACAAGGAAAGAGGGGCTTCTTACCTCTATCCAGAAGACTAGATATGCCCAGAAGACTAGATGTATATAAATTTAGCACAACGAGAGGCATTTTTAAGTCTATACTTAGAAGACAGCCAAAGGAAACTTAAAAATCCTGCTTGCGGCTACGATATTAACAGAACTCCATTTATCAATGTCAAGACTTTGTACTAAGCTTTGAAGTCTTAGTACAACCGTAACATAGGGAGGGGAAGGAATTGGACACAGTTTATTCCTCTTGTATACTTTAAATCACTTATCACCATTTAAACATTTTTTCATCCTTCAACTTTCTTTCTTTCTTTCTTTTTTTTTTTTTTGGTTTTTCGAGACAGGGTTTCTCTGTGTAGCCCTGGCTGTCCTGGAACTCACTCTGTAGACCAGGCTGGCCTCGAACTCAGAAATCTGCCTGCCTCTGCCTCCCAAGTGCTGGGATTAAAGGCGTGCGCCACCACCGCCTGGCTTTCTTTCAACCTTCATTAACGTGCATTTAGCAACCTTAAAACACCTTAGACTGGAAACCGCTTTCTTTCTTAGATCCTCACGACTTAATCTTCTGTATCTTCTGACCTTACATAAACTTTACATCTTTCTTTTTTTTTTTTTTAAACAAATGGCACTAGTATTTATTCTAATAAGCAAGTCACTTCAATCTATGAATTTAAAGGTTAGCCTTAATTCAAAGGTAACACCGCTATGTGGGACTGGTGGCCATCCTGTTGAACACAGAGCAGATGGAGAGCTGCCGCTGAGTTTCCTCCAAGGGCAGAGGAAAGCCCGAGGTTTGAACTGTCTCACCTGAAGTCTATCTGGGAATCTTTTCAAAGATGCCTACATGGAGGTGAGGGGAAGTTCTACACTAATATGTCTTAAGTCGACCTCTTTATTCCTTTCAACTCAGCAAGAAGGCGAAGGAGAAAGCTCGGCCCTATAAAACCAAGTCTGCACGCTGAGGGCATTTTCTGGTTGTCCAAGTTGGCTTTCAGGGCTGACCAAAGGGCCCAGTTCTGAGGACCCAAAGAACAGTGCAGAGGGCCTTGCAGACCCAGAGGGCGATGGGGCAGCGAGGGTGCGGTCACCGTGGAGGGAGAGTCGCCAGAGCTGGGAGGCTACTGTAGACCGAGCCAGGACTGTGAGGCCCCGGTGGCTCGTTCAAGACTCCAGCCGGCCGGATCTGCATCTATCCAGTTATTTACCCTGAGACTCGGTTGGTTAGTGGGAACAGTCATTGTAAATCAAGTTTCTTTAGATAAAGGAAAAGTAAAAAGTTACTTTGAGACCTGTTTTCTGAGTCTGATAACAAGGTATTATATGTAGACAGGGTAGTGACAGGCTAGGAGAGCGAGGCTTGAAGCCTGATTTTGAGACCGGAAGAGGACTAAGAAGGCAGCGGAGGCCTTGTTTCTGCTGTTAAACTGATCTTCAGAAGTGCAGAGCCAACAGCTTCTGACTGTTAAAAGTGAGAGGCTTACCAGCTGCCTTGTCTCCAGGTTCCTCTGGGATCAGTGTGGCATCAGTCTGTGGCTGCCAGGCCCCGACAGACTTTTCTGTGAAACAGGAATTTGGGAAGGCTGCCCTGTCTTTGTCTAGGCAAAGAAAGGCAGCCAGTATTCCAGCGTCCTGCCTGCCTGCAGACTGGACAGTGTGTTATCCGAAGTTGAGGCAAAGAGCAGTCTTTTGCCCTGGGGCCAGTTTTGCAGCAAGCTTCAGGTAGAAGTTCTTCTGTGCCCATCATCTTTAGAGATTAGGGGAGCTGCGGGAGCCAATGCCTCTCTATCACGAAAAGTTTCTTTTCTTTTTTTCTTTTTTTCAAGATTTATTTATTTTATGTGTATGAGTACACTGTAGCTGTACAGATGGCTGTGAGCCATCATGGCTGGGAATTGAACTCAGAACCTCTGCTTGCTCTGGCCTTGCTCGCTTTTAAATGTTTAAATATCCAGCAGGTTTGAGGGCCAGGACCTACCAAATATGTCTGAGTTAAACAACCTTTGTCTGTTTTTAGTTTTCTGCTCTAAACTGTACTAAGACTAGGCCTTCGGGTTCCATTCCTCTTAGGTTTGAGCCTTAAAAATGACAATTTTTGATTTAACCTCTTTTAGTATCAAAATAAAACTTTTAATCATAGATATAGCCAAAGAGACTAGCAACTTTATTACACCATTATAAGCCACTGAAGGTTTTTGTTTATTTGTTTATTTGTTGTTTTTTGGTATAGCTTAGTTTATCCAAACAGCTAAAGCTTAAAAGACAGAGAAGCTAGATAAACATTATTATGAATCGTATTAGACCTTAGAAGTTTATAGATCTTGATTATTAAATATATACCTTATTTAATCAAACATTTGTTGTTATCTGCATTTTTAGCAGCTTGGTGTTCAGCAATTAGCAAAGGCTTAAGTAGTTATCTTAAATTAGTTTTCATTAATTTGATGGGTCTTTATACTCTTTGTTTTGTTTTGTTGGTTTTTTTTTGAGATAGGGTTTCTCTGTGTATCCCTGGCTGTCCTGGAACTCACTCTGTAGTCCAGGCTGGCCTGGAACTCAGAAATCCGCCTGCCTCTGCCTCCCAAGTGCTGGGACTAAAGGTGTGCGCCACCACCGCCCGGTGATTCCTCTCTCATATGTTCCATCCTGACCACAGTTTCCACTCCCTCCCCTGGTGATCAGAATTCTTGGTTCTCTGCTTTGGGACTCTAGGACTTACACTAGGCTCTGTCTCTCTTGGAGTTTCCCCAGCCTTGGACTTACACAGAGCTGTGCTGCCAACTGTGGATGTGCTATTGATCCTATTCTTTGGAGTGCTCTAGTCATTTAGAACTCTCTACACCTCTATGATTGTCTGCTACCAGGTCTGTAATTTGGATAGCAAAGACCTAGGTTAGGACAGGTGAGGTCATGTGGATTGACGCCGGCAGGCTGCCCTAAATGGAAGCTGTGCTTTCATGAGCTGCTATAGTGCAATCACTGGCCTCTAGCACGATGCCGGACACATACTTCGCATTCTGTGTTGTTGTTGTTGTTTGAGACAGGATTTTCCCATGGAGCCCTGGCTGTCCAGAATTTGCTCTGTAGACCAAGCTGGTCTTGAACTCAGAGATTCACCTGCCTAGGCTTCCTGAGTGCTGCCATCACCTGGCTGCATTCTCTGTGTATTTAATAAATAAATGGATGAATGTTTACTTGCCCACAACCCCTACATAAAAACAGGGCCATATTTGGCTTATTTTTGTGTCCCCCGTGTTGAGAAGAACACCAGGCACACTGGGATACTTAATAAATGCTAGTTGTCTGACTCAATGAGATAATAGAGCTGAGCTGGAGAATCACTGTCCTGGGGCTGCAAACCACAAGGTGATTAGGACTTGGTAATGGAGGATCAGCTGACAGCAGCTGAATCTCACCTTCTGAGGAAAGAAGAGCCAGAGGACTTTTTACTTTGGGCTATTACACTATGGGAAAGGCCAGCCTCTGGAGTGTTGTTTTATTTTGTTTAAATGCTTATTTACTCATGTGTCCATGCATGTCATAGCACAAGCAGAGGAGTCCGTTCTCTCCTTCTGCCATGTGGGTTCTAGTGCTCGAACTCAGGTTGTCAGGTTTGGCAACAAGAGCCTTTACCTGTCTGTTGAGCCAACTCACTGAACCCAGATGTATTTTTGCTTAAAAATTTGACTCTGGTTTGGCACCGTGGTGCATGCCTTTATCTCTAGCACTCCGTGGGGGTGGGGGGTGGGTATGGCAGGAAGTCAAAAAGTAGCCTGGCTAGCTAGATGTGTGTAGCTTTTTGCTACCCTGCCTAAACTCTGGGAAGGGACCTTGCTACCAGCCCCCACCCAGCTTCCCTTGAATCCACAGATAAAACACACACACACACACACACACACACACACACACACACAGAGTTGTTCCTTTTTATTTTCTTTTTAATTATTTATTTTTATTACATGAGCATTGGTGTTTTGCCTGCATGTATGTCTGAGTGTGAGGGTGTGAAATCTTGGAGTTACAGACAGTTGTGAGACACCATGTGGTTGCTGGGAACTGAACTCAGGACCTCTGGAAGAGAAGTCTGTGCTCTTTACTGCTGAGGCACCTCTCCAGCACCCAGTTGTTCCTTTTCAACTCGCCTTCTTGGCACAATTGCTGGGCGCTACTATTTTCTACTGGGGAAAGGGTTCCCTTAACAATATTCTAATCTCTGCTCCTCCCATCTGCCCTAAACTTTAGTTGCTAGGATACATCTAGTCTCTGCTTAACATCCCTTACTATCCGTCTGTAAGAGTGGCTTGTGTTGCTATTCCTTCCAAGACCTCACATGGCTGCTTGATTCTCTCTCTCCAAAGCATGGCAAACTATCCTTTCCTCCCTTGCATCTGTCTCTTTTTCCTCCAGGGACCCGGAAGTCCCGTCTATTCCTTCTGCCCAGCAATTGGCTCATGGCTTTCTTTACTGACAGATCAAGAACCAATTGGGGGCCGGGCAGTGGTGGCGAACGCCTTTAATCCCAGCACCTGGGAGGCAGAGGCAGGCGGAGTTCCAGGCCAGCCTGGTCTACAGAGTGAGTTTCAGGACAGCCCCAGGGCTACACAGAGAAACCCTGTCTCGAAAAACCAAAAACCAACCAACCAAACAAACAAAAATTGTATCTGAAAGCTGGGGCTCAAGGCATGTCTCTAATCACAGCACTTGGGAGGCAGAGGCAGATAAGTTTCTGTGAATTTGAGGCCAGCCTGTCTACAGAGTGAGATCCTATCTTTAAAAAAAAAAATGCATCTAAGTTGAATATAGTCGCTCAAGCCTATAATCCTAACACTTGGGAGGATTGCCCAGCAGTTTTGAGACCAGTTTGGGCTATAGCACCAGTTCCAGGACAATATGTGCAAGCAGTGTATAGCGTGCACATTGTATTAGGTAATTTAGAGGTAGTTTCAATAAAGAGACTGTGCATTGTTCCCTCCCTGTCTCTCTCTCTTTGACATGGTTTCTCTGTGTAGCTGTGGCTGGCCTGGAGCTGTCTATATAGACCAGGCTGGCCTAACACACAGAGCTCTGCCTGCTTCTGTGGCCCAAGTGCTGCAATTAAAGGCCTGCGTACACCCGTGGAACCTTCCGTGTTTTTGCAATTCTGAGGTTGGGACCCAGACTGCTCAGGAGGTTAATCATTAGCCTCCCAGATGACCTGTGGGGCATCCAGGAAATGACCCTCACTGTGCAATTAAGAAGCCTACAGTGTATGAGCCACTGAGGGCTGGGTGCCACAAATCCAGGAGTGGGGCCGCCTGTTAATCTTCCCAGAATGATTTCAAGGGCACTTTTCCCCCTTGGTCTCTGAAATTCCAGGATCCTAACTCCTGGATTTAATTTTTTTTTCTCCTCCATGCTGATAAGCTATTATGTGCAGTCACAAACCATCCCAGAAGCCTGTCCTAACACACAGAAGAGCCTGAGCCTTTCACTCTTTTGAAAGCAGCAAGTTCAGCCCCCAGCGCCCTCTTTAAAATGTAAATGACCCTGAGAAATTCTAAATGATTAGCTGGATTGTGTGAAAGTTTTTCCCAGGCCACAGATAGCCTAAGAGGCTTTCTTAGTGGGGTGTGGGGAACAGAGAACCTGGAGCTGGGGAGGTTCCCAGGTGCTCATGTGTTGTTTTTTTTTTTTTTTTCCCCCATAGACTGTTTTCCTAGAGTTGCTGCTAAGCAGTGTTGCACAGCTAGCCTGGCCTGGTGGTTCAAGCCTGTAACCTTCAGTTGATGCTGAGGCAGGATAGTCACAAGTTCAAAGCTTGCCTGGGCTGTACAGAGTGAGTTTAAGGCTGGCCTGGCAACTAGCAGAGATCTCGTCTCAAAAAAAAAAAAAGTACAAAAAGGGGCTGGGTCCCGGTTTCCATTTCTATTAACAACAACAAAAGTGTTACAGAGCATGAAGGAGAATCTTCTGAGGGACCGGGAAGTACAGTTCAATATGTAGAGTGCTTGCCTAGTATTCACAGGGCCCTGGGTTGGATTGCCACCTATTCCTACCATCTTGGGAAGTCTGGTGTGGAGGAGACACACATCTGAAATCCCAGTTCTTGGGAGAAGAGGACAGGCAGATCAGAAGTTTATGCTTATCTTTTTACCTACATAGTTAGCCTGAGGCCATCCCGGGCTGGAAACCCTATCTCACTCCCCCACCATCACTCTAGAACCTTCTGAGCGTAATGCTATCAATACCACCCTTTTACGGAGTAATGAATGCAGACTGGGGGAGAGCGTATACTTCAGTTCCCGAAGCATAGTCTCTACATACTGGCTCAGTGAGTCTTCATACTGAAGTTTTATGCCTGTTTGACAGAAGGGTAAACTGAGGAAGAGCTGCTACTGCACAGAGCACCAAGTGTAGAGGGAGCCCCTTTGTGTTTTCTCCTCAGCCTGCAGAGTCAGGCTGGGGCAGCGAGTGACCCTTTCTGACCCTCTCCAGAAGACTTGATGAGAAATCTGAAGAGTGCATCAAGCCTGGAAAGTGCATCAGACCTGACCTGTATTGCTGCCTTTAATTGTTGTCTAAAATCCTTTTTATTGAATTATCACTGTGTAATGGAAGAGTCAATGAAGAGTCATCACGGAGTTCCAAGGCCAGTGCTTGCTGGGCAAAAGAAAGCAAAGCCCCAAAGACTCCTTGCACCCAGCAATGATATAAAATATGTATTTTTATGTAACTGGGAGGAAAAAAAAATAAAGTACGAGGCTGCCCCATGGGGCACGAAACGCCTCTTTCTTTATTTCCATTATCTCTTTCAGGGCATGATCTGGGCAGGAGCTTCAGTGGGAAAGGAAATACCAGAAACTTCCCCCTCTGAGCCGCCTGGTGGGCTAAGGAGCAGAGGGAGCCAAGAAGCAGAGTCCAAAAGGCTGCTCTGTGTGTGCTTGGAGAGCCATTAAAATGGAGGGGTTAGCCTGCAGGGAAGGCTAGCAGAGTCAGTGTGGGTTATGTGGGCTAGAGACAGCTCCTGTATAGATGAGGCTGTGCTCGCTGTGGGCTCAGGTTCACCATTAGCACTATGGGAAATACTGATGGTCAGATAGGGCTGCACATTTCTTTCTTTCTCTCTTTCTTTCTTTCTTCTTTTTCTCTTTCTTTTTTTATTCTTTATTTATTTATTATAAGTACACTGTAGCATCAGATCTCATTATGGGCGATTGTGAACCACCATGTGGTTGCTGGGATTTGAACTCATGACCTTTGGAGGAGCAATTGGTGCTCTTACCCGCTGAGCCATCTCACCAGCCTTCTTTCTTTCTCTCTCTCTTTCTTTCTTTCTTTCTTTCTTTCTTTCTTTCTTTCTTTCTTTCTTTTTGTTTTGAGACAGGGTTTCTCTGTATAGCCCTGGCTGTCCTGGAACTCACTCTGTAGACCAGGCGCTGGCACTGAACTCAGAAATCCGCCTGCCACTGCCTCCCAAGTGCTGGGACTAAAGGTGTGTGCCACCACTGCTCAGCAGGCTGGGCCTTTCAAAGGCACAACCTCCACACCTCAGGGATTGCTTTGGCTTTAGCACAGATGAGGACTTGCCCAAGGTCACACAGGTAGTGACTGGCAAGAATATTATTTTGTAGTTTTTGGTTGCTTGCTGAGATTCTCAGGGCTCAAATCCAGTATGTAGCTGAGGAGGATGGCTTTGAAGTTATGATTTTCCTGCCTGAGTGTAATTTTGTAATCCCTATGTGGATTACATAGGGATCCCACATAGGGATTACACATAGGCACCACCATACCTGGTTTACACATCTGAGGGTGGTACCCAGGGCCTCATGTATGGCACTCAACAAACTAAGCCACATCCCCAATCTGTTTTGCCAAGACTGGACCAACAGGAGTGAGAAGTGCCTTTGTTTTCATGAATCCAAGCAACACAGACATGGCAGGCCATAGGCAGACAGGGAAATTGATCTAATGGTTTTCTATTTTATTTATTGATCCTACAATTATGTGCCAGGGACAGAAGTCTCAGGTGCCGATGGCTGTGCTATGGCTATGGCATTAAAAGTCTCAATCTCTGGAGCAGGAGAGCTTGAGATTTGGTCTTTCCTTTAACACTGACTTGCTACATGATATCAAGTTGTAGGTACGTAACAGATTTGAGTGATATCTCTTCCAGCTTAGCATTAAAAAAAAAAAAAAACCTGATGGGAGAGGGCTGGAGAGATGGCTCAGTGGTTGAGAGCGCTGACTGTCCATCCAAAGGAACCGGGTTCAAATCCTAGCACCCACATGGTAGTTTACAGCTGTCTGTAACTTCAGTTCCAGGAGATCTGATACCCTCACGTAGACATACATGGAGGGAGAACACTGATGTAAATAAAAAATTTAAAATTAACAGAACCCACCACCACCACC
>NW_022196905.1:244695628-244705549 GCF_008632895.1 Mastomys coucha
AAAAAAAAAAAAAAAACAAAAAAAAACAAACAGATAAACATGCGCCTACATAGAGAGAACCTCTCTCAAACAAACAAAAACAATAACCAGACAAAGGGCTGGGGACATGGCTTAGGAGTTAAGAGGACTTGCTCCTCTTCCAGGAACCAGAGTTCAGTTTCCACCCTGAGCAGCTGAAAGTGCCTGTAATTCTATTCCAGGGGATTCTAATCCATTGGCTTCCTCCCTGACTCACTAACCTCCTGAGAACTGAAGTTAAGAGGACAGATTTTAGTGGGGCAGTAAGATAGTGGGTACCTGTGACTCCATCCCAGAAGTGAGGAGGCTGAGACTGGACAATAGTGAGTTCAAAGCCATACTGGGCTACTATACATAGCAAGACTATGTCTCAAAAGGGAGGGGGACGGGTGTTAGAAAATTAGATGATTAGCCTGGTCTGGTGCCCCACTTGTGCAATCCGAGCATCTGGGAGGCTGAAACAAGAGGATGGCTGACGCTAAGACACTTCCAGGCTAGCTTGGGCTGGAAAGCAAACAAAAAAGGCTAACAAACAAAATAAAACCGCCGGAGAGATAGTTCAGTCAGTAAAGGTCGATGATGCCAATTCAATCCTAGGACCTTCTTGGTGGAAGAAGAGAACTGACTCTTGCAGGCTGTCATCTTGTCTCCACCTTCGGTCTGTGGCACATGCGTTTGCGAGCTTGCCCTCTCTTTCTCAACACACACACACATACACACACACACACACACACACACACACACACACACACGTACACACACACACACGTTAAAAATGCCATTTAAAATCCTTAAGACAATGTAAACTAAACCAAACAAACTCATCCAACCAAACAAAAATAAAAGAGATACAAAACAAAGCAGAAACCGAAAAGGAGTAAAGTCCTTGGTGACTCCAAGTCTCCGTGGGCCACAACACAGCTCGGCTAGGATTCGAACGAACGTGGAATAGGAAGCGAGGAAGTCTCCTAAGGCCGGCCCCAAGCCACCAAACTGCAGACGGGGGTGGAGGAAGTTGAGGGCCGTGCGGTTCCAGAGCTGCCACCTGCAGGTGCGTCCCCAGCCAATCAGCGGCACCGGGGGCGGTGCCTGCGGGCTCACCTGGCGGCCGCAGCCTCTGCCCTGCTCACTGGTGTGGGAGCCGCGGCGCACTCTCGAGTTCCCAGGAACTTAACTTCTGCTCGACTCCAGCCCGGCCTAACCCGGCCTTGCCCGACCGCACCCGAGCTCTGCGTTTGCTCGGCGTCCGCCCGGCCAGCCATGGGAGCCGGGTGCCGCAGCTTCTCCGCGCTCCTGCTCCTGCTGCAGGTATGTGGAGGGTCCTGACTCGGGCCCTAGGACCCTCTTCTCTGGGTTTTTCTGCCTGCGGCGGTCCCGCTTCTCTTCTTCCAAGAAAGTTGGGGTCCAGAGGGCCAGGTCGCCCTGGAAGCTGCGCGATGCGGGGCTGAGTGCTGTGGAGTGGGAGGGAGGTCTAGGCGAGCGCGGAATGGCCCCCTCTCGCACAAGTTCCCAGGTCGGGGCGCGCCACGCTGCGGGCTCCCGGGACCCCGGGTTGGGCAGGGTCTCTGTTTGAGACGGACAGAGGAGGCGTGGAGCCGGATTGGGGGGGGTGCTGCCTGTAGAAGGTGAGGGGCAGAAGTAGCGCGGACGATCCGAAATCAGGAAAGGGATTTTAGTATCATCAAAGCACCTGCCGTGTAGGGGAAGGACCGTAGATTGTGGACTGGCTCTCTCGGGTAAGAGAGAGGAGTCAGACTGCGAGTTGAGACCGTTCGCGGTCTAAGGAAAGTGGTGTCCGGAAGAGTAAAAGTGTCTCCAGTGAGATGCAAATGGAGCTTGGTGAGGAAGGTGGACTTGATTGCCAGGTGGTGGCCCCAGATGTCCCCTCCCCCAAAGGCTCTTAGAGCTTGGAGGCTGGTTTCGGGATGAGAGGATAGCGTCCCGGTCTGCCCCGAGGGGGGTCCTCCCACTAATCCCGGCGCCGCAGGCGAGGGAAGGGTTACTCTTGGTTTCGGTGTGGGTTGCTGGGAACCCCCTCAAGTGACCAGTTTGCCTACCTTTCCTCCACCCCAGGTCTCCTCGTGGCTTTGTCAGAAGTCTGAGCCTGAGCCTGAGCCCTGCCGTCCCGGCTTCAGTTCCGAGGTCTACTCCTTCCTGGTGCCGGAGAGGCACCTGGAAAGGGGCCACTTCCTGGGCAAAGGTAAGGGAACTCCGTTGGTCTTACTCGCGCCAAGAAATTGTGCTACTATAGCTGGTAGGATGGAATGGGCAAAACTCTCCCTTGGAATTTACGGCAGATTTGGGAGTCTATTTATCGATTGTGGTTGATCAAGGTAGATATGTCTGGCTCTGCTGTTTATACAGGGCAGAAATGGCCCAAGGGTGTTTAGAGGTCATCCGTATTTCTCCAACTGATTACTGGAGCCGGTCTATCATTTCAGACCGCCAAACCTGCTGCGTAGGGCCAGTTGGACTGTATTTCTATTTAATGATGAGCAATTGGAGGCTCATAGAGTGACTTCACGGGGTCAGCAGGGCAGGCATTTGAACCGGGATTTGACTCCCACTATTTAGATATAGTCACTGAGGAACCCACTCGTAATGACTTATGGTTTTTGTTAATAAAGATGAAAATACTCGATACAGGTGTTGCTTTCCCAAGGAATAGTTTTATTTTGTTTTTCACTTTAAGAAAAAAAAAGGTAGCTCTGACTCATTCATTCAAGCACTCAATATATCTTCAGGTCTTATTGTGATAATCTAGAAGTTTCTTTGTTTAACTGTTGGGCATGGCTGTGAGCAAGGCAAGAGGACCAGGTTTTTGTTGTTGTTGTTTGTTTTTTAACTGGTTTCCTTGATTTCTTGGTGCTTCTTTTGCACCAAAATGACCTTCTCTCTCATGAGGAATTTAATTGATCTCAAAAGTATGATAAAGGGCGGGGCAGTGGTGGTGCACGCCTTTAATCCCAGCACTTGGGAGGCAGAGGCAGGTGGATTTCTGAGTTCGAGGCCAGCCTGGTCTACAGAGTGAGTTCCAGGACAGCCAGGACTTCACAGAGAAACCCTGTCTTGAAAGAAAGAAAGAAAGACAGAAAGATAGAAAGAAAAAGGAATAATTTTAAAATGTAAAGTCACACACAATCCCTTTCTGGGAATATTTTGACCAGGTTTGTTCTTCCAGCCATAAGCCACCTGAAAAATCTACAGCAGTCATGATAGTGCCTAAAATTTTGTTGTGAGCTTTGGAAGCCGGGCCCAGGTTTGGTACACTTTACAGAGAAATAGCAGCTCAACTGGTTAGTCTTCCTTACTTTTCTGAGACCTGACTGGCTTTGTGGAGTTTTCTATGGGTCCAGAAGGGCCATGAGGTTGGAGTGGTCAGGGATCCTTCAGCCAGTCTCCACTTGATTCTTGCCCAGGAAATAATCTGAGCCTCTGGTAGGTTGCGGAGAGCATTTCAGGATGGCCTTCAGTGACAGTTTGGGGTGGGCTAGTGAGGGATGAGTGGCCTAGCATGTTTCCAAGGCAGTGAGTGCCTGAGAATAAATAGACATCACTCAGAGTTGAGCTGGGCAGGCTTGGAAACAGGAATGCTTATATATTATGGATCCCAGCACAAGTGCTGGAGGCTTGATGAATCATAGTTGTGCCTTGGGACAGTCTTTGCTAGCACTGCTGAGGATGAAACCCACGGCCATGTTAGTCAGGTACTTGCCACCAGTGTACTGGTTGGGTTTTTTGTTTGTTTGTTTTTGAGACAGGATCTCCATGTGATAGGAGCTGATCAGAAATTCACAATTTGATTCTCCTGCTTTAGATCTAGTGCTGGGATTACAGGGTCACCTTGGCGCTGACCTGGCTTTAATTTGCACCTCGAAGTGCTAAGTGTCTAGTCACTCACACCACTTTGTATCGGTGACAAGATCACTTAAAACCTACCACCTGTTCACTGTTGTTCCGTGAGGCGAGTGCGTCATTTACCTAAAGTCAAAATGAGAACTTCTGGAGGGTGGACACCATTCCAGTCCTCAAGGAACTCAGGAGCCCGAAGCATCTATGACTGTTCCTCTTCCTTTTGGTTTCCCTTTCCTCAAAGAGAGAGAGAGGACAAAGAAATAAATGAGAGTGAAGGCGTGTGCTGCTGCTTGGGGTGGAGGTTCACACCGGTGACCAGCACTCCCGGAAGTGAAGTGTGTGAGCTGCCCCTGTGGCGGCTCACGCCTGTCGTTAGCACTTGGGAGGCTGAGTGCTAAAAGAAAAAGAGGAAGGAAGGAAGGAAAGAGAGAGAGAAGGGTTGAAGGAGGGAAGAGTGGGATATGCATGTGCTTTTGGGGAAAACACAGTCCATTGTGAAATAGACTGAGGTAGGAGGGGCTGAGAGTGGCTGGCGATGATGGAGACAGAGCATGCCCCATGGGTGGTAGAGAGAACCTCTTCGCCTCCCCCTGCTGAGAGCACGCCCAGTGAGAGGTAGAGAGCCCCGCCCCCCGCTGGTGGTTTAGGTGGGAGAAGCACCCTCCACACCGCATCCCACAAGCTTCCCGTGGCTGGTTCCAGTTCCCCCTACATTTGAGGCTCCGCCACTGCTCACCAGGGGTCTAATTGCACCAATGGAGTGTGGGATTGCACTAGATCGCTAGATCGGAAGTATCTTTCCAGAAATCACACATTGCACCCCAGAAATTGCTTTGTGTAAAAGAATTGGACCTCCTGGGGAAATCAAGGATTGTGGCATTGGCTCCAGGCTCCACTCTGTGGGCTCCTGAGAATCTGACCCTGGTGGCTGAAGATCACAAACCGGCTTTGATGTGCATTGTTAGCATCATCCCTAGGCCCTGTGAGCTTGTATGTAGATTCTCTGGCTTCTAAAATGTAGAATCTTCAAACCCATCCCCACACCCCCAATTTAAGCATGTTCTTTTGTTAGGTTGATTTGTTTATTTGTTCTGTTTTTGTTTGTTTGTTGTTGTGGTTTGTTTTTTGAGACAGGGTCTCACTTTGCTGGTTTGGAATTCACTATTGTAGATCAGGCTGCCCTTGAACCTCACAGAGATCCCTCTGCTTCTGCTTCCTTAGTGCTGGGTAGACACAAGATGTGGCTGTTCTGTTTCTATTTCTTGTTTTTGTTTTGTTTTGGTTTGGTTTGGTTTGGTTTTTCGAGACAGGGTTTTTCTGTGTAGCCCTGGCTGTCCTGGAACTCACTCTGTAGACCAGGCTGGCCTCAAACTCATAAATCTGCCTGCCTCTGCCTCCCAAGTGCTGGGATTAAAGGCATGCGCCGCCGCCGCTGCCGCCACCACCACCACTGCCCAGCTTTGTTTTTGTTGACAGGGTCCCAGGTAGCTCAGGCTGGCCTGCAACTCGATAGGTAGTAGAGAATGACTGAATTTGTGATCTTTCTCCTGCTATTTTCCCAGGGCTAGGGTTCAAGTGTGTACCACCATGTTGGTTCCTGTTTGTTTTTAAGCTGATTTAGTGTTTTTTTGTTTTTTGTTTTTGTTTGTTTGTTTTTATTTTTTAATATGTATGTATGTATGTATGTGTGCCATTCTTTTTCAGGGGCTACACTAATCTCTGTCCCATTCTAATTTTAGTTTATGTGCTGTGGAGTGAAGCACTCTGTGGTTTATTGAGACAGGATCTCACCCAGGGTAGTATGGAACTGACAGTGTAGCACATATTAGCCTTGAACTCTTGGTCATGGTGATCCTCCTGCCTCAGCGTCCTGAATGCTAGGATTCCCAACAACAATCACCAAGTCCAGTATAAGCGTCTTTAGAGTTGTTGATTATTTTCCTTTTTTCTTTTTTTTTTTTTTTTAAAGCACAAACTTTTCAGGGATCCAGGCTACTAGCCTTTGCCTTTCAGGGCTACTAGATTAATACCTGAAGTTACATCCGTGTGGAGTGCTGATAAATCCTTTAATTGATGGCTTTCAACACTTTACAATGTCTGTAGGACAAACGGGCCTGGCTTTTGGGCCTGGGCTTTGGTTATTCGATGGATTGACCTAGTTCCCAGCCAGCCACCTGTGTGGACTAAATACACCCATTTCTTCTCTATTCTGAGGGATGTGCTGAGAGCTGCCTTGGACGGTGAGAAAAGCAAACATGAAAACCTGCTCTAGGATCACCTTACATCATCAGATACCCAGTGCCCCCCACCCCCCCTCGGCTCCCTGAACTTTCCCTAATTACTCATGCCGGTGACTAGGGCTCATGTGGGCCATCCCAGGAAGGAGACTAGTGACTGCCATTCTGTCCTTGCCTTTTGTCTCCCGAGAAGTGTAGGTGGTGAGGTCACAGGCTAAGCCAGGCCATTTAAGGAAAGCAGCCTCAGCTCCAGCCCAACCTTCTCTGCCAGGTGGATATGGAAATCCCTGTTTACTCTCTGGGGCTTTTTATTGGCTGAAATGCTCACCTTGGTATCTGTTACATATTCCCTTCCAAGAGCAGCCCTAGATAAGCCAGGTGTGGAGACAATCAGCTCTTGAAATCTCCCAGAAGCTGCCAAACCCCTAAAATCAGCAAGAGTCACCCATCATAGTCCAGACTCAGCCGTTTGGGGTTTTATTCTGCCTCACCCTGATCTCTTTTCAGGACATAACGTTTTCCAAGGAGAAGAATGAAATATATATATACTGTATAGCAAGTCACTGAGGAAGTATAGAAAGGTCCAGGTTGAACTTCAGCAGCTGCTCCCAAGGTGACTTTACATAAATAAGTCAGTTTACTCCTGTGAGACTCAGTTTACCCATCTGTTGAGTGTGAAAAATCATATATATTTGTTGTGTTATATGCATTTAATGCATATTTTATTCGTAAACACGAGCTACCTGGAGTATGGGCATCTGGCTGTCCATATTGAGTTACTGTTTTATGCCAGGCCCAGGCTAGACTCTTGGGCTAAAGCAATGAATAAAACTTATGTGGCTGAAGGTAAATATGGGATTGGGAAGGGGGAGGAATGCATGAATGTGAAGAATGCAGGCATAAGAAGGGGCAGTGAGTAGGGTGTGGTAGTGCACTCAGGAGACAGAGCCAGGCAGATCTCTGAATTCAAGGACAGTCAGGGCTACACAGAAATCCTGTCTTAATAATAATAATAATAATAATAATAATAATAATACATTAAATTTAATTAAATATATTAAATTTAATTAAATTAAAAATAAAACACACCTGCCATCAAGCCTGAAGACTGAATTTGGTCCACAGGACCCACATGGTAGGAAAGAAAGGAAACCCAAGGGTTATTCTCTAACCTCCATATGCATATGTGAGTGTATACTCACAATAAGTAATGTTTGTTTATTTTGTTTCTGTTTGTTAGGTTTTTTTGGGTTAATCCTAGCACTCAGAAGGAAGAGTTCAAGGCCAGCCTGGTCTACATAGGAAATTCCAGGTTCTGTAGGCATACATAGTGAGACCCTGTTTCAAAAGAAGATTAAAGGAAAGAAAGTCTTGAACTCCTCCACACCCTGACCAAGGTCCAATAGTGAAACTCTGGTCCCTCCCCCATCGCTGCTGTTGCCAACTCAGCCCCCCACTATGCCCCACATCCTGATAGCCAGGGCAAGACCTATTGTAAAGAAAAAGCAGCTTGTGTGGCCAACAACTTCAGGAAGGAGAAACTGCAGGTTGTACAGAGAGAGCCTCAGCTGTTGTATTCCCAAAAACCACCCGTATAAGCCTCAAGTACCCCTTCACCGTTCACACACGCCCCGCCCCATGCCTCTGCCGGTCGCTGTTTGAAATGAACAGTCCCGTCTATTGAGGTCAGTCTCCAGTCTTTTCTGCTTTCTGTCTCTAAGTTGCTTCAGAAATCTACCAAGAATCACTAAATAAAGCCAGGCGTGGTGGTCCGCACCTGTATCCCAGTGCTTCAAAGGCTGGGGCAGAAGGATATCAGGTGTGAGGCTAGCCTGGGCTACCTGTGGAACCCTGCCTTTTTTGAGGGGGCACGCTTTTAAAAAAGCGTTTATCATGGTGAAATTTAAGGCAGGAGGATTGTTAGAAGTTTAAGGACAATCCGATTCTGTAGTGGGCTTCAGGCTAGCTAGGGCTACATACTTACTGACACCTTGTTTTAGTAAGAGGAGGAGGAGGAGGAAACAGAGAAGAAAACGGAAGAAAAAAAGAGTAAATCATTTCTTAGGCCCCCAATAGGCCTGCAAATCTTGTTTTGAGCAAATGATTGGATGCATGAGTCAACCTTTGCTACCTCTTGACTCAGTATTTCTCAGGCTCCATCTGTGTCCCAGAGCAGCCCTGGCCTGGCTGGTAAGTGAGCAGGGCATAGCAGGTCAGCTGGAATCCCTAATTGTACTTGTGAGAGCTCTGCCCAGCAATCTCCCTGGAAGCTGAGCCTGGCCCTAGCCTAGGTCCTTGGAGATAATGTTGAACTAAGCACTTCTCTCTGAGAGCTTCTGAGGCCACAGAAGGGGCATATCAAACCCGGGTCTGGAAATGAACAGTTAAGTCTTTTTAAAGTGATTTTCTCCCGTCGATTAAATTTTTATTTTATTTTTTGAGACTCAACTATGTAGCCTTGGCTGGCCCAGAGCTCCCTAGGTTGGTCAGAGATCTGCCTGCCTCTTGCCTGGGTGTTGATATACAGGAATTCACCACTCTATGCTAGGCCCTACTCTTATGAGCATCACATGCCCTGGCTTAGAATGTTGGGTCCTCTTGCTTACACCTCCCAAGTGTTGGAATAACTAGTGTGCACCACCCAACAGCCCTGGTTTAGAGGGACGCTTGCCAGGACTGTATTCTCTAAGCCTTAGTTTCCCCATCTGTAAAGTGGATATAACCTTATGCATATATATCCTAGGGGCATGTATCAGATGCTCAGTGAATACTTAGTGTGGGGCCTGCTGTATAAGACTTTCCCTTTCCATTATGTGCTTGGTTCTAAAGTTGGTTCTGTAGCTCTCTCCCACCCAGCAAACCAGCCAAACCAGTTTCCTCATTCCCCGGGCTTCTCTGTACTAAGCAAACACTGCTTTGCAAACGGTTGACCAGGAGCTTGTCTTTGTTAGAAAAGGAAGTCCAATGGAGTTTTCTTCCTCACAAAGCTGGGAGTAGTCTGTAGTGGGATTGCTGTGCCTCAGAAAGGGTTCAAACTGGGCGGGAAGTAGGGCCCAGAGTAGCTGGGGGTTGGGAATTCAGGATGGCCTCAAGTTTGTTGTTCCAGAAACCTCAGTTTTTAGAACTAGTTCATAATACACATGCTTAAGGAGACCTATGTGTTGACCTATTGCAAAATACTCTCTTACCCAGCTTTCGAGACTGGTTCACCCCACCCCACCCCACCATGGACAAGAATTGAGTCATCTAGTGCCATTCACAAATACAGATTTATCCCCCCCATACACACCCACACAAATTTACTGGATCTCAAACTCAAAAGGATCTGCCTGTCTCTGCCTCCCAAGTGCTAGGATTTTAAAAGCCCAGGATACCGCACCGATGGACACACATTCATTTTCCTGACAGACCAGGAGTTAGGTCACAGGTGTTTGAGGAGTAAACAGCTGGTGCCAGCCAGGGTGTGGGCATCTGGCTATCTACCTTGAGGCCCAGGATCTAAGAGCGCCCTTGGTCAATGGTGCTAGGGGACCCAGAAGTATAGCCAGTGCCTCAGAGATCCAGCCTCTATCCTCAGGGAGGTTCAGGAAAATCTCTGCTTAGAGACTTCTGCCGGGCCTTTGGGTGGAGGGGGCCAGCAGGAATGGTCAGTTTTACCTGTGGGCAAGAGGTAAGAGGGTGTAAGTAAGAGGGTGTGGCCAGGCACAGTAAAGGAAAGTCTACACTAGGGGCCTTTTTATCCACTGGTGAGGGTTTTCTCTTTCTTTTCTTTTCTTTCTTTCTTTTTCTTTTTTTTTTTTTTTTTTTTTTT
>NW_022196905.1:244706053-244706763 GCF_008632895.1 Mastomys coucha
TTTTTGAGACTGGGTTTCTCTGAGTAGCCCTGGCTGTCCTGGAAGGATTTTCTCTTTCTATTCCCTCCACCCTACCGCCCAGGTTTTCCAAACACAGTTTCCCTGTGTATCCCTGGCTGTCCTGGAACTTGCTCTGGAGACCGGGCCATCCTTGAACTCAGTATGAACAAATGTTTACATGTGACTGGCATTGAGACTTCCTCTTCGCCCTGTCTCCTCACCCAGAGCTTCCCCTGCACAGATTTCTCTTAGGTAGCCTTCTCAAGCTCTTCTGTGGAAAAGGCAGAAATAGACTTGGGGTGTGGCTCTGTGGTCAGGCCATGCCTGATGAGTGTGAGGCCCTGGCTTTGATTCCTAGCATTGAGGAAAAGCAGAAACAGAAATCTTACCCAGTTTTCCCCTGCCTGCTACCAAACTTAAGGCTGTCCCATGGAGCCCACTTCCTTTCCTGAGGGCTGTGAAGCCCACTTCCTTTCCTGAGGCTAGGAATTCCCTTCTCCTGCCTGGAAAGACATCTCTGTGCCTCAATCTCATTGATTTGTGTGGTGTTAAAATTCAGTTATTTGGAGCCTGGCGGTGGTGGCGCATGCCTTTGATCCCAGCACTAGAGAGGCTGAGGCAGGTGGATTTCTGAGTTTGAGGCCAGCCTGGTCTACAGAGTGAGTTCTAGGGTTACACAGAGAAACCCTGTCTTGAACCACCCCCCCCCC
>NW_022196905.1:244706926-244740325 GCF_008632895.1 Mastomys coucha
CCCCGCTTGAGACCATTTTCACAGCCTTTCCTTTATTGGTATGCACAGGGCCCTAACTCCTAGGCAGGCCCTCTACCCTTGAGATACATCTCTACCCTTTTGCTTTTTAAAAACTTATTTTGAGACAGAGTCTCACTGTTTCCCAGGCTGGTTTTGAGCTTGCTCTGCAGCCTCCTCCATCAGTCCACTGCCTAGTACTTGAAAGATGGTGGGCCTGAGACACCAGGCGTGGCTCAGCCTCTTGACCTTCACATATATCTGATACATGCTAGCTGAACAGCCCTGTCATTTTCAGTTTTCTGGGTCCTGTTGGGAGTGGGGGTTGCGGGAGGAGGGGAGATCTTAGTTCAGGCATGGAGAGGTGAGAAGGAAAAACGGTCCACACCTCTAATAAAGTTACGTCCCAACTTGGACTTGCTTAGGGCACATAAGCCAGACAGATGTGGGAGATGTGAGAGAGGGGGAGGGGACAATGCTGAGATGCTGCCACTAGGACCTGATGTGGTATACCTGAAGATGAACCTGTTCCCCATGAGCAAGCTCATAAATGGCGACCAGCACAGGCCCCTGTGCGATAATTGGCCTAGTCCTAGATAATAATTACTTAGCTTTGTAATTAGGAGAGCTTGTAAGAAGCCGAAAGTGTTTCAGATTTATTTTACCTGGACAAGCTCAAGACTAAACTAACACCTGTTCCTGTGGTTTGGCATGCAGGCCCATCTGTTTCCATAGGGGATCCTACAGCAGTTTCCTCGTTCTCTTCCCTGTTCCCTCCCTTCTCCCAACATCGCCTTTTCTCTATCCAGTGGTCAGAGTGTGTGTGTGTGTGTGTGTGTGTGTGTGTGTGTGTGTGTGTGTGTGTGTGTGTTTAAATGAGACAAGGTCTCATTATGTAGCCTCTGCTGGCTGGCCTGGAACTCACTTTGTAAATGTGGCTGGCTTCAAACTCAGGCATCCACTTGCCTCCGCCTCTCAAGTGCTGAGGTTAAAGGCATGTGCTACTACCATGCCTGGCCAGAGTGATGATTTCCTTAAAAAGTTAAATTAGGAAGTATTCATCCTGCTTAAAGTTCCCTGGGATACCCTGTTTTACACCGAATAAAAATCCTGCCGATGACTTCCAGGGCTCTGGGTCCCTCCTCCACCACAGCCCATGGCTCGGGTCTTTATTTTTCCCCACTTCATTTTCCCACTCCATGAACTTTGTTCAGATGCGATTGTACTCAGAATACCATGGTAGCTCAGGCTAAGGCTGGTTTTGAACTCCTAATACTCCTGTCCAGGAGTGGTAGCATCTCAGGTATGTGCAATCACACTCTATGGATTACTCGCTTGTGATGTACCACTCACCCCTGTCCTTCAAAGCTTTGCTAAAACGTTGCCCATGCAATGAGGACTCCTCTTTGCTTTATTTTTTTGTAGCCTCTCCCCTGACCCCCCATTTTTGGTGGCTTTGGTGAGGATGAGACACAAGGCCTTATGCAGGGCCTTGTGCAAGTACCCTATTGCTGATCCACATCCCCAGCCTTTCTGGCACTTTCCACCATTGAACCTGTCCTATGGTTTGTGTGTGTCCTCAGTTCATAGTCTTTCTTCCATAAGAACACAAATTCAGGCGGTCAGGGTGTTCTATATTAGTTCTTGAGTTGTATTCCAGGCAGAACAGAGGCTAAGGCCATAACTCATTGACCTCATCTGTTGAATGAGTAAACGGAGGCGTGAGAGGTTCAGAAGGTACATATAGGCCTGTACAATTCTTTTTAGAAGGTATGCAGTGGTTTTTGTCTTTCTAAGATAAAATGGGGTCCAGTGACATGGCTCAGAGTAAATGTAAATGTTGCATCTCTTAGTATCCCGAGTTTGATTTTCCAGAACCCAGTTATACTGTGGCTTCCACATGTGCACCATTCCCCCTGTACACCCCCCCACCCCACCCCCACAACAAACCAGCAAACAAAGATAGAGTGGCTTGTTGGAGTGTGAGTACATGAGGAGGAAGCGATGCTGTGTTCTCAGGCCCTGTGTTTCTTCTTGGCACCCCCTGGTTTCTCTGAGCCCTGCACAGCTACAATGTAACCTTACCTGATTGTCTTGCTACAAAGAAGTTTGCTGCCCAGAGTCTAAAGGTCAGATGAGTCACTTGGGCCTCACACTTCTGGGTGTAAGGAAGCACCAGATGGAAATCTCACGGTACACCTGATACCTTCAGGCAGCACATCCCTGAAGCAGGCTCTCTCAGCTATGTCCGCTCACCTTCATTCTGCAGCCCATTAATTGTTCAAGACCTAGTTATTGGTAGATCCAAGCATCTTGGAAGGAGCTTGAAGAGGGATGTAGAAAGCTCAAAGACAAAAGTGCCAAGCTACCCCCATCAGATATCTGCTCTCAGGGTTAAGACCAGTCTCAATATCCATTGAGAGTAGAGTTCTACATCTTTATGGAAGATGCATCACTCTGTTTCATGGGTAGAGGTGCCAAATCAAAATACAGTACATTACTTCTTTTTGAGACAAGGTCTCAACCATGTAGCCTTTGGTCTGGACCTGGAACTCACAGAGATTTGCTAGCTTCTGTTTCCCAAGTGCTAAGATTAGTGGCATACACCACCACTTATACACATAGCACATACCCAGGAGTAAAAGTAAAACCTAAATAAAAAGCAAAAACACGTGGGTTCCCAGCTTGCCTATGCATGCATGCATCTGTCTGTCTGTCTGTCTCCCATCTATCTATCTGTCTATCTATCTATCTATTCATCCATCTATCTATCTTTTGCTGAAACAGGATTTTTCTGTGTAGCCCTGGCTGTTCTGGAACTTACTTCATAGACCAGGCTGACCTTGAACTAAGAGATATACCTGCTGTCTCTGGAGCTCCCGGAGTTAAAGGTGGATGCCACCAACACCCATCTAGGCCTTAGGTTTAAGCCCAGGATGGGTTTAAAAACATGGAAATCATCGGACCTTTCATAAAGTTAGATTGGGTCTTGTGGGTGCTGACTGCCCACGTTTTCAAGCACTTATTGGTAGCATTCACTGAACAAGCAAGCCTAAGGGCTGGGAACAGCCCTGGCGTCTTTCAAAGGGTATCAGATTCAAACCAGAATTGAATGCTCTTTCCCAGCTACCCCACCTCTTGGCTTGTTGCCTAAGGAAAATGGCTCTAGTCTGGTTCCCCAAAGCTCTCATGGCAGTTCGGAGAGATTGTTCATTTCTGTCACAACCTCTTGGACGCTGCCCTTGGTGACCTGCTGCTGATGTAGAAATGTCGAAGCCAGCAAGACTTCAGACTGCAGACCTCCTTCCTCCCCCACAGATTCCTCACAATCACTGTGTGGGAGTGTTTGAAAAGGGAGCAAGCTGACCAACTTGTTTGTGGGAAAGTTGTGGCTTTCCTGTCAGAAAACGTCACTCACTGAGTCAGGAGTGGGACATACCTGAGTACTTTAAACAGGTGGGGCAGGGTCCTGAGTCATAGAGAGGCCTCACCTGGGAAGGTTTCTCTTTCAAAGATTGGATCAACCATGACATCACCCATCTGGATCTACACCCTTCAAGCCCTCTTTCCTCCTTAGAAAACAGGTATCTAAAAGAGGAATAATAAGGTGGAAACCAATTGGAACTAGGACCGAACAAAGGGAAAAAGCCAAAGAGAAAGCTCAAGAGACACAGACACAGAGACACACACACACACAAACAGAAGTTCCATAAAAAACACAACCGGAAGCCATAATATATGTAAATGACTTGTAAGATTAGAAACAAATCCTGGCACAACATTATGAGACAGCTTCCAAAGATGCCGTTGAGTTTGTTCTGTGTTGGCTGTCTACTGCTGGGCATGGGTCCTACCGACCCTTAAGAGTGTTTGATTCTCCATCGAGACACACTTAGAACTCATTTTTCATTTGCAAGTGGTTAGCAGTTGGAGATAGCTTCTGGGTTGGGGTAGGGGTTTGTCCACTTTCAGCCCTAAGGTCTCCCCTACCCCCATCCTCCTGTTTGGTGCAGACCCCGTGCATGCTGCCACAGTCTCTTGAGTTCATACATGCATGGTTCAAGTTGTGTTTCCTTGATGTCTTCCAATCCCCTCTTTGCTGGGCTCCCTAGGCCTTCCTAAGGGAAGGGGTTTGCCAGAGATATTCCATTTAGGGTTGTTTGTTCCAAGGTCCCTCACTCTGCCTGTCCCTTTCCATGGCTTCCTGCTCAGGAGCTCTGCAGTCATGGCTGGTGTTCAGTAGCTTCTTGGTGAAGTTCACGTAGTTAAGTTTCATGACCACCCAGCTTGACATTGTGGCTAAACCTGTGGAGAAAGTCCATAAAATTAGCAGGGTGTACATCTGAAAGAAAACCCTCTGTCTACATCCACCTGTTATCCCAGCCATCGGGGAGACTGAGGCAGGAGGATCTAGCCTGGAAGTTCAGGCAACATTAGGAGACTCACAGTGAAGAAGAGGGAAGGAGTGCATGCCCTTTGTGCACCTCGCAGGTGGGAGTCTCTGGGCTGGGATTGGAGCCTTTGGTTTTGAAACATCCTTGTCCTCTGCCACCTCAGCTGGTTTTTCTTCTGGAGTCAGTTAGGCTTTCTCCCCTCCCCCCTTCTGTTGCCAGTCCTTTCACTTGAACAATAGGCGTTCTTAAAACCTGGGAAGGAAATACCTTTCAGATGAGACCCTGTCTTAAAAGGAAAAAAAAAAAAAAAAGCCTAGGGACCAGGTCACCAAGTGTCAGGTTAATCAACAGATGTCAAGTTGACTCCTGAGTGTTTGCTCTTTCCTTCAGTTGGTGAAATTACAGCAGGAACAGAGAATGGCATAGAATGACAGTCGGCTGGGAGGGAGGAGAGGGCCAGGGTGGCCTGGACAGCAGCCCCTCCTTGCCATTAGACCTCAGCAAATTGCTTAACCACAGTCTTTCTGTCCCTTTACCTGTGAAAGGAGTTAGCCAGTGAGCTAACACTCTTTCACCAATGCTTTCAGTGCCTGGTGCTTAAGCATATGGAGGGTTTTGGGTTTGTTTGTTTGTTTGTTTGTTTGTTTGTTTGTTTTTCGAGACAGGGTTTCTCTGTGTAGCCCTGGCTGTCCTGGAACTCACTCTGTAGACCAGGCTGACCTCGAACTCAGAAATCCACCTGCCTCTGCCTCCCAAGTGTTGGGATCAAAGGCGTGCGCCACCACCACCTGGCCTGTTTGTTTGTTTTTTGAGACAGGGTCTCTATAGCTCAGGCAGGCCTTACAATGAACCCCAGATTGGCCCCAACTTGAGATGATCCCCATGTCCCCTGCAGCACTGGCATTACAGGTGCAGGCTGCTTTGGCCTATGGTTTTAGCAGCCATATAGTATAATCGTTGTCGGGACCAAATAAGATATGGTGATAGGAGTCTGCTTTAGAAACTTCCTTGTACTCTGTCTCCTCTTCCCTTATCCTTTCTCCTGAACAGTGGGAGGTGCCCAAGGAGGCTCTGATACCCCGCCCTCCCCCTCAGCTGCAGTTATAGGAGGTTGTGAGCCTTCTCGAGTGCTGCTGGGAATTGGACTGGGGTCCTCAGCAACAACAGTATGTGCTCTTAACCACTGTGCCATCTCACCAGCCCCTTCTAGTTCTTTAGTTTGTACATAAATTAGCAAGTTTAGGGAATGCAGAAGAACTGGCCAGGGGTCAGAACCAAACTCTGAAGATTTTCATCAAACAATAGCTCCAGTGTTCATGGAGTGTGTCGATTGAATACTGAACTAGCTGTTGGTGTGTGACTTTGAGTTTTAATCTTTGTACCAACTTTAAAGTCGTTACTATATAGACAATTCCATCTCCAAGTGATATAGTGGAAGCTTGTAAAATCTGTTTACCACCCCAGGGTCCCTGGACGAGATCTGCGTGATAAAGCTATTCTCAACCATGCCTACATTCACCCCTCTGTGCTCAGCAGTACCTGTCTGAGAATGTTCGCTTTCAAGCTTCCAGGAATGATCCTGAGGTCCCCCTATGCAGTCCCTTCCTATCTCTGGTCTTTTGGGTACTTGGAACCTCAAGCTCCTGCTCCATAATGAAACCTGGAACAAAAGGGTGTTGCTGTCCCCTTTGGGCTCCCCCTGAAATGTGGTCACCTGGAGGTAGAAGTGGGCAGTGCTTCTGCCCTCTCCTGGCTCCTTTTAATCACTATTTTTTTTTTCTTTTCCAAATTACTACCTAGGAGTTTCTCATAATCACTTTGGTGGGAGTGGGAGGTGGAGTGAAGGGTAAGGCCGTTAACTCTGTGAGTGCCACGGACAGTTGAAGGAAAGCCTTTTAAAGAAGCTCATAGGACGATGGTAGTAATGGAGGGGAAGGTGTCTGTGGTGAGGGAGCAGCATTGAGTATAGATGATGGTTAGGATGGAGAGAGGGATGGAGCATGCTCGACTCCCCACCACAGAAGCTTTACATGAACAACTATTTTGTCTTTAGATAATTTCTAAACCTCAATCTCTGTAAGTCTGAAAGTGGGAGGGGAACTTCTCCTCCAAACTCTAAATAATGATCAGAGGTAAGGAAACCACCACGGCCTCAAGCTCCCTCCCCGACTCTGTAGCCTTGGTAACCAACTCCATGTCACTCTAGACTCTAGTTTGTTTTGTTGTTTTCATTTCATCTTTTAAACAGAGTTTTCTATGAATAAGAATATAAAACTGCTTCCCAACAGGTCTTAGACAGTTTTGTCAGTCTGTGGGAACACCTACCCCTTCTCCATTGGGAAGGTGGCTTTGCTACTTCAGACCAACACACACACACACACACACACACACACACACACACACCCACCCACCCACCCTCCTCTGCACCCTGTGAGGGCTTCCTGGGAGTTTTGTGTTGGTCACAAGGCTCCCATGTCCCTAGGGGGTCTGGAGAGGGATCTGAGGTGGTGGAAAGTGCTGGGGTGCCAAGTTATCAGACAATGGGCACATTGAGAATGCAGGTGGGGCCAGGCCTGTGTGGGCTGGAGCAGCTGTTGAAGCCTCAGGGGGAGCAGCAGGCGCTGCTCATGAGCAGAGAGAAGAGGCAGTCTCTGTGCTGGCTGAGAGGGGAGGGCCACAGTAAGCCAAGGCGTGGGGAGGGGGCTGACCCCCCCCAAGATTCCAGAGCAAAGGGATGTTTGAAGGATGACTCACATAAGAGGGGCGGGGTCTGTGAGCAAACTTCCCGCTGGAAGCTTGTTCTTGATACCTGATGGGCCTTCCCAGGTCATAGAGACTGTAATAGGGCTGGGGCCTGTTAGGATGCCATCAAATTTGGAGAACCTGGAGATCTGGAGTAGCCAGCAGGTCCTCTTCCCTCACATGCCCCAGGCTAGCTGGAAACCCAGGGGAGGAAGGGTGTGTTGATCCCTGTCCCTCAGAGAGGCCTGCATGGTCAGGCCAGGCCTGGTGTGACCTTTGGGGCTGCTCTGTGACTGTCCTAAATGATTGCTCAACACTCACTCTTCCCTCCCAGCCAGCCCCCCCCAACACCTGCTTCTAGATTCTTCTAGGAGCCCATCTCAGGGAATGGCACCATCCACACTTAGCAGACATCTTGTTTTTTTTGTTTTTTTTTGTTTTTTTTGTGGTTTTTTGAGACAGGGTTTCTCTGTATAGTCCTGGCTGTCCTGGAACTCACTCTGTAGACCAGGCTGGCCTCAAACTCAGAAATCCACCAGCCTCTGCCTTCCAAGTGCTGGGATTAAAGGTGTGCGCCGCCACCCGGCAACAGACATCTTTTTGTTTGTTTGTTTGTTCATTCTGGGCCTGAAGATGGAGAGTTCAGAGGCTGGGGGCAGCCCAAGGGGACAGCCAGGATGGAGCCTCTGAGCAAAGAGCAGAAAGGCAGTGTGTATGGAGTCAGGTGAGCAGCAGGAAACAGCAGGAGGACAGAGTAGGTGGCACTGTACAGAGGCCCTGGCATCATTTTATGACAAAGACTCTCTGACCCCTTCTAGCTTGATCTTTCCCCCTCCATTACAAGCAGTAGAGTCTAATAGCTAATGGCTTGGACACCAGCCTCTGACTGCTCAGGTTCCCAAGCTGGTCAGAGCCTGTGCCCTCCCTCAGGTTTGATCCAGGTGGCATGGGGTGGGGGCTCTAGGTTCCCTGCCACCAGCTGGCACATTCTGTTTTCCTTTCCAGAAGTACTTGGCTGGGCTCTCTGCCTGGCTGCTAGACTTGTTAGGTCAGCTCAGTGGATGCTTCCTCCAGGAAGCCTTCTCTGATCTCCATTCTCTTGGCTTCTTCCCAAGAGAGAAGTTCACTGGCTTCTCCTGTTTCCCCAGAGTAACACCTGGCGTCTCAAGTACTTTATAAGCAGTTAGGAGAGGTGCGAACTGGGCCTCAGGGACCCCAGAGACAGGAGGAGGTCATTACAGAAAAGTCAGCTTCTTTTCCGACTTCCGTTCTTCTCATCCACATGTGTGTGCGGCTGCTGCCTTCTTTCTGGCCACCCTTTTATTTATTTGTAATATTTGTGATATTAGTTTTACCGTTCCTTTCCACAGTGGTGAGAGCTTTAGGAGGTTTTATTCTTAGTTGGGTATATTAGCACAGTACAGGTATCCCAGCACTCAGGAGGTTGAGGCAAGAGGCTCAGAGGCTGGGAGCCAGCCTGGGCTACATAGGGAAGGGAGGAAGGGGGTTTATTTTTCTCCGTCACCACCGAGGCGATTTGCTTCCTAAGGATAACCACACAAATCCCAGCATAGCTGTAAGTGTGCTCCTGGTTTTTGCGTTGAGTGGTGGCCACTGCTGGTTTGAACGTTTAGGACCAGTCCATTTGTATTCACTCCTGAGCATCCCCAACAGCCCATCTTGTGCCAGCCCACAGAGAGCCTGTGAAACTGTGGGCAACCAGTTCCTCCTGCCGTCAGGTGGGGAGGAGGAGGGACAGGTTATGAAGAATATACAATAGATACAATGCGGAATGGGGCCAGGGGGTCACACTTCCAATTCCTTTATTGCTGCTGTCTTTTCTGCCTTCTCTGTCCTGCTTTATGGGGAGACTGAGGTTTAGAGAGGCAGGCTAGGGTAGTGGGTGGAAGGGTGAGGTGAACCTACTGGGGAGACAAAGGAGCCAGATGACTGGGGGTAGGGAGTCAGCCTCTAACCCTCTTGTCTGTGGCTCCTTCTTTGGAAATGCTGAGTAGTTAATTAGCGATTGTTAAAGGACATTCTGCGGAATTCTGGGGAAACCCTTTACTTTTATTTAATGAGCTGCTAGTCTCTTCCCCCCTTTGTTTCTTTTTCGTTCGACAGGGTCTTTACTAGCCTTGGGTAGTCTGGAACTCACTGTGGAGACTAGTATAGCCTCAGACCCCTAACGGCCTGCCTGCCTCTACCTCTTGAACTGGGGCTGTGAAGTGTCTTTTTGTCCTACTATGAGGATCATCTTGACCAGAACACAGGTTCCCAAGCCTAAGCTGGAGAGTGCCTTACCCAGAAAGCTTAAATGTGTAGACTGTAGCTGAGTGTGGTGGCTCAAGCCTTTGATCCCAGTACTCAGGAGGCAGAAGCAGGTGATTTCCAGGCCACCCTGGTCTATTTAGCTAGTTCCAGGTGGATTTCTGAGTTTGAGGCCAGCCTGGTCTATAGAGTCAGTTCCAGGACAGCCAAGGCTACACAGAGAAAGCCTGTCTTGAAAAACCAAAAAAAAAAAAAAAAAAAAAAAAAAAAAAAAAAAAAAAAAAAAAAAAAAGAATGGAGGCCAGAGACCTGTGGTAGTTGAAAGTTTGGCTTATTTAGAAACTCTCCCAGATGGTTCTTGACTTGGGGAGTGAGGAGAAGCCACTTCAAGTTGTAGACAAGGTGTGTGTGCAAGTGTGCAAATGTGTCTGTCTACATTGGATCAGATCGGATGGTCTTCAGTGTGTCCTTGAGCCTGAGATTGGGAGTCCTTTCTAGCTGCATTCTCCCATATTCATTGAGGTCTCTAAATTGAGCCCAGAGCTCTCCGCTTGCCCCAGGGGCTCTCGCTCTCCCCTTCCTGGGGTGCTTTCATCCCTGTTCAGCACTGGTTCTTGGGATGCAAACTCCAGTCCTCATGATTACAGAGCAAGCACATTATATTATATTATATATATATTTTTTGCTTCTAGTGTGCTATATAGCCAAGGATAACACTGAACTCTGGATTCTCCTGTATCTTGTTTATGGGCATACATTTCCCCCAAGGGATATAAATTTCCCTTGAGAAATGTTGATTCACCCCTGAAGCAGAATCGGGTCTAAAGTGGGAATGAGTCTCAGGGACCTTCAAGGTGGAGATGTAGGGAAGCAATGATTGCACACTGTACCCTCCTTCAACCTATCCATCTCCCATTCTTTTCCTTTTGAACTTGGAGTGACTGGAAGTCATGTAGATGGGCTGGTCCTGATCTTGTGTCTTTGCTTCCTGAGTGCTGAGAGTCATGTATTCTGAAAAACACATATAAGTAGGCAAGCAAGATATGAAAGATGTGTGACAGAATTCCAGAGTTCTTAGAGAAAAGGCTTGATGGCCAAGGGACACTGGCTCTGTCAATTCAGCCTTCAGTCTGTCTGCCTTTTCTTCTCTCTGGGAGAGTGGCTTGGTTAATCCACACCAGTGGGTGACTTTACAAATTAAACCACTTGGCCTTGGACTGAGGCATCCATAAACACAGCTCCCTACTTTATGAGTTGCCCAGCCCAGTTTTAAAAATCTATGGCTAACTAAGCCCTGCTGTTGTCTGGGAGAAGCCAGTGTGAAACTCAAACTGAGCAGAGAACAGATCCAACATGGAGATAAGGCAGCCACAGTTTCAGTTTTGGGCAGGGCCAAGAATTTCAGGACTTTCTTTACTACGGATGGGGAGTTATGTTGCTCTTCTAAGGGTGTGTGTGCGCGCGATGATTTAGTTTATGATTCATTGATTTGGGGTTTGATAACGGGTCTAGTGAATACATAATGCATTTCAGATATTTGATTTTAAATGTATTCCTGGTACCTTTTTGTTTGATTATTGTTTTGAGACGATTTCTCTTTGTCCTGGCAGTCCTAGAACTCACTATGTAGACCAGGCTGGCCTCAAACTCAATTCGCCTGCTTCTAGGCATGCACCACCACTACCCAGTTGTTCTTCTGGTATTTTTAGAAAGGGCAATTAGTCCTTAGCCTGAGGGTTTTTCACATTTATTTGTTTTGCTTGTAGCAAGTTAACCAGTGGCAGGTTTGCTTTAGTTCTTTGTCTCTGTCTTTGTGTCTGTCCCTATCTTTCCTTGAAACTGGGGTTTCATGCAACTTGGGCTGACCTCAAACTCACTATTTAGACAGCAAGACCTTTAGCTCCTGGTCTTCTGACTGTAAGTCCTGAGTGTTGGGGGGTCGGGGGAGGCCTCAGGTCTAACCTTCCCTTTGAGGAAACTTTGGCTTATATCTCTGGTCATCAGTACTGATCTGGAGACCTCCAAGATACTATTACTGTGGAAATCTTAAGGCTCTTTGATTCTCTCTCTCTTTTTTTTCTTTTTTCTTTTTTCCTTTTTTGGTTTTTCGAGACAGGGTTTCTCTGTGTAGCCCTGGCTGTCCTGGAACTCACTTTGTAGCCAGGCTGGCCTCTACCTCCCAGGTGCTGGGACTAAAGGCGTGCCCCACCACCGCCCGGCCCTTTGATTCTCTTGTGATGGAGCCTGGCTCCTGATGAGCCAGGCCACGAAGTGGCCTTTATTAGGCTCATACACTGGAATGCTTACTCACAGGGAGTGGCACCATTTGAAAGGATTAGGAGAATTAGGGGAGTGGCCTTGTTGGAGGAAGTGTGTCATTGGAGGCGGGCTTTGAGGTTTCATTTCAAAAGCTCATGTCAAGACCTGTGTGTGTGTGTGTGTGTGTGTCTGGCTGTCTGGCTGTCTGGCTGTCTTTGGATCAGGTTGTAGCTCTCAGTTATTGCTCCAGCACCATGTGTACTACCATGCCTTCTGCCGTGATGATAATGGGCCACACTTTTGAAACTGTGAGGCAAGTCTCCAGTTAAATGCTTTCTTTGATATGAGTTCCCTAAGTCACGTGCCTCTTCAGCAATAGAACAGTGACTGGCCAACCAGCAGTGCTCGAAAAGTGGGAAAGTTGGGGTTTTCCTAGCAGTGGGAATTTTCTGTGCCCCATGCCCTTTTAAAGACTAAACTGAGAGCTTTGCTTCTTTGCTCCTTCCGTGCTTACATGCTCCAGTGAAGAATTTGTTTACATCTGTATCTCAGGTGGGGGTGGGAGGTGGGGGAACAAAGGGAAAATAAAGATAAGAGGAGGGCTGAGTGGCAAAGTGAGTGCCATACAGCTTGGAACTCTGCAGAAAGCAGACCACAAATTTGCCTCTGTTCCTGCCTGGCAAAATAAAGAGGGAAATTTGATCAGCCCCACTGCTGGGCTTCAGTGTGTTGGGCATTAGTGGGGAGTCTGGCTCCTTGAGGGAGCTCTTGCCACCACTCTTAATGTGCCAGACTTCCCATTTGCAATTGTCTTTATTAGATAACTAACGAATGCTTAGGTGGACAACATTGCAAAATAGAGGGCAAAGATTTCAGTCATGTGTGTCACCACCTACATAACTCTGTGGGGAGTATTTTTGCATCTGCCCGTCTTGTATTATGCAGTATAAATTCATAGCATAACAATAAGTAATGGTGGAGATTTTACTAATGCTATTTGTTACCCAGCACTCTGCCACCTCAGGGTCATGGTGTTTACTATTCGCTCTCCTGGGCACCTTTGCCTCGCCATATAGCTTATCACTCCAGGCTCTGCTAAAGCTTCCCCCATAGTGGAGTCTACCTCGTAATACAATGTACAATTCCTTTTTCATAGCCTTTATTATAATCCATAATTAGCATAATATGTAATACTGTATGCTATTTGGTTGCTTCTCCTACATCTTTTCCCCCAAATGTAGGCTCCTTGAAGGTGCAACTGGGTTTTTTTTTTTGTTAGTTGCTGATAGAAGAATTTCAAGCAATCCCCCCCACCCCTGCCCACCCCCACCCTACTGAGTGAGATCAGGTGCTGAGGACTGAACCCAGCATCTTACTTGCTACTAATGCTAGGCAAGTGCTCTACCATCGAGGCTCCGAGGACATAGATGGACTATTCTTTATAGCTCATTTATTTTTTCTGTCTGTCTGTCTGTCTTCTTCAGGTACAATTGTTTTGTTTGTGTGCACAGCCTTGGCTGTTCTAGAACTAGCTCTGTAGACCAGGCTGGCCTCAAAGTCACAGACATCCACTTGTCTTTCAAAGTGCTGGAATCAAAGGTGTGCACCACCATTTCAGGCATCAGCCAGAGATTAAAAATAATAATAATAATAAATCAAATATAAAAAGAATATTGATCATCTCTACTTTTAGAAGGTTGGGGAGGGTTATAGTATGTACCTAGCATGTGGGTGGTCCTGGATCCAAGAGAGTACTCTGCAAGAAAAAAAGCAAAAGAGATTCTTTAATGGAGGAAGGAAGGTTCCAGAACAACCGAGGCAGGGAGACAGACGGAGCACAGAGTGCTGAGAAGGAAAAGGCACGTGGCTGAGATCCTTGAGGATCTGTAGGTGCACAGGTATGGAAATGAGGTCAGGGGTTATATATCCAGGGTCCAACCTCTCTTCTGAAGACTGGGTAACTGCCTCAGTATCCATCAGCTTCTGCCAAGATGGAGTGATGAGAACCAGTCTGTTAGAACCCATTCTCCCTTCTGGCCAAACGTACGGTGGGTGTGGTGCACTGGTGCGTGCATGTGTGCATGAGTGTGTTTGTTGTTCCTCCAGCCCAGGAACTTCTGGGTCCTTTGGAAGCAATTGCAGGAGACCAGAATAACACAGCTCATTCTTCACTGGGTATGGCTCAGCACAGCATCTTGTGTCAGAAAGGATCTGAAGTGCATGTTTGATGGGGATTAGCGCTCTCTATCCTGCCTTTTGCCCCCAGCTGAATCTAACATTCCTTGCTGGTGAGTAGTGGACAGTATTAAACCAAACATTTATTCCATGTGTAACAGTGCCAAAGGCTTTACCTTTACCTGGAATGTGTTCAACCTACAGCCTTTTTTTTTTTTTTTTTGGAGACAGGGTTTCTCTGTGTAGCCCTGGCTGTCCTGGAACTGTAGAGCAGGCTGCCCTGGAACTCCGAAATCTGCCTGCCTTTGCCTCTCAAGTGCTAGGATTAAAGGTGTGCACCACCACTGCCCAGCTCCCCCCCCCCCTTTTTTTAAAGATAATATTTATTTTTTATTTATACTGGTACACTGTGGCTGTCTTCGGACACACCAGAAGAGGGCATCTGATCTCATTACAGATGGTTGTGAGCCACTGTGTGGTTGCTGGGAATTGAACTTAGGACCTCTGGAAGAACAGTCAGTGCTCTTAACCGTTGAGCCATCTCTCCAGCCCTTAACCTACAGTCTTAAGAACAACTTCCTTAGGACATAGGAATTGTCAGTATTCTGATATGTTAACTTATTTGTGGGTTTTATTTATTGCTGTTTGTTTCCAAGACAGAGATCTGCTTTCCTCTGCCTCCCAAGTGCTGGAGTCAAAGGTGTGCACCATAATGCCCAGCTGGGTTTTTTTGTTTTTATTTCTGTTTTTACTTGTTTGTATGGTTGTTCTTTTGAGACAGGTTTCTCTGGAACTTGCTGTGTAGACCAGGCTGGCCTCAGACTCAAAGAGATGCCTCCACCTACTGAGAGCTGAGATGAAACCAAGGCATGTATCCTCATGCCAGGCCTTGAGTTTGGTTTTTGAGACAGAATCTGGCCTCAGACTCTCCATGTTCCTCCCAAGAGCTAGGATTATGAGTAAGAGCCATCAGTCCTGGCCCCATTCTGGCCTATAGGTGAGGATATGAAGGCAGAAGGTGAAGTGAGATGCAAAGACTATGTAGTAAGATGTGGACCCGAGATTTAAACGGGTCAGCTGACCTTTCAGCAGAACTCTGTAGTGGCAATTTTGGAAGTTTGGTTTCTTTTAAAAATATAGAAATACTATAAGAATGTGTTTTCCTTCTAATCCAGGTATGGGAGGTGGGGCTGCTTCGGACTATCCTTAGCAGCTGACTATGATTTGCCTCATGCTCTAGAAAAGGCGTAGTTGTGCCAGCTGTAGAGAGTTTCTGCAATTGTGTGACTTTTGGAATTCGGGGAACTTTTTAAAAGGTATACAAATGCTAGGACCTCGAGAGGGGTTTGCTGGTAGTTATTCTCAAAGAAGAAACAAAAAGAAAGAAATTAGATTTAGGGATCTCTCTCTCTCTCTCTCTCTCTCTCTCTCTCTCTCTCTCTCTCCCCTCTCTCTTCTCTCTCTTCTCTCCCCTCTCTCCCCACCTCCTTTCTCTCCTATCTAGTGATAGGGAGGGGCTGAAACCAGGGTAATAAAGGGTTGGGAAGTGAAGAACCCACGAAATAGCAAAGGCCAGCTATAGAGATAGCCTTTGGCACTGAGAAGAGGACATAGCTCCAGGCTCTGTCTTCACGAGTCGGCCAGATATTTGCAATGCCGAGTGTGAGTTGTTTGCATCTGGCCTGACAGCCCTTGCTGACAGAGTTAGAGTCTCAGCACTTGTGCTCAGTGCCAGGTATGGCTCTGTCTTGAAACTTCATTCCTAATTTAGGATTTTGATAGTTGCTACTCCATCCTTAACCTCTTAAAGGAGAAGGGTAAGCGTCTAACCAGCCCACTAGGATGAATAAGCCATAGACCTTTCGAGGCTATTTCACTGAGGGCCCCTCACCCAAGTTCTGACTCAGAGCTTTATTCAGGCTAGAATAGCTTAATCACTTAGCTACACCCTCCACCCCACTCCCCCTTTGTCTCTCTCACTTTCCCAGGCTGGTCTTGTGTGCTCACTAGACTGCACTTGAGATTTGCATCCATCGAATCGATGCCAGCCTCTTCAGTAGCTGGGAGTGTAGGCTTGTAATAGTAGGCTTAACTTTCACTCTGTATCTTTTGTGACAGGGCTGGGTATTGAACTTTAACTTTCACTCTGTATCTTTTGTGACAGGGCTGGATATTGAACCCAGTACTTCCTGCATGGTGTGCAATATGTCCTACCATTGAACATCTTTTGCGCACTAAGCTGTTTGCAAAGAGTAGGGGAACTAAGTAGCAGATGTTGGCCCAATGTTCATCATGGGCCAAGCCATGGACTAAGTTCCAGTCGGGTACAATCTTACCTGAGCCTTACCCCATAACCTCTAGGTATGCACTATATAGTTCATTCTCTTGAAATCTGATGTAGCTTCCTCAAAAGTCACTATGGAAATTGACTGACACAAGCCACTAGCCAGTGGGAGAATGGGGTTTGAAGCTCAGCGATTGTAAGTTCATCATATAGGAGGGAGGTGTGGTAGTGGTACCTATAGTCTTAGTTCTTGTGGGGCTGAAGCAGGAAGATCCCTTGAGCCTAGATGTTCAATGAAGACTGGGCAACATAGGAGGACTCTGTGTGTGTGTGTGTGTGTGTGTGTGTGTGTGTCTGTCTGTCTGTCTGTCTGTCTCACTGTATGTAGCTTTGGCTGCCCTGGAACTCTCTCTCATTGTCTTGAACTCATAGAGATCCCTTTGCTTCTGCTTCTGCCTTCCATGTGCTGGGACCAAAGGCATGTGTCACCGTGCTAGGCCTCAGGCCCCTGTCTCTTTTTAAAAAAATAAAGCAGAAAGAAACACCACAGCTGAACATGATGCCTTACAAGAGCTTTGTCTGTGTTCTGTAGCTGTCACTGTGCAGCTGTGGTGGAGACAAGGGTTATCGGAGATCCGGTGGAAAGTTTTAGCACTAGATGTCAGTGGGTGTGGTGTATCATGTGCCCCATGAACCAAGGCTGTGGCTTTGTGCATTCCTACTTTGCAGCTGGGTGTAGTTTTCTGCATTCACCTGGTGTTTCCTGAGCCAATCATGAGGTTGACCTCTGGGCTGTGCTTAAGGCGTTTGCCAGTTTATCACTTGTGCATGAAGGAGTGTGCATGTTCCAAACAGATGTTGTAGGAGAACTGTTATCTCCACCTTGCAGTGAAGTGAACTGAGGTTCTGAGATTTGAGGGGTGGCCCTGGACAGGATTACCCAGGGACAGGGTGGCAGAACTCAGATTAAACTCGGGTTCTCTTTAACTCTTTGTATTTTTGAGACAGGGTTTCTCTGTGTAGCCCTGGCTGTCCTGGAACTCACTCTGTAGACCAGGCTGGCCTGCCTCTGCCTCCCAAGTGCTGGGGTTAAAGGTGTGCGCCACCACCGCCCGGCCCTCTTTAACTCTTATGTCTCTCATATCCTTTCCATTCGTATTTGTAGAAATCAGTGTACGGGAGATTGAGGTTTAGGCTTCTGAAATAGAAAGGTTTGTGTGTGGGGCATGTGGGGGGGTGGGGTGTAAGTGTAGGTGCATAGAGGGTCTGGTTTGAGACAGGGCTTCTCTATGTAGCCTAGGCTATCTTTGAACCAGGTGTAGACCAGGCTTATCTGGAACTCACAGAGATCCACCAGTCTCTGAGTTCTGGGTGCTGGGATTACAGGTATATATCATCACCTCGGCTAGAAGAACATTTGTTTTAAGAGTTACAGAACTAGGCAGCTGGGGGAAATAGATCAGTTGATAAAGTGCTTACCTTAAATCCAAAGACATGCTTTTCTGCTGCTGCTAGTCCTCCTCCCTCTCCTCTTCCTCCTCCTCTTCCCCTTTTCCCCCTCCCGCCCCCTTCTACATAGTTCTTGCTGTCCTAGAACTAGATCTGTAGGCCAAGTTAGCCTCAGACTCTGAGGAGACAGGTTCTTCAACAGGCCCCTTTGAGACAGGCTGGACTTGAAATCTCAACCTTCCTGCCTTACTTATTCTGCTAGTGCTGGCAGTACAGGCATCTTCCTGGTTTTGTGTTAGACATTTTTAGTAGTGATCAGAGGTACCTTGGATCTTCTGCAGTCCAAGTGGATACCCACTATTTTGTGTTCAGGTAAGTCTATGCCTTGGGCAGCGGCTTCAGAACGAAGTGGGCATAGGGAAAATGCCCAGGGCAGGGCAGAAGCCATTAGGGCAGCCGAGTGAGCAGCTCTCATGGCATGTCAGCCTCCATCATGTCCTCACTGTGCACATGGTTGGATGATTACTTTGAGTTCTTTTGTAGGATCTTCCCTTATCTCCAAGTGCTTTAGCTATAAAAAAACTTTCCAGAAATGCAAGGAACCACCTCGTTCAACAGTTCATTCTGTGGAGCTTGTGGCCTTGTGTCAGTTATTTGCAAGTGTGGTACACTCAGAAGTTGAGGATTCTCACTGCGCTTCCCGGAGGCTTGGGGAAGTGGGAGGGCAGCAGGATGGGGAAAGCTTGGTTAGGAGGTACAGTTCCAGCCAGGCAGGAGAAATAAGTCAGGTGTTCTACTCACAGAGTGTGACCACAAATGGTGAAGTCAGAAGGAAGGATACTAGACACACTTCCCCACAAAGGAGCAATACATGTTTGAGGTGGTAGGTAGGGTACCCTGAATAGATTGAGGAACCTGAGATGAGCATCATACGATGTGTATTGAAGCCTCATGGTTATCATGTAAACATTTATTTATTTATTTGTTTGTTTGTTTGTTTGTTTGTTTTACAAGACAGGGTTTCTCTGTATAGACCTGGCTGTCCCGGAACTCACTCTGTAGATCAGGCTGGCCTCGAACTCCCAAGTGCTGGGATTAAAGGCGTGTGCCACTGCTGCCCGGCTAAACGTTTTATTTTTTTTTTTAAGTTACTTTAATTAAATTAATTGACTTTTTTTTTTTAGATGGTTTCTCAGTGTAGCTGGGTCTGTCCTGGAACTCATTCTAAAGACCAGGCTGGACTCCAACTGAGATCTGCCGGTCTCTGCCTCCCAACTGCTACAATTAAAGTTATGTACCACTACACCTGGCTAGTTTTATTTTTTAAATTTTGTGTATGTGTGTGGCTATGCACACATATGTGTTCAGGGACCCATGAAGGCCAGAAGGTGTTGGAGCTGGAGTTAAATATAGTCATAAGCCACCTAACATGGGTGCTGGGAACCAGATATGGGCTCTCTGCAAGAACAGGGCATACCCTTGACTGCTGAGCCATCTCTCCAGCCCCGGCTTACTCAGTTCCAAACAATAAGTCAGTATTTAAGAAAACAAAGCATGCTGCTGACATGTCTAGCTACTGGAGTTCCATTTTCCAAGAGTCAGGATGCCCCTTCTGAACCATGCTACCTACCGTTCTCACGGATAGGGGGTTTACAGTATCCTCTGCTGTCTAGCCCATATTCAAACACCCCCAACTATCCCAAGAATGTTTTATTTAGTATAGGAATGTAAATGCAAGGCATTTCAGACATGACCTCCTGTTGTGTATACTCAAGAATGTAAAGAAGAGGGGAGGTAGCCCCGCCTTTGATCAGCCTGCCACCCCTCTTTCTTCTCCCAGTTGGGGATTGAGCCAGGAAGCATTTTATTGGATTATAGGAGTCAAGATTCTGGTTTTGTGTTTTTAAGTACATGGATTTCATGTAAGCTATATCCATGTGCACAATAGCCACACACAGAGCTCAAGTTTGTAATTTAAAAAGACATTCTATGTCTCTCCCTGTAATAAAGGCAGGCTGGCATTCCTGTATCTGAAGTGTCTGATGGTGTCTGCCTATGACTTTCACAAGGAACAAAAGGCTTTGATGTAGATGCTGCAGTTAGGCATGAGGGTCCAATCCCAGATCTGTCTGACTTTTACAGACTTCTTTCCTCAAAGCGGGGAATCTAGGAGAGAAAGCTGATTCTGTTTGAGACTGGAGGCAGGCCTGGAACTCAGCTGTCTAGACCAGGCTGGCCTCAGACTTGTGGCAGTTCTGCCTTGGCCTCATGTGTGTGGTGGGTGGTTTTCCATCCAGGTTCGGAGTCACAGGCCTGTAATCTTAAAAGTTGGAAGTGCAGTTAGTACACGGCAAAATGGTTTAGCAACACAGCATACTGCTCAGCAGAGGCAAGAGGAATGTTGGAAGTTTGAAGCTAGGCTAGTCCACATAGTGAGTTCCAGTCTATCCAGAGCTACACGTTGCTTGTCTGCCATGTATGAAACCTTGGATTTGGTCTGCAGTACTGGTCATGGCGGCCTATTCCAGCACAAGGTCATCTTTGCTACATAGTAAGCCTGAGCTACATGAGGCACTGTCTAAAAAAAAAATTGTTTTTTTAAGATAGAGAATAATAGAGAAAGGAATCCAGCATCTACATCTGCCCAAACATATACATCTTCACTCACAGGAACACACACACCACACCTAACAGCCTTAAGCTGAGGCAGGAGGATTGAGTTTAAGGCCAACCTGGGCCACATAGGCAATTCAAAACTGGCCAAGGCTACCCATGTATAGTGAGGCTATCTGGGGAAGAAGTAAAACAAAACATCCGGGTGAGGCAGAGTAGAAAACTTGACTACTCATGTCATGAGCTTCTGGACTTACAATGGGTAACACCCTGGTAAGTTGGAAGTGCAGTTAGAATATTGCAAAACGGTTTAGCAATACAGCATACTGCTCAGTGGCCCAGTGCTGCAGGCTGCATATTGCTAGCCTAGGACCTAAATGCAAATCTTTATCATTTCCATCAAACATGTATTACTTGATTTTGAACTGCCATATGAATGAAAAACAAGAAACAAACAAAAAAACCCACCTAGACCAGGCAGGCAGTGGGTATGCATGAAATACCCAGAGCAGGAAGGATGAGTGGCTAGCCGCAGAGGATAGGAGGAAACCCCTTGCTGGGCACAGAGTTGCCTACGGGAGTGGCCAGGGTGTTCTGGAGGTAGAAACTGGTGATTGCTATACACCATGGAGGTGATTTCCAAACCACTGGATTTCATGTTATTGACAGTAGTTTCGATTTTAAAAATTGATTGCCAAGGACAAATACTATTAACTTCTAAATATTACCTACCGGTTTTCTTTTGCTTTGTTTTTATTCTTTTTATTTATTTATTTTATGTATGTGAGTACACTGTAGATGTCTTCAGAAGAGGGCGTCAGATCCCATTACAGATAGTTGTGAGCCACCATGTGGTTGCTGGGAATTGAACTCAGGACCTCTGGAAGAGCAGTCAGTGCTCTTAACTGCTGAGCCATCTCTCCAGTCCCTTGCTTTTATTATTATATTTTATCTACTTACTGTGTTTGTGTCTGCACACATACCACCTTGTGCACGTGGAGGTCTGAGAACTGAGTCTTCTGTCATCATTTGACTTGGCTGCATGCCTTTGCCTGCTGAGCCATCTTGCTGGCCTTATTTTTGTTTCCTTTTGTCCCTGTTGAGATAGGTTCTTACTACAGAGCCCAGACTAGCTTTGAACTCCCTACTCCAACCTGTCCTATCTCTCAGGGAATGACCTCAGCCAGCCAGTAAGTCGTCCCATGCCCAGCTCCTGTGAGGAACATTGGTTTGCAGCCTTTAAAAAACAAACAAATAAACAAACAAGGGGCTGGAAAGTTCAAATCCCAGCCACCACATGGTGGCTTACAACCATCTGTAATGGGATCCAACGCCCTCTTATGGTGTGTCTGAAGACAGTGACAGTATACTCATATACATAAAAATAAATAAATAATATTAAAACAAACAGACAAACAAAACAACAGAATTCCGAGAAGCCCCAGCTACCTGCCTGAGATACAAGAGATACAATCAACATGTTGTGTGTTCAGAAGGGGGCGAGGGCCAGTGGCTTTCCAGGAGAGCCTGCATTGATGGCTTGAGACTGACTGGCCTGAAGTACCCAGTCAGCAAAAAGAGGCCCATTAAGAATGAAGGTATTTAAAGCTGGCATCAATGGGGAGAGTTGGTCCCAGCATCCAGGGTTGATGCATGCTGTTTGCAAGACTGATTGGAGAAAGGCTTTGCCTTGTGGGCCACCCGCACCCTACCCCCAACCCAGTCCTGGCATCCTATGAGAAGCCAGGGCCTTCTCTGGGAGCTACACCCAAAGGCTTTGCTTTTTATTTAAGCAAATGAAGGCCTTTGGGGATATTCAGATGGCCTTTTAAAGTTCTGCCAGAGCCAACAAAGCCAAGGTGTGGAGCCATCGTCACAGCTCTTAGAAGCTGTTCCTGCATTGTCCAAGTACCCAGAGGCTCCTTCTAAGTGGGCCCGGTGCCAGCGCCATCTGCCCCATCAGCACTTTTGTCCTCTACCTGCCCTGTGGGAGGTGTTGAGCTGCTCCAGTGGTTTGTCCCAGGACGAGCTGCCCCCATCCCATCCGCAGTCTACAGCAGGGCTGCTCTGCCTGGAGGGATTCATCTGCAGGTGCTCAGAGTGTTTGGGTTAAAGGGCCAGAGTATTGGCCCTTTAGCCAGTCATTGTGGCCACTGCATGGTCTCCAGAATTTTCTTATCCCACCTCCATCTTCAGCATGACAAGGCCCGTTTTTAAAAAGGGGCCTTTATTTTGTATATGTACATCTGTGTACAAAGCCTGGGGTGTATTATGGAGTTGGTCTTATAACTGGTTGTGAACCACACCCAATGTGAATGCTGAGAGCACCACTCCTGACCTGGAAGAGCAGGACACACTCTGAGTGATGTCTGAGCCATCTCTCCAGCCCCTTCCAATACCTATTTTAACCCCTCTGTATATCTCCAATGCAGGGACCCTTTCTGAGAGTCAGGGGTGCTGTGGAGAATCCCAGTGGAGCCTCCATTGATATCCAATTTGACATCCATTGATATCCAATTGATACCCATTGGTATTCTTGTTCTTAGCATTTCAGGGACTCAACCTTCTCTGGCGCCCGTTCTCCAACCTAAATAAACCCTGGCTCAGCCCACTCCTGAGTCTTTTGGGAGGGGTCTGGAAAGCAGAATAGCTACCCAGGGAACTTCCCTTTTATGGCCACAGATAAGTTTCCAAGTGGTCTGAGAAGGGAGTGGCTGGCACAGACAGACACTGTTCCCTGTGGTACCAAAGCTTTGATGAGGAGGGGCTGGGAAGGATCAGCTTCCAGAGAGCAGAGCTGTGCAGGCACCCCACACAGGCAGGGGCAGCCACACCTGCAGGCAGGGATGACCAACGCTTAGGGTGTGCACAGAGGCCAGGGAGCCCTGCTGGCTCCTCAGCCACCTGGGCGCCACCTCCCTTGCAGGCTGGCCTTTGAGGCCACTGCAGAAATTCTAGTTCTGTGAATCGAGCCACTGCAGTGTGATAACAGCAGCAATACTTTTAGTAGCTCACTTCATAGGATCTCCCTTCAGATTTTTTATAGTCTGTAAGAATGCAGCGACGTTTTTGTTATTTTTGAAACACTCATGCCCTGTAGCTCAGGCTGGCCTAGAATTTACCATACAACTCAGGTTTGTGGCAGTTTTCCTGCTTCAGTCTTCAGAGTGTAGGGTTATAGGCATGGATTATCCTCTGCCATGAAGTCTATTTTTGTTTTATTTATCCCAGATCAGCTTGAACCCTATGTAGCCCAGGTTGGTCTCAAACTGAAATAGATTCTCTTGCCCCACCCCCACCCCCACCCCCAATGCTACTGTATCCAAACATTCTGTTTTAGAAAGAGGGTGAGTGAGTTTTCCTGATGCCCCACAGCTAGTTAGAGACACAGTTCAAAAAGGCCAAAGTTCAGATTTATCCAGATTCCAACCAGCAGTGGCAGTAGCGAGTGGCAACTGCTAACACAGCAAAGGGTCTTGGGGGGCGGGGCAGAGGGGACTGGTCCAATCAGAGATCAGTAAAGGGGCCTTTAGGAAGGGTTAGGTCCAATCAGAGGATTCTCAGTACAGGAACAGCTCTGCTTCTTGCTGTCTTTGTTTCCAGTCTCTGCTGGCCTTTCTCTTACCCTTGTGCCCTTGTGACTGGCCCTTCCGGATGAAGTCAGCCATGTACTCTTAGTGATTCTGATCCGTCTCCCTTTCTGTCCCTCCCTTTGCAGAGGGCCACTTACTATCATTACCCCTTTGCCCCTGGGCCAGCTCCAGGGGTCAAAGTCCCTCTTAAAGACTGACTTTTGAAAAGAGCAAAACATCATTTATCATTTATGTCGTGAGATTGCAACTCTGACGATGTTCTTATCAAACCGCAAAGAATCGGATGGAACCCACAGGCTCCCGTGTCCTTAATGTCTTCCCTCGGTAATGCAACTGAGACCCACACTCGGGGTTTTGGAAGCTATGTCATCCAGTTGGTTGCTTGCTGACTACAGCCAAGTAAACACAGGTTCCTCTTTCAGTTCGGCTCTTCTCAAAGACAAGGAAAACATTTGTTATGTAGATAAGAAAGCAGTCTATTCACTCATTCAGTTTGGGTGTGTGTGTATTGTATGAACATAAGAGTGTAAATGCATGTGCCCATGCTTACACACATGGAAGCTACCCACAGGATCAGCTAGCTGCCTTTTCTATATTCCTTCTTAGCCTTATTGTCTTAAGAAAGGTTCTCTCAGCCTGGTCTACAAATCGAGTTTCAGGACAGCCATGGCTACACAGAGAAACCCTGTCCTTGGAGGGCGGAGGGGAGTTTCCCTCACTATATGTAAAGCTGGCTGGGCATCCGGAGAGCTCCGGATCTGCCTGTCTCTGTCCACTCCAGTGCTGGGCTCACAGGCATGCAGCTATGGCCAGCTTCTTATGTGGGTGATGGGTATTCAAACAGTGAGTGCCCCCTTTCAGTGGAGGAGCTTGAAGTCAGGACCCCCTTCATGCTAGGGAGTGCTTTGCTGAGCTGCACCTCTTAGCCTTTTTTGTTATAAGACATGGTCTTACTGTGTAGCCCAGGCTGTCCTCAAATTCCCAATTCTTCTTTCTCAGCCTTCAGGTGTGCCGCCTTACCTTTAGCTTTTCTAAGACCAATTCTTCTCATGCAGTTACATGCCATACAGTGAGACCCTGGGAGGCCTTAGCTGTCCTGGAACTCTATGTAGACCAGGCTTGACTTGAAGAGATCCGCCTGGCTCTGCCTCCAGGCACTGGGATTTGTTTGTTTGTTTGTTTTTGTTTTGTTTTGTTTTAAAATAGGGTCTTTGTATATAGCCCTGGCTGTCCTGGAACTTACTATGAAGACCAGGCATTTGCCACCATCAACAGCCTAGCTGCCTCCTTTTGGATTTCTGTATCCTTTTCTGTTGAGTGCATGGTCAACCCTCTGCCACACTGTTTATGTGCCACTGAGAACAAAGCCTGCCCCTCTGTCCTTGTTCGGCTCCTCTGGGTCTTGTGGATTGAAGTCTTGTAAGTGGACTTTGTAGGAAAAGAGGATTCACTGAATGGCCTCCACCATCATTCTGAGCCAGGTGTGGTTGTGCCTCTTTTATAATTCTAGAACTTGGGAGACCAGAGCAAGAAGCAGGAACATCGGAGAGTTCAACGTGGCTACATAGTGACACCCGGCTCCTCCATCCCATAATAATATGTGCTTGCTACAGCATTCTGTGCCCTTGAGCCCACATCCGTTGCTGGTTCATTGTAGCCTCTGTGCCTTACAGAGGAACGCTTACCTAGGAAGGGTGTAGGAGGATCCAGTCTTCAGACTTGGCTTCTGTCATGTTTCTCTCTAGACAGCTGGTAGCGGCCTGTGGTTCCCTTTCCTCTTTGGCTCAAGTGTGGGTCAGCCTCCAACTGCCTCACCACCCCCACAAGGGCTCCTCAGTCCTGTGAGGCACAAATTCTTGAGAAGTTCTCAGTCCCCAGGGTGTGGCCGGTTAAGACCTGTGTGACTTGCTACCAAGTCCTGAGCGTTTATTACTTTGCTGTTTCTGTACTGAGATAACGTCTCATTCTAAAACTCTGGTTGGTCTGGAGCTGACTTGGAACTGGTGACGATCCTCTTCCTGCCTCAACTTTCCCATTGCTGACATTCCAGGCATGAGCCACTGTGCCCAGCCCTAACATAAATGTATTAGTGTTGATTCAATACCCCGGTGTGAAGAGCTTTATTTATCTTACAGCTGCATAATATTTTGCCTCAAGAAAGTACCATGATTTATTTAGTTAATCCTGCACTTGATGGGTCCTTGGGTTGTCTCCCAGGCTTGTGCTTTGCAAACAATGCCTTAGTGAGAAACCTTGAATGGGAATTTGCATGTGTGCTAGTTTCCAATTCTTGGAAACTGGGAACAGACCAGGTAAAGGGATAATGGAGTCTTTTGAAAGAGCCACAGGCATGGAGGTAAAAGGTTTGGGAAGCTCGGCTAGGGCAGGTGTCACAGCACTCAGACTGTGGCATCTTGAGTATGTGACCTGGGGCTGTATGCTCTTGTATACTAAAGCCTGCATCTGGTGTCTACCGCCTGGTCTTCCTTCTTTTCTTTTTTTTTAAATCACTGTTAATTGTTACTGTCAGAGTATTACTGTGGCGCCCAGGCTGGATTCAGACCCACTCTGGCCTCTGATTCATGATCCTGCCTCTGACTTCCAGTGCTGGTATCACTACTAGTGGTGAACAGGGCTAATGATGGGGATGGGACCCACCGAGGTCAGAAATAAACCAAAAGCAACCTATCTGCTGCTAACCGGTTAGGGTTGAAGTCGCTCAGAGACAGCAACCACCCCCCAAAGAGCAGCAATAGTCTTCCTTTTGAAACATAAAATCACAAGCAGATAGATGTTCAGGAGACACTAAAGAAGGAATTCCTAAATCGAGGGTTAGTCCTGGGATGTGACAGTATAGGCCCAAGGCCGCTCTGAGGCAGGGGTCATATCTCAACGTTTATGGGGTTAATGCAGGCCAGGTTTTACTGTAACGGAAAGGAATGTAGTACTTGAGGGTTTGTAGTAAAGGGGACGGCAGAGCAATAATACATGGAGTTAGTCTGGGCTCTTCAGTGGTGGCTCCCCCAACCCCACCCTGATGCTCTTTGAACCCAGAACTTCTGGCAAGCTAGTAAGCATTCTAGCACTGAGCTACAGCCACAGCTCTTCATTTCCTCTTTTCACATTTTCTGACCTTGAATTCTTAGAATGAACTTCCCATGCTGAGATACCTTCCCCTTCTCTCCTGTAAGGCATTGTTGTGAGGTTTATTTTCTGAGTAAATTACCTTTCCAGGCAGGCTGAGCAGGGTTAGCAAACACTCTTGGAAGCAGCTGCTTTTCCCATCAATGCTTGCTTGTTCTGGATAATGAAAAATGATGCTAGCATCCATTAAAGAAAAAGCCGCCTCTTGTAAGTGCTGGTGGGCAAGTGGGTGCTTGTCACGGTCACAGAGTCATCTGCTGATGCATGTGACCTGGAGACTGAGAAATGGCCTCCCTCTGCAACTTGGACTCCTAGCCATTCTTTGGGTCTGTTTAGGAGTTTTGTTTAAAGGTCAGAGGCGGAGGGTGCCCACTTCTCCAGCACAGCCCACATTTGGCAAGAGTTCGGGCCTTGTGCTCTTCCTCTGCAGAAGAGGTTTTCAGACCTCATTCTTGAGTTACTGAATGAAGCAAATATTCTGGATTTCCAATCTCAGCAACTCCAGAGCCTGAGGCAGGAGAACCACTTGAGCCCAGCTTGTGTTGCACAAAAGTTCTGAATTCCACGACAGCTTCCCCTGTTCTCACATGGCCTTTGTTGGCATTTCTGTATTCTCTTGTGCTTGGGAAATGTGGCCCTGGATTGATGAGTATTTCTGGTTGGCTGGTTCTGTTGACTCTCAGTCGCCACTGGCAAGAAATTGATCAGAAAGCCCAACCTCAGCTGGTCATAATGGTGCATTCCTTTAACCACAGCACTTGGGAGGCAGAGGCAGGTGGATCTTTGGGAGTTCAAGGCCAGGCTAGTCTACAGTGTGGGTTCCTGGACAGCCAGAGTTCTATAGAGACTGTTTCAAAACCTCAAAAGAAAACCAACTTAAAAACAAAAAAGAGCCTGGCGTGGTGGTGCATCCCTTTAGTCCTAGCACTCAGGAGGCAGAGGCAGAGGCAGGGAGATTACTGTGAATTGAAAGCCAGCCTGGCTTTCAGAGTGAGTTCCAGGACAGCCAGGGCTATACAGAGAATCCAGGTCTTGAAAAATAAAAGGTAAGCAAACAACAACTATACGAACCCCAGAAAACCCAGATGGCTCCCAGTGTTGCCAGTGTGTGCAAGTGTGAGTATGTACATGCACATGTGTGTGTGTGTGTGGACACACATGCCACAGTAGGATCTGGAGATCATAAAACAACTCATGGGACTTAGGTCTCTTCACCTCATGCATGTCAGAGATTAAACTCGGGTTTTCAGGCTTGGTAGCAAGCACCCTTGCCAGCCGGGCCATATGTCTAGCCTGCCTGTTTTGTTTTATTGAGACCAAGTGTCAGGTAGCCTAGACTAGCTTTCAGTTGTATGCAGATGACAGTGATCTTGATCTTCTTGCCACCACCTCCAAAGTTTGGATTACAGGCATGTGCCACCACACCTGGCTCCTCGTTACTCCTGTAATTACTGTTAATTAAGGACTAATTATGACCTTGTCATTCTCCACTTCTTACATAGCCTCAGTATTATTGGGTGTGTAGACTTTGGCTCATGGGGTGCTCCTCAAACGAAATCCTAATAACTATATTTTGTCCAGTTCGTCGAGTTGTAATTTGCACACCTTGCAGTTTGCCCAATGTAAATGCTAGTTAATTTTTATAGGTGCACTCAGCGACTCACCCATCACTCCAGTCCACTTTTAGATTTGTGTTACTCATGAGTCCCCCTTGGGTCTATTGGCAATCTAATACCCTCCTTGCCTCAGTCCCAGGCCACCATGGGCCTGCTTTCTGTCTGAGACAGTGTCTCTCTGTTATGTAGTCCTGGGTGTCCCGAACTCACTCTGTAAACTAGGTTGGGCTCAGAGTTGTGCAGGCCTCTGCCTCCCCAGTGCTGGGATCAAAGGTTGGGCCACCACACCCTGACGTCTCTTAATTTTCTAGTAGCCACGTAAATAAGATAAGTACATTTTTGGGTGAGCACTTAATGCTTAGTGTACTTAAGGCTTACTACGGATGCTTTTGGAAGGGCTGGGAATGTAGCCCGAAGGCAGATCTCTGACCTAACATGCTCAAGGGCCTGAATGCCATCCTCAACACTGCCAAAGGAAAATGTTTTTCTAGACATCTGTCCTGCTGCATTGATTAGTGTGGCCTTTCTATTTATTGTGGAGTTGTGAGTAGCTATAGCATGATTTATCCATCCTGGTAACAATAGATTCATTATACAACTTTTAGAATTTTTGTTTTTGTTTTTTAAATTATAGGTGTCTGCACATGTGCCTGAGTGTATGCATACACACACACACACACACACACACACACACACACACATATACATGAATGTGTGAGCCCTCAGGTGTCAGAAGAGGGCATTTGGTCCTTCAGAGTTGGGGTTACAAGGTGGTTGTAAGCTACCACAGGGTTCTGTGAACCAAACCCAGGTCCTCTGTAAGAGCAGTAAGCACTTTTTACTTTCCAGCCAAGCCATCTCTCCAGTGCCTACAGGGTTCTTGTTTGTTTGTTTTTGTTTTATAGGCAAATTCAGGAAAACAAGGGTGGGGAGAGGGGGGGTATTGATTCACTTATCACATATCATACCCATTTCAAATGTGAATCAAATGCCTTTGTATATGCAGAGAATTTGCAACCACCCCCCATCAACTTTGGAACATTTTCATGGGGACTAGAGAAATGGCTCAGCAGATTTCAGAGGTTTCAGCATCTTCAGAGATGGCTCAGCAGATAAAGAGCATTTGCTGTTCTTGCAGAGGAACTGGGTTCTGTTCGTAGTGCCCCCATGGTGGTTCACCACCATCTATAACCCCAGTTCCAAGGGATCTGATGGCCTTTCTGTGACCTCTGTGGCACTAAGCATCCATGTGGTGTATAGACACATGGAGCTAAAACACTCAAAATGAATAAATATAATGTATATTTAGTTATTAAAAAGAAATCCACCCCTTGCCATCCACCATCTCCCAAGTCCTTTCTGTAGATCTTTTTGATCTGGGACATTCACTTGCGACAAACAGAATGGCGCACGCAGGGCCAGTTATGGTCTTTTGTGTCGGATCATCTATGAAGCAGAAGGCACCCCTGCTTATTTCCGCTGCAAGACAATACTCTGTGGTGACACCATATTTTATTCACCGATCTGTCATTCAGCATCTGCTGTCTCCGCTCTGGCATGTTAGCTAATGCTGCAGTTTCACCTTGTAACACCCCCCCCCCCCCCCAGAAGGCATTGCTGTTGACATTCAAAACTAAGCCAAATCCCAATCTGGGATGCAAAATAGACACCCTGACAGAGTGTACGAAGAAGCCATGTGTCTGTTCCTTCCGTCGTCTTAGAACCCAGCTTAGAACCCAGCCGTCTGGGTTAGTAAATGGAAGGACTGTTACTACTTTCCATTGCCAGCCAAGGAAGTGAAGGAAATCCCCTAAACCCAGAAGGTCAGTCTCTGGAGGACTGTGTGAGAGTTAAGGTGGGCCTCTGAGTGGTCTATAGTCAGCCAGAGTTTGAGCCCTACTCTGCCACTTAATGCTGTGAGACCTTGGTAGAGGCATTTAACATCTCTGAGCCTTTGCTGAGTCATGTTTCCCTCATGGTGGTTTGTAAAATGCTTCTTATGCCCAGTGCAATGACTTTTTTTTTTTAATTATTTTTAAAAATTAATTAATTGCCAGGTGGTGGTGTTGCACGCCTTTAATCCCAGTGCTTGGGAGGCAGAGGCAGGTGGATTTCTGAGTTCGAGGCCAGCCTGGTCTACAGAGTGAGTTCCAGGACAGCCAGGGCTATACAGAGAAACCCTGTCTCAAAAAACCAAAAAAAAAAAGAGGAAAAAAATTAATTAATTAAAAATTTGCACTTCTTTGCTCACATTGGATTCTACAGGAGCTTGGGGAAAATTAAGATCTACCAATCCCTGGGCTTTCCCATCTCTGGATATATGTATTAAGTTAGTTGGAGTTAGGACCCAGGCCCAAGCAGCTTTCAAAGCGTACCAGGACAGTATGTGCACTGTACATCAGATCCCAGAGAGAGAGTATAGGCATTTTGGTCAACATGCTTCAGTTCCAGAGTGGGACTGGGGGCCTGGCACACCAGCACTCAGGCCTGCCTGCCTCTTGTGGGGAGATGGCAGGAGTTGAGAGTGGGGGACTCAGCTGTATGGAATTTAGAACAGGATTTTCCCTGGGCTCGGGGAAATCCACAGGGGGAAATCCACAGAAAGGGAAAGCAGAGAGGCAGCTTTCTCTTCCTAATCAATAAGCAAACAAGTCGTGGAGTCCCGCAAACAGCCACAGGAATGCTCCCTGGGCTGCGGCCAGTGGCAGTGCCAGTTAGCACCCCTGTATTTATAGGCAATAGGGTGCGGTGGTATTGTCTGCTTGCAGGTAAAAGCCAGGATACCACAGCGCTGACTTGGCACGAAAGCCAAAGGGGTTTGGGTTTTTTTGTTGTTGTTGTTGTTGTTGTTTTTTGTTTTTAAAGCCTGTATGTATCTCTCTCTGTCTGCTGGTGTCAGCTTGGACAAAAGAGAGGATATCAGAGCCCCTGAAACTGGAGTCACAGGCAGATGTGAGGTACCTGACATGGCTGCTGGAATTTGAACCACATCTTCTGGAAGAGCAGCAAGTGCTCTTAACCATTGAGCTATCTCTCCAGGCCCATTTTTGTCTCCCCACCCCCATTTACAGCAGGTAGGGACAAAGTCCCCATCTTGCGCTGGATTTCAGTTTCTCTTAAAATAATTGCCTCCTCACCAGACAGTGCCTCCAGGAACATTGAAACCTGGGTCTTAGACAGTGAAGCCACCCCAGGCCCTGAGCTGGCCTAGTGGAACCCTGCAGGGCTGTACTGAGATCAAGCCTCAGAAGGTTTTATCTGCAGACACTGGACTGTCCAAGAGGGGCCTGGAGAGGAAAATGACTTCAAGCTGCTGTTTCTTTTTCTTGGTTTTTGACATGAAGCACAAGTAGATGGAGGAGACTTTGGCTCTTCTGAACTGAAGAAACAGGAGCTCTTGCTGGTTGCAAGCCTATGTAGAACTACAGGCTGGCACAGTGGTCTCATCTGCTGTGGTCTCACCTGGCTCTTCTGTGCTGCATCAGGGACCCAGGCTGCAGTAGCATGAGGTGCTTGGGTGGGTCTTGGAACTGCCTTCTGCACCACCCTGTGCCTTACTCTGGCTTGAGCATGTAGCCAGAAGTCCCTCTTTCCCTGCCATCCCTGATTAAATCAGCCCCCTCCTACCACCTTGGTCTTTGGAACCCTGTTACCATCTCTGATATATATATATATATATATATATATATCTGCCCTGGATTACAAATCTTGGGAGGACAGAAAGACCCTGTTTTTCAAACACTGCTTCCAATGAAGCAGAGAATCAGTAAGAGCTTTTTGTTTTGTTGAAGAAAAAGGACCCAGGGATGTTGTTCAGGAGTAGTTGCCTGACATGTGGGTTGATCCATGGTAACCCGCCCAAAAAGAAAGAAACGTAACCCACATAATTTTGAGAAAGAATCCTTAAACTCTCGAGGGGGTGAGTGGGGAAAGTGCCACTTGGCAAAGGTGAGCAGTGGCCTAAGAAACAAGCAAAGTTGGGACCCGAATCCTCGAATGTGTTTAGCACATTCACCAAGATGCAGAATATTAACAGGTCTCCTGTATGAGGCTGATGGCAGTTTTTACCCTGATGGTTGTGATTGGTTCTCACCAGAGTTACCGTGGAGCTTGAAACACATTAGTCCAGGTAGAACCTGGGTAGGTAATCACTGCCCTGGTGTCCAGAGTCAGCATTAACAGCCTTACATCTGGGGACAGTCCTGGGTGATGATGGATTGCCCTGTATCCTGTTTACTCCCAGAAGTCAGGGTTAAATGAGCCTGAGTGAATTCTCTCTAGTCTGTGCCTTTGCTGGGCTCCTTACAGCACTCTGCTGGATATCTCTCTGAGATTTACCCCTGGCCTCCTTTGAGATGTTTTTGTTGTTGCTGTTTCTGAGACAGAGTCTCTAGGTGTCCAAGCTAGGTTCCAACTTGCTCTGTCGCCTCTTGATCCTCCTGCCTCCAAGTGTTGGGATTACAGGGGTCAACTACCATACCTGGCCTCCTGGTTCGCATTAGTGAAGTTAGTGACTTTGTTTTGGACCAGGACATTTAGGAGGAGTTGGGAGAAAGAACCTGGTAATTTTTATGCAAGTAAGTTTCCTGTCCTTGAGGTCCTTTGGGAGCCTCCTTTCAACACAGGTAAACACATCTATGGCATTAGGAACACGAGCTGGGGGTTGTTTGTGTATGTTTGTTTGTGTATAGTTGTTTGTGTATGTTTGTTGTATGACCTTTTGAGCACCTGGTCCTCCCAGGAGTGGGGACGGGTGGCCTATTAGGGGAAGTACAGCTTATTTTAGTTTCTGACAAGTAGTGACATAATCTGAACATTTGTTTGTTTGTTTTTCATTTTCTTTTTTTTTTTTTCCTTTTGGT
>NW_022196905.1:244740426-244752301 GCF_008632895.1 Mastomys coucha
CTCAGAAATCCACCTGCCTCTGCCTCCCAAGTGCTGGGATTAAAGGTGTGCGCCACCACTGCCCGGCGGTTCTGAGGCTCTTGACTATGGGATGATCTTTGCTAGGAGCTGTAGCTACTTCCAGTTAATTTCCACTCAGTAGCCACGTATCTCCGGTGGCTTGCCACGGTGACAGAGACCACAGCTTATCTGTTCCTAGCTGTGTGGCTGGGCCACATCCCTTTACCTATCTGTGTTTCTGCTATTTCATTTTTGAACAAGAGTTGCTAAACGCCTCCTACTGTATACACCTGCCCATGTGTATCCAACCCAAGACTGCTATATCTAATACACAGTAAGTACATTGTACTTCTTGCCCTCAGCTTTCAAGAGATGGACACAAACAGCAGCAACCTATCAGAGTGAACCCTTGTGTCCTCGGCAACAAAGGATAGCATGTCTGTGCCCTGTTTCTATAGCTATGGTGACATCTTGCTGGTGTTTTTCTTTCACAAGCTTGTAGTTCTTTCTAGTTTTGTGGACACCCATCAAAGGTGTCATCGACCTCGTAAGTGAGACATGTTAATATTTTACATCAAAGGAGGACATTCCAGCATTGAATTGCCTAATGCCATCTAAGAAAATGACCTTGGGAGGTTTTTTGGGTGGTGATATCTGTGAAGACTTTAGAAAGGAATACTGAACCACAAAACAAGATACTATCTACTCTCCAGTCCCCTCATCCTGCAAGTGAAACATTTTAACTTCAGTCTTCAGAGTTTGAGTCAGAAAATAGAGCTGTAGTTTGGGGATACACAGTAGCAGCATAGTTCCTGGAGCTCCCAAGGAAAACTCTCGGATCATACCTTTGTAACCTTGAGCCAAGCACGTGTGTCTAAAGTCTTCAAGTATAGCTAAACAGAGTGCTCTGCATTGACTGTGGAACCTCTCTCCCCAAGGATACTCATTGAAGAGGTTTGAACAAAGGAGGACATCTAAAAATCAGACTCAGGACATGAAGAGAGTTGTTCTTTATGTCCTGCCCTGTGCGTGGTATGAGCAGGGTTCTATTTTCAAACAGTTTCCAAGAGACTGGATCACCCATTAGTTACTAAAAGCAGTCAACCATGGTCAGCTGCCCTTGGTGACAGGACCCTGTTCTCGAGCCCCAGCATTTTCTGTGATGTTTAGAGGCTTCTGAGATGCCTTGTCTCTACCCACTCACATTCCAGAGACAGCCACCCTAGTGGAAGAAGAAATGGGATCCTTCAAGTGAGGCTGGCCCTGGCCCGATGGCAGTTACTGGAGAAGAATGTAGCTGAGGCTCACACTCAGATGTCACGCTTGCCCGCCCACCCATGTGATCAGAGGCTTTTACCAACCCCACCTTTATTTGTATGGAATTATTTCCCTAGGGTTTTCTGCTTTTAGCTACTTCTTCTGCCAAGCTGGCTAGAAGATGGGACTCTTACGATGAACGTAAAACTTAGACACACTAGAAAGACATTCTTACCTGTTTTTGTCACTTTATTTATTTATTTATTTAATATTTATTTGTCATTATATGTAAGTGCACTGTAGCTGTCACCAGCCCTTTTTTTTTTTTTTTTTTTTTTTTTTTTTTTTTTTTTTTTTTTTTTTTGTTTTGTTTTTCGAGACAGGGTTTCTCTGTGGAGCCCTGGCTGTCCTGGAACTCACTCTGTAGACCAGGCTGGCCTCGAACTCAGAAATCTGCCTGTCTCTGCCTCCCAAGTGTTGAGCCACCACCTCCCGGCTGTCACTTAATTTATTATAATTATAATCAGGAAAGAAACAATAATGCCACTCCTCCTCGCTTCTTGGGTAGGTAGTTTGAGGCAGTCTGGTATATCCCAGGCTGGCCTCAAATCTGCTATGTAGCCCAGGATGACCTTGAATTCCTGGTCCACTTTTCAAGTGCTAGGATTGAGATCCAACCCCTCCTCCCATTGTTGGCAGTTTAATGCAAAGCTTTACATGTGTTATAGGGAAATGCTCTACTACAGAGCTGTGTCTCCAGGAGAAGCTATATTTTATTTAGAAAAAAAAACCAAAAAGCCCACATCAACCCCCATTTCTATCATTTTTCTCCAGTTATCATTCATGCCCACAATAGAGGTACCTGCATGGGCTAACCTATGCAAAGCTTTGGATTGCATTGCCAACAATGGGGGAGGGGCAGGATAGTCTTGAATAGCAGTGAAGAGCCCTCATTTAGGGTGAGCCAGTTCAGCTCTGAACTCAGCAGTGTATAATTTCAGGAAAAGAAAGCCCATGCTGAAGGAGCCTCTGCAAGGCTGGTGTGGGGGCAGGGAGAAGTTGCCCCATCCCGCCCCAGTGGCTCAGCAGCTGTAACAGCAGGAGAATAAAGCTAACTCCATGAGGTTGTCCTCTGACCCCCAGACATCCCCTGCCACACACACACACCCCGCTACACACACCCCTGTGTACATATATAATAAGGGCTAGAGGATGAAAAGGCTAAGTGGGTAAAAATGCTCCAGGCCCAGCCTGGCAGCCTGAGTTTGATCCCTGGGACCCACATGGAAGGAGAGACTTGATGCCTGCAAGTTGTCATCATCTGACCTCCACACTCATACACACACACACACACACACACACACACACACACACGTACAGACAAAAATACCCATACATTTAAAGAGAAAAATCTAAGGAAACACAAGGCAAAGGACACCAGGGCAAGGACCCTATAGAGAGGCAAGAAGTGCAATCAAGGAGCATGAACTCTCAGTCTGCCTGTGTCTAAGTCACAGCCTTGCTGACTTCCTATCTGGCTTTAGTTTCCCCATCTGTAAAAAGAGGATGTGCCAGAGGCACTGTGGCACAGGCTGATCTCTGTGAGTTCAAGACTAGCCTAGTCTACACAGTGAGCTTCAGGACAGCCAGGGCTACATACAGAGAGACCCAGCCTCAAAAGGCAAGATACAAAACAAAGCATGCTCAAGGCATCACCTGCATAAAGTTCTGGGTCTGAATGATTTAATGTTTGTAAAGTGCTTAAAATGGAACCTGGAATGATGGTGTTCTGCAAATATTTAAAATATGACCAAAATAGTTGACAAGAGTAATTGAAAGTATTAGTTCAGATTGTAGGATTTCCCCCCCCCCCCATTTTCTTTTTCTTTTCTAAGGGCTCTTAATGAATGGGCCAGGGTAGCCTCCCACTTTCCAATAATGGGATTGCGGGTGTGCACCACCATACCCAGTTTGAGATTGTGGGGTTTCCTGGTGATAATGGTGATGGTGGTGACTACTGTGGTAGGTTTTCCAATTAAGAGACAGATGCTCAGGGGTCTTAATTCCCGTGGGGACCAGTGCAGGGCACATCTGGCTAAGGAAAGGTGTTGCACTGAGTGGGGTTGCCAGCTTTCTTTATTTAATGTTTCCCTGCAGGACTATCAATGCACACCCAACTCTTTGTGCTGATCTTGGTGTTCTCAGAGCTCTGCATGGCTGAGCCCCATGAAAGACAACTTCTAGAACCTTCTGGAACCACAGAGAGCCCCTCCAACTTTCCCTTATTTCTCAGCCTAGAGGATCCAGTTTTACAGAAAGATAATGAACCTTAACCAGCACCTGGAAATTCAGGTCGGGGCTCTCTTGTCATACTTACAAGGTGTCACTTCTCCTAGGGTGAGGCGGAGCCACCATTAAGAAGTGCCTTGAGCAGGTTAATTGCCTTGCACCATGTTATTTACCAAGTGTCTCGCTACCACCCTCAGCAAGTCCAGTCATGCTCCGGTTGATTTTTCACTGCCTCGATTTGTGCTTGGCTGGAGAAAGGAATCAGTGCCAGCTCCTGTTCCCTGCTTATGTGACAAGCCCCCAAATATGACGCACAACCCCTGCCTCCCGAGAGCTATTACTCGTGCTGCAAGTTGGGAGGGCTTCTTTAAAAGCATCTTTAAATGTTCCTAATCTGGACTTTCAAAGTGCTAACTGGGAACTAGGGAGATGGCTCAGCCAGTCAAGTACATGTTGTACCTGTGGAGAAAGTCTGTCAAGGTGTAGGGCTTGTAATCTCAAGTGCACAGGCCGAGATAGCACATGGAGTCCTGGTACTTGCTGGCTAGCCAGCCTGTCTGTCTTGTTGAGTTTCAGGCCAGTGAGAGAGAAATAAGGTGGATAGCATCCGAAGAACAACACTGAGGTTGACTGCACAGACAGACAGCCTCTCTCTCTCTCTCTCTCTCTCTCTCTCTCTCTCTCTCTCTCTCTCTCTCTCTCTCTCCCTCCTACATACACATTCCTCCCATAAGAAAGGATAGTTGGTTCAAGTTCAGACAGATCCTTCTGCGACTGTCATCTCTCATTTGTCTTTTGCTCCAGAGTGTATATTTTGCCAGTCAGACTGGTGGTGCCTACACCCACCCCTCTCACTCACTGAAACATCATTTGCGTCTATTTTCTCTGCCAAGTACAGGACTTTTGGCTTCAGAGATGGCTTCAAGGGCGTCCCCTGGTGGAAGAAATGAGCCCTGTAGCAAAAAGTGAGCCATCCATCTGAATGTAGAGGTGCCTAGCTTTGAAAAAGAAGCACAGGAATAGGGGTTTTCATAAGAGAATACTTAGGCAAAATAGAAGTTCCATTGTGGGGAGTGATGGACAATTGTTTGAAAGTGTAGAAAGTAAGCCGGCTTCTGAGATTTGTTGTGAATTCATTCAAACGTGCCCTCTGAGATTTTTCTTTTTTCTTTTTTATTCTTTTTTTTTGTTTGTTTGTTTGTTTGTTTTTTCGAGACAGGGTTTCTCTGTGTAGCCTTGGCTATCCTGGAACTCACTCTGTAGACCAGGCTGGCCTCGAACTCAGAGATCTGCCTGCCTCTACCTCCCAAGTGCTAGGACTAAAGGCATGCACCACTACCGCCCAGCTGAGATTTTTCTATTACATTTCTTTTTGTGTACACACACACACACACACACACACACACACACACACACACACACACACACACACACACAGTGTCCCATGGTATGCCTAAGGAGGTCTGAGGACATCTCACAAGCCAGTTCTCTTAGCTGGGTAGTGGTGGTGTACACCTTTAATCCCAGCACTTGAGGCAGAGGCAGTAGGCCAGTGTGGTCTACAGATTGAGTTCCAGGATGGGCACGGCTACACAGAGTCCTGTCTTGGACACCCCCCCCCAACTCCCCGGCCCCACAATTCTCTGATCATGCGAGTGAGTTCTTTCACTGTGGGGTTCCAGCAGTTGAACTCAGGTTGTCAGGATTGGCTGTAAGCATGCTTACCTGATGAGCCAACTAGGTGCCCTTGGGTTTTGGAGGCAGGGTTTCCTACAGCCTCAAATCTGCTGTGTAGCGGAGGATGACTTGCCTCTGGAAAAGTAGCCAGTGTCCCTCACCTCCATACCTGTTTGTTTGTGTGTGGGTGTGATGTTTGTGTAAGTGCAGGTACAGATGTACCATGGAGGGGCATAGACGTCAGAGGCCAACTTTGGGACTTGGTTCTTCTCTTCCATCTTGCTTTGAGGCAAGGTCTCTTTTCTCTGCAGACTTGGCTCCGTACTCTAGGCTAGCTGGCCCATGAGCTTCTGGGTGAATTTCCCATCTTGCTGTAGGAGTGCTGGGCTTACAGAGGCACATCACCACATCTTACTCTTTATATGAGTTCAGGGGTCTGAACTTTGGTCAGCATGCCAATGAGATATCTCCCAGCCTGGTTTCATATTAAGCTATCTGTCTTTTGCTTTGACTCTGAAGGTGACAGATTACAGTATAGACAACATACTATTCTCCTTGACTATTAAATGAAGAAAACCAACCAAACAAAAAAACCAAACTCTGGAGGCCAAGGCTCCCCGGGTAGGGTTGTTCATCGCCAGTTTATAGTTTGCTGAGCTAGTATATATTTTGTATGACGTGCTGGGTGAACCAAGTTCCCTTTCTGGAGAAGAAATGTCCCGTCTGTGATCTGTCCAGTTTCCTAATCTCTGTGATCTCCATCCTGTAGTGAGATTTGAAGGATGCACTGGCCGGCCAAGGACAGCCTTCTTGTCGGAAGACTCCAGATTCAAAGTGGCGACAGACGGTACCATCACAGTCAAGAGGCATCTGAAGCTTCATAAACTGGAGACCAGTTTTCTTGTCCACGCCTGGGACTCCAGCCACAGGAAGCTTTCTACCAAAGTGACGCTGAAGTCTGTGGGGCACCACCACCACCGGCACCACCACCGAGTATGTGGGGGTATTTCTCAAATATGTGCATATTTTTCAGGGAGCTGTCTAATCTGGGTCCTCTAGCCTTGACACTGGGGACTTGTTGGGCAAGATAATGGGCAGAGTCTTATGGGAAGACTCTGGGATGCTACATGGCACCCCTGATGCCCAGGATACCTGTCAGTTAAGACAGGCAGAAGTACTTCTGCAAACTCATGACTTTTGGAGTGGGGGTGACAAAAATAGCCCCCCAATGAGGACAGTCTTTCTTTCTGGCTGAATTCGTTCCTATTGGGTTTGGTGTTTGCTTGGTATTCACAAGGACCATCTTCTCCCTTTATGAATATCAAAATCTAAATGCTCAAGTCCCTTATATAAAGGGATGAGGAAATTTGCTTATAGCCAGCATGCCCTCCTGTTAAGACACCTCTACATAAGATAATGCTCAATCCATTACTTGATGTGACAGTCACTCTTACACTCTTCTTATTTAAAGATAATGGCATTGGGGGTGGGGGGCAAGTCTGCATATGTTCTGCACAGGCAGAATTGTTCTCATAGTTATTTTGGTTTGAACCGAGGTTGGCTTCAAACTCACAGTCTCTTGAGATCTGGGATCGCTGGGAAGCCGTGTGATACTAACATGTTTGACATAGGGTTGGTTCTTCCTTTTTTTTTTTTTTTTTTGGACAGGATTTCTTATAGCTGTGATAATGCCAAGCTCACTATATAGTAGAAGATAACTTCTAATCTTTCATCTCCCAAGTGCTAGGATTACAAGTTTGTGCCATCACACCTAGTTTTGCCGGGTTCTAGGGATTAAGTACAGTGGTTCATGCATGATAGACTAGTATTTTGCCAACTGAGCTACATCCCCTACTATAGATACCTTAAAAAAAAATCTTGTAGAATCCCTTCTGTCCCCTTTTTGTTTTATTTAAAGGATAGTTTTGTGTAGCCAAGGTTGTTCCCAAACTTGATATATGTAGCTCAGGATGACCTTGAACTCCCATTCCCCCTGCCTTTGCCTCTGAAGTGTGGGATTATAGGCATGTACTGCCAGGTCTGGTTTTGAAAAAACCGTTTCTATCTGCTCTTGGTTGACCACAGATGTGACCCTCATCTATGGAGGGAGAGCTGAGTGGGTTAGAGTCTTATCAAATATTCTCTGTTGTCATTGCCTTCCTTGAGGCAGAATGGGTGTCTTATTTAGCGAGGAGGGGGAAGGAAGACCAGTAGAAAGTCTTTGTCCCTTTTGAGAGCTGGAGAGACAGCTGTAGGTTTGGTTCCCAAGACCTCCATCAGGTCCTGTAGAACAGCCAGGAGCTGAAGTTGCAGGAGACGCGGGCTCCTTTTCTGGCCTCTGTGGTGCTTACATGCACATGGTGCCCTAGATTCATGCAAACATACACGATAAACAAATTGTTTTAAATCTTCTCTGCACTGTCGTTATGGTAAGATCCTTCCCCTGATGTTTGCAGTAGCTGCTTTTAGGTCCTGCTCAGTCCAGAAAACCCGTTCAGTGGAGAGGCAGGTACACGGATTGTGTGTTGTATAGATTCTGCTCAGGAATGTCCCTGGAGGTTGTCACCAAAAACCAAGTCAATGCTTCTGTCCATTTTGAGAATGGTCTCTGGGCACTTCCTATCCTGTCTCTCTAGGGGACATTCTAGACACACTTTTCTTCCTGTCTCCGAGGTGTGGATTGTGCCAAAGCCTTTAAAGTTGATTTCTGTTCAATTCTTTGAAGACTCTTGAGATTCGAGAGATTTAATAATCCCTGGATGTAGTTTTTCTCTCTGGAATTAGAGAAGTGAAGAACTTAGTTCAATTACGTTGGTCATGGCTTCCTGAGATGCAGTGCCCAGCTCGCTGGCAGTCATGCATGCAAGTTCAGCACAGTAAGTCCCCAGTAGGCAGTTGACTGTGGGAGCTTTCTCTTTTCTTTTCTTTTCTTTTCTTTTCTTTTCTTTTCTTTTCTTTTCTTTTCTTTTCTTTTCTTTTCTTTTCTCTTTTCTTTTCTTTTCTCTTTTCTTTTCTTTTCTTTCCTTTTCTTTTCTTTCTTTTCTTTAAAGACTTATTTATTTATTTTTTATGTGTATGAGTACACTGTAGCTATACAGATGGCCATGAGCCATCATGTGGCTGCTGTGAATTGAACTCAGGACGGCCCCGCTCGCTCCAGCCCTACTCACTGCAGCTGTCTTTAGACGCACCAGAAGAGGACATCAGATCTTATTACGGGTGGTTGTGAACCACCATGTGATTGCTGGGATCCGAACTCAGGACCTTTGGAAGAGCAATCAATGCTCTTACCGATGGAGCCATCTTGCCAGCCCCCTGTGGGAGCTTTCTAAGAGCAGTTTGCAGTTTGTTTTTCCCCCAGTCCCCTCACCCGTCTTTCCCTCTGCTGACGTCCCTCTTCATTTCTGCTATGTCATGATTTGATTCAACTCTGCATTTTAGAAATCCCCAAGCCAGGTGTGGTAGTGCACACCTTTTCTGCTTGTTTAGTTGGTTTTTGTTTTTCAAGACAGGGTTTCTCATATGTAGCCCTGGCTGGCCTGGAACTCGGTTTAGACCAGGGTGTTACTGAACTCGGAGATCTGCTTGTCCCTGTCTCCTGAATGCTGGTTTACATAGTAAGTTTCAGGCCAGCCAGGGCTACGCTGTAAAGCCCTATCTCAACAAAACAAAACAAATCCTCACTTTAGATATTGGGACAGTTCTCACAGAAGGTATGTGACAGAGGAGACAGAGGGGGAGCTATTCTGGTAGCCAGGTAGCTAGTCCTAGAGCCAGCCTTTAAGCTCATGCTGCCTTTTTTCTGTAGGTAGCAGATGCAGGGATGGTAAGACTGTGTGTGGCAGGTATGTGAGACTGAGTTCTAGAATACCTGGTCACATTTTATGTCTGCTGTCTTTCCTGTTTTGATTCTTGGGGACCCAATCCAAGAGGGCTGGAAATGTAGGTCAGTTGATAAGAGTCCTGACCTAGAGTACATGAGGCCCTGGTTTCTATGCCTTCCCATCACTGAAATGCACCCATCATCATCCTTTGTTGAGTGGAGGCAGGAGGACCTGAAGTTCAAGATCATCGATGGCCACATAATATGAAGCCCGACTGGGCTTCATGAGATTGTTTCTAAAAATGTCCTAACCAAACAACAGACAGACAGGAAATAGGGCCTAGCTAGAACTTGGCAGGCTGTGGTCTGTGTTAATGAGTATCTTCCTGCAAAGGGTAAGGAGGAAATCTTCTAGAAACTTTGTTACCATGAATCATTCTAAGACACTTAAACAGTTCAGTAGGTATTGCCTTTCAGCTTCGGCTCTCCTATTTCCCTGAGTGTGCATGAAGTTATCTTTATTGCACATGGGAACTGTTCAATGCAAGTCTCCAGGTAATTTTTGGTTCCTATCCCAGCTGCTTTTGTTAGAACAAATGCAACCCTTACAGTTATAACACAATAAGATTAACACATTTGTATCGATCTCAAAAATAGTTCTTAATAGCAATCCCCCAAACTTGTTGATTGATAAGTCCACTTTGGTGAACTGTATCCCTAGGAGAACAAAAGAAAGGAAGTCCAGGACACCCAAATAGATAGTTACTGAATTGCTTCTGACATATGCTGGGTCTTAAAGGATATGTACTATATAAGTTTGAAGTAACTTTTAAATACAATTGTCAAATGTCCAAACCCACAAATTTTATATGCACGGTGATTATTTGAATGCTAAATATTAAGAATTTAGGCCTGGCAGTGGTGATGCACGCCTTTAATCCCAGCCCTTGGGAGGCAGAGGCAGGCAAATCTCTGAGTTCGAGGACAGCCTGGTTACAAAGTGAGTTCCAGGATAGTCAGGGCTATACAGAGAAACCCTGTCTCAAAACAAACAAACAAAAACAAAAAAACACACACAAACAAACAACAGAGAATTTAGTGAGAACCTGTGGTAATGGCACATGCCTTCAATTCCAGCACTTGGAAGGCAGAGAGGCAGGTGAATTCTCTGAGTTCAAGGCCAGCCTGGTCTGCAGAACAAGTTCTAGGACAGCAAAGGGCTACACAGAGAAACCCTATCTCAAACAAACCAATAAACAAACAACAACTAAACACACACATACACACACACACACACACACACACACACACACACACAGATTGAAAGAGATAAGGGAGGGAGAGAGGGAGAGAAGAAAAGGTTTTAGCTCTGGATATTCATGCCCAAATGATACTTTATTCTGTCTTCTAGCTGGGGTAGGACACAGGAAAGTAAACCACTTGTTTTTTTTTTTTTTTTTTTTTTTTTTTTTTTTTTTTTTTTTTTTAAGAGTCATTTATTTATTTTATGTGTATGAGTACACTAGCTGTACAGATGGCCACCATGAGCCATCATGTGGCTGCTGGGAATTGAACTCAGTATGAGTCCAGCCTAATACACTGTAGCTGTCTTCAGGCACACCAGAAGAGGGCATCAGATCTCATTATGGGTGGTTGTGAGCCACCATGTGGTTGCTGGGCTCACTCCGAACTCAGGACCTTCGGAAGAGCAGTCAATGCTCTTACCCGCTGAGCCACCTCGCCAGCTCCTGAACCACTTGTTTTATGATCCAGAAAGTGAAGTAAGTACATTGTAGCTGTCTTCAGACACTCCAGAAGAGGGCATCAGATCTCATTACGGATGGTTGTGAGCCACCATGTGGTTACTGGGATTTGAGCTCAGGACCTTCAGAAGAGCAGTTGGTGCTCTTAACCACTGAGCCATCTTACTAGCCCCGGATTTCAATATTCTTAAAGGACATATCTTCTGTAATCTGAAGGCCTTCACTAGCCACTAAGTTAGGAACCAAGCTTTTAGTCATAGGGACTATTGTGGGCAATCAATATTCAGACAACAGCATTTTCATTTCTTTGGCTTATGCAACTGTAAGACCTGTATGTCTTCTGCATTACCTCATTTTGTTAATGTTTTTCCCTCTTAGGACCCTGTCTCTGAATCCAAGCCAGAACTGATCACATTTCCCAGCACTCACCAGGGTCTCAGAAGACAGAAACGAGACTGGGTCATCCCTCCCATCAGCTGCCCCGAAAATGAAAAGGGCGAGTTCCCAAAGAACCTGGTTCAGGTAGGAGAGGAAGTTGGTAGAGGTGCTCTTGAGAGAAGAGAAAATTAAAAGTCGCCATGTTGAGATCTTCCCTTGCCAGTTCTGAGTCTCTTCTGTTTTGTGTTCAGATCAAATCCAACAGGGATAAAGAAACAAAGGTTTTCTACAGCATCACAGGCCAAGGAGCTGACAAACCCCCGGTTGGCGTTTTCATCATTGAGAGGGAGACAGGCTGGCTGAAAGTGACGCAGCCTCTCGATAGAGAAGCCATTGCCAAGTACATTGTGAGTATTTCTTAGATACTTGTTGACTACTGGGTAACAAGTGTCAAATTTTGGGAGCAGCTGGTGTTTTATCCCCAGTTTGGATGCCCTGAACATATATAAGATAAGCTTAACGTATCTTAACAAGTTGGGATGGTTTGAGAATTTTGAGTTCAGTTTCCAGCATTCACATAGGTAGCTCACAAGCACCTGAAACTCCAGCTCTGGGTGCACCAAAGTGTATGTGAACGCGCGCGCGCGCGCGCGCACACACACACACACACACACATACACGGAGGGAG
>NW_022196905.1:244752404-244806263 GCF_008632895.1 Mastomys coucha
AGAGAGAGAGAGAGAGAGAGAGAGAGAGAGAGAGAGAGATGCACAAATGCACAAACGTCTGGGGCTAGCCTGGCATCACAGGTACTGAGGTGGGACCCAGCCTTGGACAAAGCTAAAGGCTGATTGTTAGGTTCATAACTCTTCCTTATGGCATCTGGCAATTTAACTCTCTCTTACTATTGTGTGGCTAAGAGCTGCTGATCTCTGGCAGTTAACTCCTGCTGGTGTCAGCAGGGGGTTAAGAAAAGAAGTTAGTTACTTGGGCTGTTTCCTCTTTGACTCTGAGGCTGAAAGTTCCATAAACTTTTTGTGGGCCAGAGAAAACGGAAAAGGAAAAGAGTCAGGCACACAGAAAAAGCACTCACTCACTCTGGATGAAGCAGAGAAAGGGATCTTCAACAAATCTTTATTTCTGTTCTCCGTATTCATACATTCTCTGAAAATTGCCTCATACAACTGTCAGGTAGAACCGTTCCAGTAGGATAATTGATTACATGATTTTCTAAACACTCTTACGTTCTATAAGTTCATAGTAAATTTAAGGTAATAGTTAATGTCATAAAGTTTAAGGAGTTACAGCAGAAATGTTTATATCTCTTCCCATTAAGATAATATCTGACTAAACACCTGTTATATATCTTCTATATCTACAAGTTCAACATAAGTAAACAATTTTTTTTATCACAAATTAGAACGGTTTTGTCAAGAGATAAATCACCTATCTTGTATCTTTCAAATTTGAAATATTGTATAGATAAGCTAGTCAATATTTTATTTGTTGTCTTTGCACCTACAATAAATTGTCTATTCCCAGTTTATGACCTTCAGTTACCAGATAGTGGCCTTGTTCCTAACCAGCAGGAATGTTTTCCTTTTTACTTTTTTTTGTTTATTTTTGGAGACAGGGTTACTCTGTGTAGCCCTGGCTGTCCTGGAACTCACTCTGTAGACCAGGTTGGCTTCAAACTCAGAAATCTGCCTGCCCCTGCCTCCTAAGTGCTGGGATTAAAGACAAGTGCCACCACCACCTGACATTTTGACACTCTTAACACAGACATATATGCAGACAAAACACCAGTGCACATAAATAAATAAATCTTTTTTTTTTTAAATTGGTGTTCTGCCTGCATGTATGCCTGCATACCAGTAGAGGTCATCAGAGGTTGTGGTGGTTATAAGCCACCATATCGATGCTAGGAATTGAACAACAGACCTGTAGAAGAGTAGCCAATGATCTTAACCTCTGAGCCATCTTTCTAGCACCAAATAAATAAATCTAAAAAAAAAAAAAGATATTAACTTGTTCTTGGGGAGAAATTTCTTACCTAGATGATACATATTCTGATAATAACTATAGGGAGCAAAACTTACTTTGGGACTCGGTTGCAATATGAATTTAGGGAGGAGGGAGATAATCTGTAGATGCCAAATATAGAAAAAGCTCAGGGAGCTGGGCAGCGGTGGCGCACGCCTTTGATCCCAGCACTTGGGAGGCAGAGGCAGGTGGATTTCTGAGTTCGAGGCCAACCTTGTCTACAGAGTGAGTTCCAGGACAACCAGGGCTAAACAGAGAAACATTGTCTTGAAAAAAACTAAATAACTAACTAACTAAATAAAATCTCTGGAAACAATTAGACTGGAATGGCCGGAGGGAAAATTAGCCCAACTGAAGTAAGTGTATATGTGATAAATGGGCCGTCTGTCTATTGGTTGTATTTTCTACCTTTGAGACTTAATTCATCATGAGTTCATTAAGCAGCAACACACAGTGTGGAAAATTCTCACATGAAGGTATCATAGTAGAAAGAGTGGAAGCTAGGCGGAGCCATTCTAGCCAGACTCCCTACCCTGGCTCTCCTTCCAAGTAACCCTCACTTGAATCTCTTGCAGCTCTTTTCTCATGCTGTGTCATCAAATGGAGATGCAGTGGAGGATCCCATGGAGATTGTGATCACAGTGACAGATCAGAATGACAACAGGCCAGAGTTCATCCAGGAGGTCTTTAAGGGATCCGTTGCAGAAGGCGCTCTTCCAGGTAAATTAGTCTCAAGGGACTGAGTACCCAGAAAGACATTTGTTTTTTTAATTATTTAATTATTTATTTATTTATTTTCATTTAATTTATGTATGTGAGTCCACTGCCACTCTCTTCAGACACACCAGAAGAGGGCATTGGACCCATTACAGATGGTTGTGAGCTACCATGTAGTTGCCGGGAATTGAACTCAGGACCTCTGGAAGAGCAGTCAGTCACTGAGTCATCTCTCCAGCCCAACATTCGGGTCCTTTAGACCTTGAAGAATGGTATTAGAACTTGAGGTCATGTCACTGAAGTTCAGCCATGCCCTTAGAAAGCCACCATGTGGGCTGAGGTGGAGGCCTGAGGGAGGAGGTATAACATTCTACCTATAGAAACACATATAAGCAGAAACAAAAGGCTTACTTTCTTAGAGCTTGGTGGTGCATGTATATAACTCCAGCTCCAGGGAATGTGATGCCCTCTTCTGGCCGTAGAGAGCATCTGCAAGTGTACATACCACTACCACCACCACCACCACCACTACCTGAAAAGAAAGAAAACAAGAAAGAGAAGGACTTGGTAGCGATATTTTAATTTATTTCCAACACCATCTTTCTTTCCTCCTCACACCACACCTGAATTATAGGCATCGAAAGTTGAGTTTCCTGAACATGGCTGGTTTGGCGTGATGCCCTCTTGACTGGTAGCCTGATGAGAATTTTAGAAATAAAAACTGTGACAAAGTGTGCTTATCTCCTAGAACAGGATTGTTCTGAGTAGTCATGAGCAGATTCCAGGGTCGCCACTGCAACCCATTTAAGGCTCCTCTCCTTTGACAGGAACCTCGGTGATGCAGGTCTCAGCCACCGATGCAGACGATGATGTCAACACCTACAATGCTGCCATCGCCTACACCATCGTCAGCCAAGATCCTGAGCTGCCTCACAAAAACATGTTCACTGTCAACAGGGACACCGGGGTCATCAGTGTGGTCACCTCCGGGCTGGACCGAGAGGTCAGGCAGGGCTCAGGAGGAGTGTCACCCTCTGCTGAGCCTAGGGGTCAGTTAGTGTCAGTGGCTCAGCTTTACATCTAAATACCTGTGCAGAGTCTCCGTGCCTGGGAGCAGGCAGCCTGGGCAGTTAAGCGCGTGGTCAAATACCTTTCTATATGCAGTAAGCTGCACTGCGTTTGGGGTGGCTGACGGGGTGCGTTCTGATTCTGTCTGTTTGGTGTCTGCAGAGTTACCCTACATACACTCTGGTGGTTCAGGCTGCTGATCTTCAAGGAGAAGGCTTAAGTACAACGGCCAAAGCCGTGATCACTGTCACAGATATTAATGACAACGCTCCTGTCTTCAACCCAAGCACGGTAATTGTACAGCTTCTTAGTTCCACGAAAGCTTCTTCATTGTTCATGAGCTAAGTTTTGCCTCTGTGCTGGGTGAACTCTTTAAAAACTCTTCCCCAGGTTAGTGAATGTGAACCTCAGTACCAACAGACTGGAGCAGCTACAATCTTTGAAATCCTTCTATCCTTTGCCTGGGGCCATTGGCATGGGATTGTGTATTGTTGAAAGCTCCTGATGCCTTCATGTCCTTGCTTCTAAGTTTATATTCCACCCTCTGTTACTGGAGACCTGTCAATGCAAAGCAGACAAGTTTTCTGGTCTGTGGAACTTAAAATTTATAGGAAATATAATTTGAGGAGGATGGATGATTTGAGCCAGATCTTACTGTGTAACCCATCCTGACCTCCAGCTCAACAGTGTGCCTCCTAAATACTAGGTTACAGCTGTAAGTTACTGTGCCCAGCTTTGAAAGAATTACTGAATGCCAAATATCAAATGATATATCAAATGCATTCAAGGAGAAGGGTTTTTTGTTTGTTTGTTTGTTTTTGTTTTTTTGTTTTTTGAGACAGGGTTTCTCTGTATAGCCCTGGCTGTCCTGGAACTTACTCTGTAGACCAGGCTGGCCTGGAACTCAGAAATATGCCTGCCTCTGCCTTAGAAGTGCTGGGATTAAAGGCATTCGCCACCACCACCCAGCTCAAGGAAAAGGTTTTAAGAGACAGGTAAAGGAACTTCATCTGCTTGTGCACACAGATACATACACACACAGAGGGGAGGTGGACTTAAATTAAATTTTTATAGCCCACATTGGCAGGCAGGTTTATAAAGCCATGCTTACCTTTTAGCATTAGAAGAGAAGACCAGCTGAGTGTGGTGGAGCACACCTTTAATCCCAGCACTTCGGAGAAAGTGGCAGGCGGATTTCTGAGTTTGAGGCCAGCCTGGTCTACAGAGTGAGTTCAGGACATCCAGAGCTATACAGAGAAGCCCTGTCTCAGGGGGAAAAAAAAAAAAAGAAAACAGAAGAGGAGACCATATTTTATTGACTGAGTTGGAAGTTGATATAGTGGTTAGGTAACAGAGGCCCAAATAGTGTAGATTCAAAAAGAAAGGTTGACTTTTTTACCTCTTGTGTCATAATAGGCCCTGGGGATAACTGATTTATCTTATTAAATGTTTACTAATAGAGACTAGAGATGGAGGTGGGAGCAAATGGTACACGTGTCTTAAGATCACATTAAGCAGACAATGGGCCTAACAGAGGGTCCTTGTAGCCAGGGCCTCGGAAAGCTACTTCAGATGTGTATAGAAGAGGGTGCTCAGAGATGTTAGTTGGTCGACCTATGGGAAAGGAGGGCCTATTCCCAGGGCTCTTACTCCCATCCTCTGAGACTCATGTGCTTCTCTTGATCTCACTCACCCCACCTACTTCTTCAGGGTTGGGCTCAGTATGGCTCCCATTCCTTTAGCCCAAGTCTTGGGCCTATGCTTTCTGTTATCTTGTCACTAATGACCCGATTTTTCCTTTCCTCTTCAGTACCAGGGTCAAGTGCCTGAGAATGAGGTCAATGCCCATATCGCCACACTCAAAGTGACTGATAACGATGCCCCCCATACTCCAGCGTGGAATGCTGTGTACACCATAATCAATGATCCTCAACAGCAGTTTACTGTCGTCACAGACCCCGAGACCAATGATGGCATTCTGAAAACAGCCAAGGTTTGTATGGTGCTTGGTGAATGATATGCCACCGGCTGAGGGTCTCTTGTCCCATAATGTCTTCTCATGAGTGGATCAACACTGACAGGGGGGAGGCTGGGAGTCAGTGGGTGGCACTGATCTTCTGTGGCTTGCAGAAACTCTCGTGGCTGTTCTGCTGGCTTGTTAGAAGTGAAATCAGTATGGCTCCTTTGAAAAATATCCTAAAGTCTGAGGCTAGGCAGCAGAGCTTGTGAGTCATGACCCCTTTGGGGGGGAGACGGGCTAAGACCACCAGAAAACATAGATATTTACATTATGATTCATAATGGTAGCCAAATTACAGTTATGAAGTAGAAAAGAATAATTTTATGGTTGGGAGTCACCACAACATAAGGAACCGTATTAAAATCTTGCAGCATTAGGAAGGTTGGGAAGCGCACTAGCTGGAAAGGGGACGGCTCAGTGGTTAAGAGCACTTGTTGCTCTGTAGAAGATCCACTGCCTACATGGCAGGTCACAACTGCTGGTGAATCTTTGGAAAATGTCTAAACTAAAAGTGGGGAGGACCTAACTGGTAAATTTAGCAAAAGTTAGTAGATGGCCTAGAGTGTCTTTAGAACTTTAATGTCCTCTTCAGCAAGTGAGCATCCAAGTTCGAGAACTACTGTCAATCAAAAAAATGGTATCTGAGCTAGCTGATGGTGGTGCACATCTTTAATCTCAGTACTTAGGAGGGAGAGGCATAAGGATCTGTGAATTCAAGTCCAGTCTGGTCTATAGTTCCAGGTTAGCCAGGGCTACGGAGAGACCCTGTCTCGGGGGAAAAATAACCAACAAAACTCCCAAAGGTTATAGCTGAAATTAAACCAAAAATTTTTTTGACTAACCGTTTTTTAAAGCTTATATATATATTTATTCTATAGCAGTGATGGTTGAACACAGGACCTTAAGCAAGCTGGGCAGGTGCTGTACCACCGAGCCACACATCCAATCCATGGTATTTTAGTTTTAACTTTGTTTTTCTTCTGTTTTTTAGGGCTTGGATTTTGAGGCCAAGCAGCAGTACATTCTGCACGTGAGAGTGGAGAATGAAGAACCCTTTGAGGGGTCTCTCGTCCCTTCCACGGCCACTGTCACCGTGGATGTGATAGACATGAATGAAGCCCCCATCTTTGTGCCTGTGGAGAAGAGAATCGAAGTGCCCGAAGACTTTGGTGTGGGTCTGGAAATCACATCTTATACCGCTCAAGAGCCAGACACATTCATGGAACAGAAGATCACGTGAGTAGGATCATTTTCAATGGCAACTATTGAGCGGGTGGGTGTATTTACACTTTTTATTTGAGACTAGGTCTCACTGTGTAGTCCTCACTATCCTGGAACTTGCTTTGTAGACCAGGTTGGCTTCTAACTCACAGAGATTCTTCTTCTACCTCCCTAGTTCTGGGACTAAAGGCACACATCACCATGGCTGACCACTTTGGTTTTTTTTTAATACATAATTTACATATTGTTTATGTAGATATACATATAGCCATTTATCACGTAATGATAATGCATTCTGAGACATGTGTCCACAACAAGGGGGCCAAGAGTTTCACTGAAGAATTGTCATTAGGTGGGCAGCCAATGGGTCTCAGTTCCCGGGTATCAAGCCCAAGTTGTCAGGCTTGGCAGTAAGTGCCTTTACCCATTGAGCCACACACACCCCACACCCTACGCACCACACTTTTTGCTAAAGGACTGTGTGGTTCAATTCTCAGCACCAACATGGAGGTTCATAACCTTTTGTAATTCCAGTTCCTGGGGATCTGATACTTCTTCTAACCCCAGCACCATGTGGTACACATATACACTCAGGCACACATACATAGGCACACATACATCTATATATATTACATATATAGATAATATCACTATGTATATCACTATATACATAGAGAGGGGGGTAACTGTGTAACAAGTGAAGGGAACCTGGGGCCCTCTTCAGTTCCTCTGTGTCCCTCAGATCTTTTGCTGTTCCTACTCTGACCCAGAGCTTATGTCTTCAGGTATCGGATTTGGAGGGACACTGCCAACTGGCTAGAGATTAACCCAGAGACCGGTGCCATTTTCACGCGGGCTGAGATGGACAGAGAGGACACGGAACATGTGAAGAACAGCACGTATATAGCCCTCATCATCGCCACAGATGACGGTGTGGGCTAGGCTCCATCACTCTTCACCCTGCTTGCCCCTACTACCTCTGCCTTACTGGGGGGAGGGGATTTCATTCCTTTTTTTTTTTAATCCTTTTTTTTTATTCCTTTGTAACAAACAAACAATCATAACATTAAAAAAAAAAACCTTTGGTAACTGAATTCCAAACTTTCCATCAAGTAGACTTTCCTTCCCTCTTCTCTCTCTGCACTTGAAATCTCACTCCTTCCTACATCCAGAAGCTTGGGTTTGTATCTCAGGTTCATGGTTGTGAACTTATTACTTAATTCTTATAATGTTCAATTTTTTCTCTTTTATTTTGAATTTTATGTGTGTCTTAGTTAGGGTTTCATTTCTGTGAAGAGACACAACGACCAAGGCTACTCTTTTTTTTTTTTTTTTTAAGATTTATTTATTATGTTATTTTATTTTACTTTATTTTGGTTTTTCAAGATGGGGTTTTTCTGTATAGCCCTGGCTGTCCTGGCACTCGCTCTGTAGACCATGCTGGCCTTGAGCTCAGAAATCCGCCTGCCTCTGCCTCCCAAGTGCTGGGATTAAAGGCATGTGCCACCACTGCCCGGCCTATTTATTATTTTATGTATATGACTACACTGTAGCTGTCTTCAGACACACCAGAAGAGGGCATTGGATCCCATTACAGATGACGATGAGCCACCATGTGGTTGCTGGGAGTTGAACTCAGGACCTCTAGAAGAGCTGTCAGTGCTCTTAACCACTAAGCCATCTCTCCAGCACCCAAGGCAACTCTTAGAAAGGAAAACATTTATTTGGGGCTGGCTAAAAGTTTCAGAGGTCCATTATCATCATGGCAGGAAGCCCAGAGGCCTGTGGGCAGACATGGTGCTAGAGTAGAAGCTGAGAGTTGACCAAGGGCAACCAGGAGAGACTGATTTTACACAGGTGGAGCTTAGACATACGAGACCACAAAGCTCACCCCACAGTGATAAACTTCCTCCAGCAAGACCATAACTACTTAAGTAAGGCCATACCCCCTAATAGTGCCCTTCTTTGTAGGCCAAACCTACCAAACCTATCCAAACGACCACAATGTGGATGGGTATTTTAGCCTGCATGTATGTCTGTGTTCCTGGTGTCCACAGGATATTCTCCTGGAACTGGAGTTACAGAGAGTTAGAAGCTACTATAAAGTGATGAAAACCGAATGATGTAAGACCAACAAGCATTCTCAGTCACTGAGCTGTCTCTTCAGTCCCTTTTCCTTTTCGTATGGAAACGGGAACTGACCACAGCGCTAAGCAGAAGTGTGTGCTCTCCACTTATATCCCATATAGATACCTCCGGAGTTTTTGATTTTTGATTTTTTTTTTTTTGTTGTTGTTGTTGTTGTTGTTGTTTTGTTTTTCAAGACAGGATTTTTCTGTATAGCCCTGGCTGTCCTGGAACTCACTCTGTAGACCAGGCTGGCCTCAAACTCAGAAATCTCCCAGCCTCTGCCTCCCAAGTGCTGAGATTAAAGTGTTGGATGTGCCACCACTGCCTGGCTTTTTCTTTTTCTTTTTTTTTTTTGAGACCCAGGCTACTTGTGAACTCACAATGTAGCCCAAAAGGCCTCAAAATTGAGGTGACCCCCCCCTTCCCTCATCCTGTGTGGCTCTAAGATTTCAAAAAATTCTACTACACTCCACTTTTCCTAACCTTCTAATAAGGAGGTTGAGGCAGGATGATTGTAATTCCAATGGTAACATGCTAAGACTTTGTCTCAAAAGGCAAACAAATGACAATAAGAACAAAACAATAAACTCCTGAATTGAAATGTAGGAGTAGTGTACTAGGAAGAGAAAAAGAAAGCTGCCTTTGAAATGAGAAATAATCTAAGACATTGTACACAAAGCTTGCAGTAGGCTTGTCAGAAAGCCAGAGGACAAGGACAGAGCGTCTGTGGTTAGTGTGGAACCTGCTGAGAGGTCATGGACAAGCTTGGTCAGCTGGAAGGTGACACTATCCTTAAGCTGTGACACCCTTTCTGTTTTCCCTTAGGTTCACCCATTGCCACCGGCACGGGGACTCTTCTCCTGGTCCTGTCAGACATCAATGACAACGCTCCCATCCCAGAACCTCGAAACTTGGAGTTCTGCCAGAGGAAACCACAGCCCCATGTCATCACCATCTTGGATCCAGACCTCCCCCCCAACACATCCCCCTTCACTGCTGAGCTAGCCCACGGGGCCAGCGTCAACTGGACCATTGAGTATAATGATGCAGGTGTGAAGGCTGTTTTTAGAGGGGCTCTGCCTGTTCACCCTTCCCTTTGATATTTGGCCCCAGTTCCTTCTGCGCTTTACGTACGCTCCTTTTCCTCTGAGACATACTGCGCAGTAGTATGAGCCCCAAGCTGGATAATCTCTCCAGCACTGGATATCTCTGGTTCCCTAAGCATTTTGATTCACTGAGCTTTTTTCTTGTTCTGTCCCCTCTCCTGGTCTCATCATTCCTTTTTTTTTTTTCTTTCCCCAGCACAAGAATCTCTCCTTTTGCAACCAAGAAAGGAATTAGAGATTGGCGAATACAAAATCAATCTCAAGCTAGCGGATAACCAGAACAAAGACCAGGTGACCACGTTGGACGTCCATGTGTGTGACTGTGAAGGGACAGTCAACAACTGCATGAAGGCGGGCTACGTGGAAGCAGGATTGCAAGTTCCTGCCATCCTCGGAATCCTCGGAGGGATCCTGGCCCTGCTGAGTAAGTTCGGGGGGCAGGTGCTTCAGCCTGTAACCTCTATTGGTTTTCAAGAAATGACTTCATTGGCTGGACATGAGATAGTCCTCGTTCAGGTGGCTACCCACCTGCCTGGTGGTGTAAGGTTGTGGCATTCCAGGTCAGTTGCTTCCTTTGGTCTTTCTTGCCTGTGGCTCATCACTCTTCCCTGCCTTCCGTCCTTGCCTCCAGTTCTGATCCTGCTGCTCCTGCTGTTTCTACGGAGGAGAACGGTGGTCAAAGAGCCCCTGCTGCCACCAGATGATGATACCCGGGACAATGTATATTACTATGATGAAGAAGGAGGTGGAGAAGAAGACCAGGTGGGTTTTAAAGATGGAGAACTTTATGCCTGATTGAGGGGTGTCGGGTAGACTACATCAGTCATCATCCTGCTGTACTGCTATGGAGCACAGAACTCTATGGTCACATGAATTCAGGTTTCTTCTCTAGGCACTCCTATGTTCTCTGCCATGTTGACTGATTACATTGAGGCTCACAACATCTGTAAATCAGGCAGAGTTGTGATGAAAGGACCTCTCTAAGCTGTGGAATCTGCTCAACTGCTGTCTTATTGCCTGAGGCCCCTCACATGACAAAGCCTGTTGTTAACTGACACTACTTGCATCAGCTGTGGTGGGAGGACTAAGCTACCAAGTGATAACATAATAATCATGTCCCGTGTAACAAGTAAGACTCAATAGCTTGAGTTCATGCAATCCCCAAGGCTCCTTTTTCTTTCAGTTTGTGTTAGGAGACTTTTAGTTTGGGAAATGCCATTTCATATGCATTTGAACACTTGGAGGCCATTTGGCTTTGACCATCAGCATAGTCTGCGATGCCATGAAACCCTGTCCCGTGCATGCAGCTGCTTCTTTCTCATGTGCTGTCATGCTCTGCTCTTCTCTCTAGGACTTTGATTTGAGCCAGCTGCACAGGGGCCTGGATGCCCGTCCAGAAGTGACTCGAAATGATGTGGCTCCCACCCTCATGAGCGTGCCCCAGTATCGTCCCCGTCCTGCCAATCCTGATGAAATCGGGAACTTCATCGATGAAGTAAGTTAGGCAAGGCTGTGAACCAAGGCACAGTGCATCTCTTAACTCAGAACCAAGGACAAAAACATTCCAGATGAGGAGAGCCTTTGAATTGTTGTCTTATGGTGCCCATATCTCTAAGACAAAAGCAAAACTCTACTTGCAGAGATTTAGAAGGAGTCCCAAAGCAAATTTACTTTGCATGAGTTCCCTGCATTCATTGCACCTGTTTGGAGGAGTATCATAGGGAGCCAGAAACTGCTCAGCAGGTAGCTAAAACCACCTCTCAGCCACATGAGGACTGGAGTTTGGGTCTGAGGCACCAACATAAATGCTGAGCAGGCATGGTGACCTGTTTGTTCTACTGTTCAGATTAGACCATCCTGAGTCAGCAAGCTCTAGGTTCTGTTGAGAGACCTTGTCTCAGTCAATAAGGTGAAGAAAAGTTCGGGAAGACCCCTGATATTCTCAACCTTGGGCTTTCACGTGCACATGTGCCCACATATGTGCATTCGAATACACGCTATACATAGCACACACAGTGTTTCCCAGTTTACCTAAGGCCCATAAAAATAGTATTCATATGTAACATACTCAAATATTATTATATGTGTCAGAAATATGTTCAGCTGTAATAAAAAAGCTTAAGCAGATAATAGGAGATGCTAGGTTCAGCAGTCTAGTCTGTGAAAAATATGTTTGTGTGTGTGTGTGTGTGTGTGTGTGTGTGTGTGTGTAACATTAACTCTTCTACCATCCTGCTCCATTATCTTGGTGTATTAGTTATTTAGTTATATTTCTTTTTGTTTGTTTTTGTGTTTTGATTTTTCAAGACAGTTTCTCCGTGTAGACCGGCTATCCTGGAACTCTCTTTGTAGACCAGGCTGGCTTCAGTCTCAGAGCCCCACCTGCTGTTGCCTCCCAAGTACTGGGATTAAAGGTGTGGGCTGCCACTGCCCAGTATTAGTTACATTTTTATTGCTGTGTTAAGACACCAAGGCAACTTACAGAAGAAAGACTCTAATTTGGGGCTCTAAAAGGTTAGAGTCCATGACAATCATGGCAGAGAGCCTGGTAGCAGATAGACATGCACAGCTGCAGCAGGAGCTGCTCATGGTGTTTTGTTTTGTTTTGTTTGTGTTTTCAAGACAGGGTTTCTCTGTATAGCCCTGGCTGTCCTAGAACTCACTTTGTAGACCAGGTTGGCCTCGAACTCAGAAATCATGTTTTGATCTGCAAACAGGAAGCAGAGACACACAGACAGAGGCAGAGAGACAGAACTAATTGGAGATGACTGGTCTTTTAAAACCTCAAGCCTAGGCCATCCCTTTAATTCTTACACTTGGGAGATCATAAGTAGCAGGTGGGTCTCTGTGAATTTGAGGCCAACCTAATCTGCAGAGGGAGGTCCAGGATATCTAGGGGCTACATAGAAAAGAAAAACAGAAAAAAACTCAAGCCTGTCCTCAGTAACATACCGGCTCCAACAAGGCCACATCTCCTAATCCTTTGAAATTGGTCCAACTGGGGACCAAGAACTCAAACACTGTAACCCTGGCTGGCTTTGTCTTCCCTATGTAGATCAGGCTGGCCTTGACCCGTGTAGCAGAGGATGACTTTGAATTCCTGAGTCCCCCAAGTTCACCCCTCAGAACTAACATTCAACTTAGTAGTTTGTCATCTATCCTTTGAGGATTTTCTGGGCTGAACTGTTATCTATATGTATTAGTATGACTACTCTCATTGCTCTTAGCCTCTGTCCAGTCTGGTCTTGTCACTTTTGTGTGAGAGAGTGTGTGTGTATGTGTGTGTGTCTTGAAGGGGTTAACTGCTCTCTGGCTACCTTTTCATGTTTTGGGATGTTGTTTGCCTCAGCTGCACAATATAAATATGTTGCTCTTCCCTTTAGAACCTGAAGGCAGCTGACAGCGACCCCACGGCACCCCCTTACGACTCTCTGTTGGTGTTCGACTACGAGGGGAGTGGCTCTGAAGCTGCTAGCCTGAGCTCTCTGAACTCCTCTGAGTCGGATCAGGACCAGGACTATGATTATCTGAACGAGTGGGGCAACCGATTCAAGAAGCTGGCGGACATGTATGGGGGTGGCGAGGATGACTAGGGGACCAGCGAGTCGCCCCTGTGTGGCACTGTGGGAGATGCAGAATAATGATGTCAGTGGTCTTTCAGCTCCTTCCCTGAGTTTGTAGAATCGAGCCTGATCTGAGAAGTGTGCATATTGATCCCACTCTCCCTACCAGTCTGCCTGTGTTAGTATGGTTTTCATTGATTGTTGAAGTCCTTTTTATTTTTTATTTCTACAGTGCTGGGATACAAACTGTGCCTTTTTTTTTTTTTTTTTTTTTTTTTTTTTTTTTTTTTTTTTTTTTTTTTTTTTTGAGCTATGTTCTGCTCTAGACACACAGCCCCAAGCCCCTCACCCCTCACTAATTTTTTACATTGTGTACTTTCTCTGAATTACAATGTTTGCGTCCTGTAGTCTAATAGCCACTCATGTTCCTGAATTCTGTTGCCCTGCTCAGGTGCTACTCTAGGATGTGGAAATGCCTGGGCCCTTTAATGGTGAGAGACAGGTATCTTGGTGAGGGTGCAGCTGAGCCGGATGGTGTGCGATTCCGAGACCTTCCATGATGTTCCCTCCTCATCTCCAGAGAACTCACTTTGCAGTGGCATTCCTTGTTCTGCTGTGCGTCTGGGGCAGAACAAAAAGAAAAGGGACCGCTATGCATGCTGCACATGTCTCAGATTCTTAGGCACACACCTGATTCTTAGGTGCATGCCATAGTGGGATCTGGTGCTTTGATTTTCTACGCAGTGCTGTGATCGGAACCTGCAGAGAGGTTTTTGGGCACCGCTTGGTGTCTTGCATTTCTTTCAAACCAACACTAAAGAGTGGTGTTCTCTGAGAGAGTCTGGAGTCCCACCACCAAAGATGGAGACAGAAAAGCAGAGAAACCAAACCCAGGGACAGCAAGCATGTCCGTGAACCTGGCCAGTTGGCACACTCATGGTGAGGGTACACAGGTGGCTAGGCCTCTTTTCCCACAAAATTTCTGGAAGAATAGGGGTATCTTAGCCAGTGTTTCCCAGCTGGAATCCTCGTCCATGTATTCCTGAAGTCCAGGAAATACGCCCCTCCAGTGCCTGCTTTTGGTGGTAGCTTCAGAAAATGCTGGCTGATTTGAACCCAAGTTGTCCAATTCTAAGTACGAATAGAAAACTGAGAATATCTGAGTGTGGTGGCGTACGCCTTTAATCCCAGCACTCAGGAGGCAGAGGCAGTTGGATCTCCCTGAGTTCGAAGCCGGCCTGGTATAGTAAGCGAATTATAGGACAGCCAGGGCTACACAGAGAAACCCTGTCTCTGAAAACCAAAAAAGAAAACTGAGAATATTACAAATTGTACATTTTCTCAGGAAGCAGGAAGAAAACAATTCTAATGGGGAAAGGAGGCAAGGGCCTGGTGACTTTCCTTTTCATTCAAAATGCAAATCTCAGTCTTTATAACCACTGGAGAGAATGCAGTGATGCAAGTGCTGTACTTACCTAACTTTAGAGGAAAACAATGACCGCAATCAACTGTGAGAGCTGTTGATTTCTCTGTAGTTTAATTGTGTAATGTTGATAGAGTGTCCTTTGTATGTAGTTTGAGTGTATATGTATGGGTACCGATAATTTTGTATTTTGTGGGGGGTGGAAAAGGTAAACCATTGAAACTGGTCTCTAAGATGCATTTTTATGAATTTTATTAAAGAGTTTTGTTAAACTGTTGTGAAGCTCACTTGATTTGACTCTGCCAGGGTTCCTAGACAAAAGGACAAAGAAAGGAGAGCTCAGTTAGATCATGAAGGTGGGAGTTTCCAACTGAAATGTCTTCTCCATGCTTTGGGGTCCTGCGTGGGGAGGAAATACTCAGCGCCCGCCCCATCCATGTGGTGTGTGATGGGGGCAATAAGTACCAAGGCCATTGGGACACGGGGGACCTGCAAGCTTCAGGGCTGTCAGCAGACATTTTCCAACAATAATGGAGGGCAGCGATTCTGCGCAGAGGAGGACTGGCCTCCCCGAGTGACACTTGTCAGTTTCTATCTGCTGCCCCCTCCCTGTTCCGTGATAGAACAGATTGAACCTGCTAGACGAGCATTCTGCCTTTCAGAAACACCCCCGGCTTCTTTGTGCTTTTTATAAATTATGTTCTCTGTGTGTGTGAACACTTGAGTGCTAATGCCCACGGAGATCAGAGATGTCAGATCGTCTACAGCTATAGTTATAGGTTGTTGGTTATGTGCTACTCCGTATGTGCTAGGAACTGAAGTTTGATTCCTGTAAGAGCAGTGTGCACTCAATCATAGAACCTTCCTCTCTGCTCTCCCCCTTTTTAATGTATATGCATTTTGTGATACTGGAAATTGAACCTGGGACTGTAAGCCTCTGTCAGTAGACCCAGATGACATTTGACAATTTTTGATCGACAGTAGCTGGCGGGTGCTTCTGTCAACTCACAGGATAGTCCTCACGATAAGAAATTGACCTGTCTAAATATCAATGTACTCCTGTGGACAAACCTGGTGATAGGAGTATAACTTTTTTCTCTTTTTTTTTTTCTTTTTTGAATAACACACACATACATACACACACGTGAAACTGCGGGCAGTTTCATGAACGGGGTTCTCCTCAGTTAGGAGGGAATAAAGGACCTGAAAGAGAGGGTTTGAAATGCAAGAGAAAACTCGAAGCCAAGTTGCGTCCCAATCAAGGCTCCACTTTACTGAGAACAAACAAGGGTTTTTATAATCACAGGGGAAACTGAAAACAAGTCTCTGGATTAACTATAATGAAAGTTCAGGTGCCAAAGTCTCCAGGTTCAGAAGATCTTCAGTGGGCTGGCATACTCAGGCAGTGGGCGTGCTCAGGCGATGGGCTGATTCAGGTGGTAGGCGTGGTCAGGTGGCTTCTTCAAAGACAGTCAACAGAGAGCATCTGTCTTAGCTCTCAGGTGTTAGCCCTCAAACAGAGGCTGTCAGGAGTCCGATGGATAACTGAAGTGAAGAGGGGATGTAACACACACACACATATATATACTTGGATATTTTATTTACATTTCAAATGTTATCCCCTTTCCCAGTTTCTTTTCCTCCTGGAAACACCCTATCCCGTCCTTCACCCCCTGTTTCTATGAGGGTGTTCCCCCCCACCCAACCACTCCCATCTCCTTGCCCTTGATTCCCCTACACTGGGGCATCTATGGTGCCTTCATAGGACCAAGGACCTCTCCTTCCACTGGTGCATGACAAGGCCATCCTCTGCTACAAATGCAGCTGGAGCCATGTGTACAAATAATGGCTTCGTTCCTGGAAGTTCTGGGGGGTCTGATTGGTTGTTATTGTTGCTCTTCCTATGGGGTTGCAAACCCTTTCAACTCCTTTACTCCCTTCTTTTTTTTTTCCCCTCGAGACAGGGTTTCTCTGTGTAGCCCTGGCTGTCCTGGAACTCACTCTGTAGACCAGGCTAGCCTCGAACTCAGAAATCCTCCTCCTGCCTCTACCTCCCAGGTGCTGGGATTAAAGGCGTGCACCAACACTGCCTGGCCTTCACCCCCATCCTCTATTAGGGACCCACTCTCAGTCCAGTCCAGTGATTGCCTGCTAACATTTACCTCTGTATTTGTAAGACTCTGGCAGGGCCTCTTAGGAGACAGCCATATCAGGCTCCTTTCAGCGTGCACTTCTTGGCATCCACAATAGTGTCTGGGTTTGGTAACTATATATGGGATGGATCCCCTGGTGGGACAGTCTCTGGGTGGCCCTTTCCTTCAGTCTCTGCTCTACACTTTATCTTCATATTTGCTCCTATGAGTATTTTGTTCTCCTAAGAAGGACCAAAGCACCCACAGTTTGGCCTTCCTTCTTATTGAGTTTCATGTGGTCTGTGAATTGTATCCTGGTTATTTGGAGATTTTGGGCTAGTATCCACTTATCAGTGAGTGCATACCATGTGTTTTCTTTGTAATTGGGTTACCTCACTCAGGATATTTTCTAGCTCCATCCATTTGCCTAAGAACTTCATGAATTTATTGTTTTTAGTAGCTGAGTAGGACTCCATTGTGTAAATGTACCACATTTTCTGTGTCCATTCCTCTGTTGAGGTTTCTTTCCAGTGTCTGGCTATTATAAACAAGGCTGCTATGAACATTGTGGAGCATATGTCCTTATTACATGTTGGAGCATCTTCTGGGCATATATGCCCAGGAGTCCTCAGGTGGGCTACAGAGCCATAACTTCTTTCTTAACTTAAAACATGAGCTGTTTTCTTTTCTGATAGGTGCATGCCACCAAGATATCCATCAAGGCCAGAAGAAAGTATCAGATCCCCCGGAGCTGCCAATTACAGGCATTTCAAGGTATACCTATCTCTATTATAGTGTGTTTCAGAACCTTATTCCTTGATAGGGAAAAGTAAGATTCCATTGCATACAGATGCCACATTTTTTCCATCTTGGATTGAAACGACAGACACATGCATGGACACGTGTCTTAGTCCTTGCTTTGGGTTCTTTTAGGACTAAACCATGAAGTGGAATTGCTAGGGCCTCTGTCTGGGATCCTGACTATTCTCTTAGGCAACAATGGTAATGTGATTTTGTAGGAGAACCTTTATTCCTGGGATACAAATGCTGAAAGGGTGAAGGGTTCGGCTATCTACAAGGTAACAGCACAGTGGTTGGAAATACATGAGAGATACCAAGAAAGCAAAAGCAGAAACAGTGATTGGATCCAGGTGAAAGACTGCATGCCCTGCCCTGGAAGTTTGTTGTTTTTAAAACTATAGCCTAGATCATTTCAAAATTAGTTCTCAAGTCTTCAGAAAGATGACAACCATGCAAGTCTCTCCTTGCTCTAAAAGTCATTTTGATCCCAGTATTTTACTGAACTGAAAGCCCACGGAGAGATGGTTTCATGTTACTATTCAATCTTTGGCTGTAAGAGGAAATCTCTATTTTTATATTAAAACACAATTACTTGATAGCTCAGGGTGTACATTTCACTCAACTTTTTACACCAAATTCTCAAGAATGGTCAAATATTGGGGGCTGTTGTAAACAGAGGCTTAATTTTATTAGAAGTAGCCAGTTATTTATTAAAAGCATTATGTTAATAAAATAGGCATATTCTGGAAAAAAAAAAAACCTATAGCCTGAGGGCTGGAGTGATGGCTCAGTGGTTAAGAGCACTGGCTGTTCTTCAGAAGGTCATGAGCTCAATTCCCAGCAACCACATGGTGGCTCACAACCATCTATTATGGGATCCGATGCCCTCTTCTGGTGCGTCTGAAGACAGCTACAGTGTACTCATGTACATTAAATAAATAAATATTTAAAAACAAACAAACAAAAGCACTATAGCCTGTAGTTCTTGGTCTTGCCGTCCTGTCTCAGCTCCAAGTGCTGGATTACTGCCCTGCATATGCCTACATTGACGCTCTTTGAAGTTATGAAGAAGTAAGGAGCCCAGAAGGAAATCTTAAAACACTAAGATTGTCCTAGAGTCATTCTGCTACTGTGATAAAATACTGACCAAAATCTACTTGGAGAGGAAAGGGTTTATTTGGCTCATACTTTCAGGTCATGTAGTTTGTCACTGATGCAAGTCAGGGCAGGAACTTGAAACAGATTCCACAGAGGAGTGGTCATTTGCTAATGGTCAGCCAGGTTTGGGGGGGGGGCAGGAAGGACTTAACTGTGCAATTCTGGATAACCTGGAACTTGCTATGTACATGTAGCTGGCCCCAAACTCACAGAGGTCTGTGTGCCTCTGCTTCCCAAGTACTGGGATTAAAGGCATCGATTACTCATACTTAGCCTCAGCTAGCTTTCTTATCCAGTCCAGGTTTACCAACTTAGGGAAGGTGCTGCCCATTGTGGGCTGGTCCCTTTCCCATTAATCATTTGTCAGACAGTCCCTTAGTGTATTGGCCTTAGGCAATTTGACCTGAGTAATATTATTTGAGTCTCTGGTTTGTGTTAAGTTGACAGAGGAAGTTAATTAGGACATCTGGTCAAATGATATTTGAGTGTTTTCAAAGCCATTCAGTGGTGGGACGGAGAAAGTCTTTTCTATACGTGAAGATAGGATATGTGGCATGCGAAGGTATGAGCCTGAGTCTTCCTTTTCCTAATATATTGATTGTTGCTCAGTGGGTAAAAAAAAAAAAAACTAGATAGAATGGCTAACACTATAGAACTCTTAGAAGACAGCAGGGAAAGTTTTGTGATGTAAGACTGATTCTCTGAACGTGACACCGCATGTGTAAATGCCAGAAGAGACAAGGTAAGGGCTGGAGTGTCGTTCAGTAGGAGAATGCTAGCCTAGCATGTCTGAGCCTGGAGATATTGCCGAGAGATAAAGAAATGCAAACATTCTAGCTATCACAAATGGCTCTCAAAGATGGTTTCCCCAAGAACCCTTAATGTGCTGGCATCTTTCCTGGAAATTCTGTGCTTGTAAGACAGCCATTGATCCCTGGAAAGCTGTTAGGTTTGTTAGTTCTGAGTTTAGCAAACAGGGACAAGCAACTCCTGTGTACTTAGATGGTTTGTGCAGCTGCTGCCCCTCAAATCTGGATAATGGGCTCCTTGTTGGATGGCTGTCAATGGAATGAGTTACATGAATCTCTCCCAGGGTCTATCTTAAACATCCCCAGATGTGTTAGTCTTCTGGGTATAGTTCTTGTGAGGATTGGTCGTAATGGTTGCTTAACAGTATATTACTTCGGAGCTCCCAGATGTAGGTTTATGTTTGTTTTCTAATTTCTTTGCCTTTCTTTTTTATCTTCCCCCTTCTCCTCCTCCTCTTTCTCTTCCTCCTTTTGTTTTGTTTTGTTTTGTTTTGTTTGTTGTTTGTTGTTTCTGTTTTTTTGAGACAGGGTTTCTCTGTGTAGCCCTGGCTGTCCTGTAACTTGGTCTATAGACCTGAGATCTTGCCTGCCCCTTCTCTGCCTCTGCCGAGGGCTGAAATTAAAGGCATGCACCATCACTGCCCACACTGTTCAATTTCTCTTTTAGATCATTTTATTTTATGTGTATGGGTGTTTTGTTTAATTTCTTTTAAAGATTGTTTTATTTTATTTTACAGTATAGAATAGAGATTATTTAGGGCATGGGGAGGGGAGTGGTAGAGGCAGAGAAAGGCAGAAGGAAGGAGAGAGTAGAGAAGTAGGGGATGGCCATAACCACGTGGAAAGAGGAGGAAGGGAATGGGGAGAGAGGAGGAACAAGGGGTAAGAGGCAAGGTGGAGAAGCAGGAGTAAGAGCTAGGCTGTTTTATTTTATGTGTATGTGTACATGCCTAGTTCCTGTGGAGGATAGAAGAAGCCATCAGAGCCTCTAACATTGAAATTACAGATGGCTGTGAGCCAACCAAACCTGAGGCCTCTATAAGAGCAGCCAATCCTCTTAGCCTTTGAGCCATTTCTCTAGCCCTGTTTATTTGCTTTTTTGAGACAGGGTGTCTACTGGCCTGAAGTTTACCAAGTAGACTAGACTCCAGGGAACCTGTGTGCACACCAGCTTTTTCTAGCTTTTTTTCTAATTTCTGGGTTTTAGGAGTCAAACTCTTTCTTTTGATTGTAAGACAAGCCCTTACTCAACTTTCCCTTCCATCTCCCCTCTTTTTTTTTTTTAAATTAAAAAAATTACATTTATCTGTGGGTGTGAGTTCTTCATCGTGTGTACGTACAGTTTGGTGGTTGGACATGAGGATATCACAGGACCTGATCGGCACCAGGGAGTCAGTTTTCTCAGTCCCAGGGATAAAGCTCAAGTTGTATGTCAGACTTGCTGACAGCTACATTTATCTAATGAGCCATCTTGCTGTCTAACCCCTCCCCCGCCTTTTTTGAGACACGTAGCCCTGGTCTTGAACTGGCAGATTGTCAAAGTCAGGCAATCCTACCTTAGCCTGCTGAACACAAGAACCTGTCTGGCCTCACTAAATTGAACAACTTTCAATTACTTTTAGTAATTTTTCCCAGGAAGGGATGTATATAATGAAAGAACATCATGGTCATTTTCAAGATTGTTGCTTTTGGGGACAAAGCTATGAACTTGTCTTGCTACCTCAGCTTCCCTGAATGCTGGTGTCACTGGTGTGAGCTTCTCTTGAAGAGTCTATGTACATCTGTGAACCTTATTTTATTTTGTTTCATTCAGTACTTGAATTTTTTTTAAAGATTATTTATTTATTACATGTTAGTACACTGTAGCTGCCTTCAGACACACCAGAAGAGGGCGTCAGATCTCATTATAGGTGGTTGTGAGCCACCAATGTGATTGCTGGGATTTGAACTCAGAACCTTCAGAAGAGCAGTTGGTGCTGTTAACCACTGAGCCATCTCTCCAGCCCCAGTACTTGAAATTTTTCATACTGAAATGTGTTTTATTTTTTTACAAGAAGCAATTTCTGTTCCCTTCCCCACCCTCTGGGTTGAAGTACTGAGGACTGAACTCATGGTCTTGTGCTCTATTACTGGACAACACTAAGCTGCCTTCGCTGGTTTTGAACATGTGACCTTCCTTCTATAGCAGCTGAGATTAGAAACATGGGCCATCGTGCAAGACTACTGTGTTCTTTCTTTCTTTTGTTTTGTTTTTGAGTCAAGGTCTCTCAGAGTTCCTGGCTGGCCTTGTGCTTCCTACGTAGACCAAGCTGGCCTCTGCTTCTAACTACTAGACTTAAAATACATGTCACCTGCACTTGGGAGGCAGAGGCAGGTAGATTTCTGAGTTTGAGGCCAGCCTGGTCTACAGAGTGAGTTCCAGGACAGCCAAGGCTACACAGAGAAACCCTGTCTTGAAAAAAACAAAAAACAAAAACAAAAACAAACAAACAAACAAACAAAAAGCATGTCACCACGTTGGTCTTTTATTTTACCTTTTTTTTTTAAGGTTTATTTATTTTATGGTTATGAGTGCACCATAGCTGTCTTCAGATGCTCCAGAAGAGGGTGTCGCCTCCCATTACGATAGTTGTGAACAAACGTGGTTGCTGGGAATTGAACTCTGGACCTTTGGAAGAGCAATCAGTGCTCTTAACCACTGTGCCATCTCTCCTGCCCTATTTTACCTTTTTAATTATATTTTCTTTTTAAAAAATTTTTGGGGGCTGGCGAGATGGCTCAGCAGTTAAGCAAGCCGACTGCTCTTCCAAAGGTCATGAGTTCAAATCCCAGCAACCACATGGTGGCTCACAACCATCCGTAATGATATCTGGTGTCCTCTTCTGGAGTGTCTGAAGAAAGCTACAGTGTACTTACATATAATAAATAAATAAATTAAAAAAAATTTTTTTTGGGCTGGAGAGATGGCTCACTGGCTAAAGAGCACTGATTGCTGTTCCAGAGGTCCTGAGTTCAATTCCCAGCAACCACACGGTGGCTTACAACCATCTGTAATAGGATTTGACTTCCACTTCTGGGTATGTGTAAAGACAGATTACTCATGTACATATAAGTAAATAAATAAATAAATAAATATATTTTTAAAAAAATTTGTTATGCTTGTGCATGCATGTGTATGTGTATGAGTTGTTGGACCTGAGTTTGCAGGCTGGTGTCTGATATGGATGCTGGGAATTGCAGTGGGGCGCTTTGTGAGAATAACACAAGAAACTGTATTTTGTTTCTTTTTTTTTTTTTCGGAGAAGGGGCGTTCCAGACAGAGTAGGCCCCGCCCCCGGTCTTGGGCCCCGCCCTCCACCAGTGGGCACGCCTCCGCCACGTTCAAAATGGCGGCCGCGCTGGTCCGCTAGGGTGTTTGAACGAATCGCAAGTGGCTAGGTCCACTCCAATCATGGCGGCCTCCCGACCGGCGGCGGCTGCGCCGAGTGGCGTTCTGAAGATATGTGGTCTGGAGCAGATTCTGGAAGCACTGAAGTTGCTGCTGAGCCCGGGAGGTGAGAGGACGAATGTCGGCGCGGGGCTGTACCTGAGGCTCGCCCAGGCTGCCACCGCATGTTTCCCTCAGGCCCTCCCGATTTCTCCATCCCACTCCCGGGAGCGTCTGGGCCTTGTGCAGTCTCCTTTACAAGTTAAGGAGACTAGAGCTGCAGGAAGGCTTGCGGTCCGCTGAATGCTGATGCTGGCCGAGGTTTGCTGGGCGCCTCACTGGGCGCTTCGGTCCCCTGTTTGCTCCAGCGCGGCTCTGACACGGGGACTGGAGACACCTTCAGACAGGTGTAATGTGATGTCCCAACCGCTTGAGGGCTCCGAGCCTGGTGTGCACGCTTGAGATTAGTACAAAATGCCAAGTGACCAGAGAGGCTGAGCAGGGACGTTTTTTTGGCTGAATTTAAGGAAGATTTTTAAGGGTTTCCATGTTGGTATCAGAGACGCACAGTCACTTTAACCTCTTGTATTGAGTTGACATCTCGATTAAGTATTTGAAGGGACCTTGAGAATAGTGAAACCTTGCATTCTCCCTTACTGTTGAGTCCCAATTTGTCGTGATTTGACTGCCTCTGCCTCTCAAATGCTGGGATTAAAGGAAAGCATCACCGTTCACGCCCCTCTCCCTTTCTTTTTATTAATTAATTTATTTTTACACACCCCAAATCACATGGTTATATTAGGAGTAAGGTCATGGACCTAGAACTCACTCAGTTCTGCCTGAAATCCTTGTCAGACTAAGGCAGATTATTCGGAATAGAACTTCTGATGGCATCTGGAAATGTAGAAGGGTGTAAGAAAATAGGATCCTACTTATAAACACAGCATGGTATGGTGGCGTGTAGCATGATTGAGGTAAAGGCACACACATAGGATCACGAGGTGAACACTCTCAGTCTTAAATGTCGACCCCCAAACTACAGCTGCAAACATTACAGCATACTACTGGGACATGAAAAGAAATTAGTAGTAGATGATTGCTTGCTAAGTGCCAGTCTCCGTAGTCCATTTATGTGAGCATCATTTAGTCCTCACAGCAGTCTCTTAAGTATTAATAGCATTCATTTTTTGCTGAGGAAGGAACCAAGGCTCATGTACACTGGAAATTGCCCAAAGTAAAACAAGTACGTGGCAAAGTTCAGTTCCTTCAATAAAAGCTTGGTAAAAATAAATAAATAAATAAATAAAAGCTTGGTAAATGTATTAATTGCCTCAATTAAGAGTCAATGACAGGCCGGGTGGTGGTGGTGCACGCCTTTAATCCCAGCACTTGGGAGGCAGAGGCAGGTGGATTTCTGAGTTCGAGGCCAGTCTGGTCTACAGAGTGAGTTCCAGGACAGCCAGGGCTAAAACAGAGACACCCTGTCTCGAGAAACCAAAACCAAAACCAAAACCAACAAAAAGTCAATGGCAGGATACATATTTTATTTATGTGTGTGTGCCTGTTTCTGTGAGTGAGTGTATGTATACCACGTGCATGCAGTAGCCCTCAGAGGCCAGAAGAGGGTGTCAGATTATCTGGAGCTGGAGTTACAGGCAGTTGTGAGCTGTCATGTGGGTGCTAGGACCCAGTCCCCTCCAGTGCAGAAAGTGGTCTTACCCAATGTGCCATCCTTCCAGCTTCCATATTAAAAGAAAAAAGAAAAAAAGATTTATTTACTTTTAATAATATATATGTGTGGGTATGTACATGTGACTGTAGTTATCCAGAGAGACCAGAAGTGTCAGATCTCTGGAGCTGGAGTTATGAGCAGTTGAGGCATTTGACATGGGTGCTGGGAACTGAACTTGTGCCTTCTAGGTTTTTTTTTTTTTTTTTTTTTTTTAATTTAAAATGGCAGTTGTAGCTATTGGGTTGGTTTGGTTTTGATTTTTCTTTTCCTGTTTTGAGATAGGGTCTCATGTACCCCCACATAACAAAGGGTGATCTTGAATTCCTGTACTATATTATGAACTTAATTTCTAATTCTTTTACCACCGTCACCTGAATGCTGGGATTACAGGCCTGCACCGTCACACCTGTTTTATGTAACGCTGGGGCATCAAACCTATAGCATCTTGCCTACTGGGCAGTCAGTCTACCAGCTGAACTACATCTACATCACTGTTTAATTTCTGTCCTTTTAAGACAGGGTTTAGCACTGTGGTCTCAGACTCAAGACAACCTTACTGCTGCAGACTTTCCAGTGCTTGGGTTACAGGCATGTGCCACTATTCCTGGCTAGAGGACAAGGTTAAATAAACAAAAGTTAGAAGCAATTATACAAAAGACATGCATCCCTTCTGGAAGGCCCCCTCTAACTTCCAAGGGTTTAGGGGTGAGTCATATACACACACTCATTTAACACATGAATCCAAGCACTCTTGTGTGGAAGGGAATAAATAGTGTGCTAAAATTCTTCATTTTAAAAGATTTATTATTTTTTATATATGTATGTATGTGTGTCTTTGTGTATGTGCATGTGTGTGGGTGCCCATGGAGACCAGAAGAGGGCATTTCCTTTGGAAATGGAGTTATACGAGGTGAACCTCTTTATGTGTGCGCTGGGAACTAGATTCTGGTTCTGTGAGAGAGCCCTAAGTGCTCTCAGCCACTGAGCCATCTCTTCAGCCTCCTAAAATTATACTGTTTTATATGTAGACAGTTGTATACTGTGGGGATCTGGATTCAGTTTTTTCTTTCTTTTTTTCTTTTTTTTTTCAAGACAGGGTTTCTCTGTGTAGCCCTGGCTCTCCTGGAACTCACTCTGTAGACCAGGCTGGCCTCAAACTCAGAAATCTGCATGTCTCTACCTCCCAAGAGCTGGGATTAAGGGCATGTGCTACCACTGCCTAGCTGTCTCATTGTCTTAAATGCTGCATTAACAGCTGTGTACCACTGTGCTTTCCTGAAGTAACATTTTATTTTTGTTTTGTTTTTGTTTTGTTTTTTGTTTTGTTTTGAGACAGGGTTTCTCTGTGTAGCCCTGACTGTCCTGGAACTCACTCTGTAGACCAGGCTGGCCTCGAACTCAGAAATCCACCTGCCTCTGCCTCCCAAGTGCTGGGATTAAAGGCGTGTGCCACCACTGCCCGGCCCTGAAGTAACATTTTAAAGGAAAAATAACTGGTAAAGTGCAGCATTGTTTTATATGTTTAATCTCTTTTTGTATGTGATGCTGGAGATCAAATTTAGGGCCTGACATGTGTTTGTGTACATCCCCAGCCCTGTACTTAGTCAGTCAGTCAATCAGTCAGTCAGTCAGTCAGTCCAGCTGGCCGGCTATCCATCTATCCATCCATCTATCTACCTGTCAACTTGACACAACCTAGGGTCCTCTGCTAAGAGGGAACCTCAATTGAGAAAGTGCCTCCATCAGATTGGCCTGTAGGTGTGTCAGCGGTGCATTTTCTTCATTAATGACTGATGTGGGAGGGCCCAGCATACTGTGGGCAGAGCCTGGGGAGGTAGTCCAGGGTTGTATAAAAGAAAGGGGAGGAAGCTATGAGGAGCAAGCCAGTGAACAGCGTTCCTTGTGGTCTCTGCTTCAGTTCCTGCCACAGCATCCCTAGATGATGGACTTTAAGCTGTAAGCCAGAGAAGCCCTGTCCTCCCCACATTGCTTTTGTAGATTGTTTTCTCCTTGCAGATCTCCTGACCTGGGGTCCTTCATGCCACATTTTAAGGACTGCTGTTTTAGTATCAGTGTTGGTCTATTTATTGTTTTATTGGGTTCTTATACTTCTACCTCTCTTCCAATCCCCATCACTACCCAGCAGGTAGGAGAGAGAGGAGGTTAGAGGGGAAAGGGGGCGTAGACCTCTATAGGCTACTTCCTGCTGATTAGGTTTGTGGGTTCCTCGGGCAAGTCCAATCTTCATTGTCAGAATATCTCCAACTTCTGTCAAGCCACACCAACAGCAAGTAGGAGAAGCGGGGAAGAGGGGGAGGGGGCAGCATCAGCCACCTTCTTTGCCTCCCGCCCATCCTGGGGCTCTGGTATTTATACTCTCTAGAGTCCCCAGAGTTAAAGTATTTGCAGCTGACAGAGATCATGCCTTCCTAGAGCATAACACAATCATAGTTAACGGCTGTAGACAAACTGAAGCAGTCCCGTATCCCACACCTGGGATTAAAACAAAAATATATTCACATAACATAACCGAGTTTTTAAAGAAATCAAAATTCTCATAACTTATCAGGCATGGTGCCTCTAATCCTAGCACTCAGGAAGCAGAGTCCACTCTGGGCTTGAAACAGCAAGACCCTGTTTCAAAGGTAAGCTGGCGTTAGGGGGAAGGATGTGGGGTTTGCTGCTGAAGAAAAAGAGGAGCCAAGCCAGGTGGCCCATGCCTTTAATTTCAACACTCTGGTGGTGGATCCCTGTGAGTTCAAGGCCAGCCTGGTCTTCAGAGCAAGGGCCAGGACAGCCAGGGCTACACAGAGAAACCCTGTCTCAAAACAAACAAACCAAACCAAACCAAACAAACAAATAAAAAGCAACCAACCCCCCCCCCAATTAAAGGGGAAGAAAAAGAAAAAGAGAACCAAACATTTTGAGGTATTTTATTTTGTCATATGGCCAGTAGAGGGCAGTGGAGACTGCTGTCTCACAGGGACTCCAGCACTGCACTAAGCTATTGCTTTAAATCACTGCCTGTTTGGCCTTGGAAATCAGATGAAATCTCAGGGTGTCCTGTAGAGATTAGTTGCTGATCTGAATGGTTAGTGTCAGTTACAAGCTCACATTTCCTGTTTAGGTGTGCATCTGTTGAAGGAACCATATTTTAATGCTAGTGGGCCAGGATACTTGGTCTGGCCAGCCCTAGTTTTATAACCTTTTTTTTTTTTTTTTTTAAGATTTGTTTATTTATTTTATGTATATGAGTACACACTGTAGCTGTACAGATAGTTGTGAGCCTTCATCTGGTTGTTGGGAATTGACTTTAGGACCTCTGCTCCCTCTGGTTGGCTCCACTAGCTTCTAAATAAGTACACTGTAGCTGTCTTTAGACACACCAGAAGAGGGTGTCAGATCTCATTACAGGTGGTTATGAGCCACCATGTGGTTGCTGGGACTTGAACTCAGGACCTTCGGGAGAGCAGTCCGTGCTCTTACCCGCTAAACCATCTCACCAGCCCTAGTTTTATAACCTTTAAGTAACTTTTTATGTACGGGGGCAATATGATTTACTATAGAAGAATTTCAAATGTAATTAAGTGAAGAAAGAAAAGCTGTGCAGGGCGATGACTCATTTGGTAATATGCTTGCTATGCAAACTGAGGACCTGAGTTCGAATCCCAGCACTCATGTGAAATCAGGGAGACAGAGACAGAGGAATCCCCAAGGCTTCCTGGCTAGCCAGTCTAGCCAGATTAGTGTGCTCTAGGTTCACAGAGAGACCGTGCTTCAAAAAGTAAATTAGAGAGCTACTGAGAAAGACAACTGATACATTGAACAACCCCCACCCCACAGTGTTCTCTAGATGCTAGAGTTACCTGGTTCTGTGTGTGTGTGTGTGTGTGTGTGTTGTTTTTAAACTACCCCAGGGTGGCCTGACACTTGGGATCTCCCTGCCTCTGCATCCCAAATGCACTGATACATTTGATTATATCACAAGGTTTAGAGAGAAAGAGGAAATTGAGAAAATTTCCATTTTCTTGTTCCATTATCCACCCAAAACTCAGTTCTGCTATTATTAGTATGCATTTTAATGTAGTGAGGAATGTTCACACATGGTTATTATCCCAAGTCCATGGTTTACATTAGGTCAGTCTTTCTGTGTGCAGTTTGGGTAAATGCATACATAATACCTTGTATCTACCGTAGATTGGACTTTTTTATTTCATTATTACTGTGTGCGTGTGTATGGTCATGTTGGTGTGAGCACATACATGCCACCACTATGTGTGTGTGGAGGTCAGAGGGCAATTTGCAGGAGTCATTCTCTACCGTGTGGGTTCTGGGGAAGGAGCTCAGTTTAGCAAGTTCTTTCTCACTGATGAATCTTGCCAGCCCATGTATTTTTTTCTTAAGGTTTGGGGTTAGAATCAATGTTCAGTGACAGAACATTTACATAGCATGTCTAAGGCCCTGGGTTTGATCCTCAGCACCTCAAGAATGCCTCCCCCACAAAAAGAATATTTAATCAGCCTAACAGTCTTATAGACAGCACCCCAGTTTTTCCCGTCTTCACTGGCTGGAGTGGGCAGAGTGTTCTCACAGAAGGAAGTGTCATTTGTTTTCTTTGCTCCTTTCCCCTCTCTCCCTTCAAAAGGATCAGGCTCAAGTTCACTACAGAACACAAAACACGATGTCCTGCTGGAGACTCTAAAATCTAACCTGTCTGCTTTGGAGGCCAAGCTTCTGAAGGATGCTCAGTGGGAGAATCTCAAAGCCCTAAGAGATCAAATTGCTAATCAGGCTGAATGGCCGCAGAGCTCCAATGGTATCACTTGGAGTTTCACCTCTCAAACCTTGTTGCTCCTGCTGTGTCTGAAAGAAATCATGACCCGCCTCTCAGCTGACTTCAATCCTGGCAAACCTAACCCCAGGACTGCAGAAGCTGCCCCTGCCCTCAGTCCGGATACGCTCAGCGTCTCCCAACAGAAGACCGTCCAGTCTGTTCTGCAGTTTGTAGTCACCTTGGGTGTCTGCCCCTACCTCATGCCTGGCGTGGGGGTCCCTCTGAGAGACAGGACTGAGTTTGGAGCTGTTGTTCAGGATGTTGTACGTCTGGAGGCTGCCCCCCATGCCACCCGGAGACTGTACATCTGCTGCAGGGTCCTTCTCGACCTGGCTCAGCATGCATCTCTGGGGAGCTTGATTTTTTGCCGCCATTTTGGGGATATTGCAGCAGGTCTGTGCCAGCTGGGATTCTGCCCAACCAAAAGAAAACCCGCAGTAACTGTGGAAGAGGTAAATATACGTGTGGGGTGGGTGTGGGCGGGGGATGTGAATGCTAGTGTGTGTATTTGTGTCAGGTTCTGAAAGGCAGTTCTTAGTTCTTTAGAAATGAGCTGATTGAAAGATAGAGAATTTCTGTGTGATGCCAAAGCCCACCCAGAGTTGTAACCTGTAATCTTCACTCTTTGGGGGCTAGCCTTCTGCCCACTTTGAGAGCCGTCATTTCACTATTTTTTATCTGTTTGTATCATTCTGTGGGATAGCTATTTCAGGCTATTTCTTGGAACGTCTGTTCTCCCCGCCCCTTCATTTATTTTTGTTTTGTTTTATTGAGACAGCGTTTCTCTGTGAAGCTCTGGCTATCCTGGAACTTGATCTATAGATCAGGCTGGTCTTGAACTCATAGAGATCTGCCCGTCTGTGCCTGCCGAGTGCTGGGATTAAAGGTGTGCACCACTGGACTTGTTTTCGTTTTTATTTAACTTATTTTTTTATTTATGTCTATAGTGTGTCTCTGTTAGTATATATGCCTACCTGTGTGGTGATGCCCTGGTATCCTTCAGGAGCTGGAATTATAGGTTATTGGAAGCTGCTGGATATGGGTGCTGGAAACCAAACTTAGGCCCTCTGGAAGAGCAGCAAGAGCTCTTTATTGTTGAGTTATCTCTCCAGTCCTTTTATAAAATGAATAGAATAATATAAGCCTTAGAAGATGGTCGACAGGATAATGATGAAGTGTTTTAAGTACCTAAACCAGGTCCCACTAGTGCTAATTCAGAAAACAGTTGAAAGTCATGCCTTCTTTCTCAGGAGGTCCAGTGAGATAAAGGATGAGAAGCTCACTCGCTGTTTATTGTGCTAGATGCTGGGGAGCGGGGTGTCTATGCCCATACCACCTGAATGCACTGGATCTTGTCTGATAGTTGGAGGCTAGGCAGGGTTGTGCCTGGCTAGTAGTGGGTGTACTGGGGGAATGAGCCTATTCCTTGTTGTCATTCAGTTATTGAGCAGTTGAGTAGCAGTTGGTATCTGGGGCACAGAATTTGTGTGGAGATAACAGAAGCCTGAGACGTTGTCCTAGTTAGCTACAGCTGTCAACTTGAAGCAGCCCAGTGTCATTTAAGGATGTCTCAATTCAAGGGTTGCCCAGGTAAGATTGGCCCCTGGTGATATCTGTGAGTGAGGGATTGTCTTCGTTAACAGTTGATGTGGGAGAGCCCACCCACTGTGGGTTGTGCCATCCCTGGGCAGTGGTCCCAGGCTGTATACAAAAGCTAGCCGAGCAGAGACCAGAGAGCTGGCTAGTAAATACAGTCCTCCATGTTTCTGCTTTAGCTGCTGCCCTGCCCTACCTCAGTAACGGACAGTGACCTGGAAGTGTAAGTAAGGCAGATAAGCCCCTTTCTCCTCAACTTGGTGGTTTTTTTTTTTTTTTTTTTTTTGAGACAGGGTTTCTCTGTGTAGCCCTGGCTCTCCTGGAACTCACTCTGTAGACCAGGCTGGCCTCGAACTCAGAAATCCACTTGTCTCTATCTCCCAAGTGCTGGGATTAAAGGCATGCGTCACCGTTGCCTAGCTCTCAACTTGTTTTTGGTCAGTGGTTTCTCACAGTAACAGAAAGAAAACCAGAAAAATCACTCTCTTTCTCTTTATATGACTCAAGCTTATACAATAATTGAGGAGCTAAGATTTACAAATGGGACTCCATTGTGTCTCCAATTAGTGGGCCAGCCTCAGAAGCTAGCCAGAGAAGCTGCTGTTAAAATATAAATGGGTCAGGGATCACCAGTGCTGGCTCACTCCTATCTGTTCACTCCTCACCATTGTTCTTGTTCTTTTGTAGTCCTTAAAAATCCTTCTGTTTTAGCCGGGCGGTGGTGGCGCACGCCTTTAATCCCAGCACTTGGGAGGCAGAGGCAGGTGGATTTCTGAGTTCGAGGCCAGCCTGGTCTACAGAGTGAGTTCCAGGACAGCCAGGGCTATACAGAGAAACCCTGTCTCAAAAAAACAAAAAAAAAAAAAAAAAAAAAAAAAAAAAAAAAAAAAAAAAAAAAAAAATCCTTCTGTTTTATTCTTTTTGTGTTCTCTGTCTCACCTTGTGCAGGCCAGTTTAATTCCACTTGACACAAGCCAGAGTCATCTGAGAGGGAACCTAAGTTGAGAAAATGCCTCCATAAGATCAGGCGGCAGGCAAGCCTGTAGAGCATTTTCTTAACTAGTGAGTGACGGGGGAAGGCCCAGCCCACTGTGGGTGGTGTCATGCCTATGTTGGTGGTCCTGGGTCTTGTAAGAAAGCTGGCTGAGCAAGCCATGAGGAGCACGCTAGTAAGCACCCCAGATCCCTGCCTTGCTCTAACTCCTGCCTTGACTCCTCTGATGATGAACAGTGAGGTGGAAGTGTAAGCAAAGTAAGCCCTTCCCTCCCCAACTTACTTCTGGTCATGGTGTTTCACCACAGCTTGGCAGCCCTAACTAATACACACCACTTCCCAGGTGTTTACCTAAAAGGCACTGTGACCAAGCAGTGTCCAGAGCAGAGCATCTGCTCTTTCCTTCAGGGTAGTGCATACTGGCAGGACCAGCAGTGCCGGTAGCCCGAGGCCTTGTGATCGCCTTTGAGGCCCTGCAGTGTCTCCAGGGTCTCAGAAAAGAGGCAAACATATAGAAAGAAGACAAAACATACGGAGAGAACCCAAGTATGAAGACTGACTTAGGAGCTGACAGGGACACCCATGACTGCACATTGTGAAGCTACTCTGCATAGCACCCTCATCTCAGTGTGCTACATGGACCCTGAGTGTGAGCTGTAATTACCTAAGGTGATGGTACTGTTAGACGTTAAGACTACCCAAAGTAATTTGCATCCCTCTTTGAGAGTCAAGTTCTGAATTCATGAAAAAAAAATCATCAGAGTAAGAGATGAAAAGTCAAAATATGGGGGTGGTGAGAGTGGCTCAGTGGGTAAAGACATTTGCCATGCACACCTGGTAACCTTGAGTTTAATCCCCAGAACCCACATAAATGTTCAGGGAGAACCAGTTCCACAATGAGGTAAAAATATTACCACTGTTGCTCATAAAGACAAAGGTGGAGGGGGATGGAGAGATGGAGCAGAGATTGAGAGCACTGACTGCTCTTCCAGAGGTTCTGAGTTCAATTCCCAGAAACCACATGGTGGATTCCAACCATCTGTAATGAGACATGGTACCCTCTTCTGGTGTGCAGGCACATATGCAGGCAGAACACTGTACATAATGAATGAATGAATGACTAAGACAAAGGTGGAGGTGGGATCTCTTAAATAAAAATGGAGCTCTACCAATGTATTCTTAATTGGTGACATTCAGTCTCAGGAGCCTTGGAAAACTGTGGCACCCGCTGTCTCCCCCATGGCAGGGGATACACCTCTGTCCTGTCTCAGAGAGAAGAGGAGCAAGCTGAGTGGCATGTGCTTGCTGGACAGTGAGCAGGTGTATTCCACAGTCATCAGCAAGGAAATCATAGATCCTGCCCCGAGTGGAGGAGTGAGGGATGGAGAGATTACTCTCAAGCTGTACTAAAACATTATCTTCTGTTCTCCTTGATCTGTATTGCATGAAAGCCAAATGCACATTTCTTTTAGGTTTTAACAGAAGAGGAAAGAACCCTATCAAGGCGGGCCTTGAGAGACATCTTGGATCAAGTGTATCAACCATTGGCTGTCCGGGAATTACTTATCCTCCAGGGAGGACCACCCCAGGTACTCAGGCCTCGGGACCTGGTGGGTGAGTTGCTGTGTGGTGCTGTCTCCTCTTCCTGGAAACTTAGCTGGCTTTAGTTTCCTATAAAATCATCTAGTTGAGCCTTGATGCTGCTGTTGCTCCTCCTCTTCTCCCTTCTCTTCCTCCTCCTCTTCTTCTTCCTCCTCTTCTTCTTCTTCTTTCTCCTCTTTCTCCTCCTCCTCCTCCTCCTTCTCCTCCTTTTCCTAGTAGTGGTAGTAGTAGTAGTGGTATTTTGTAGATAAGAGTTTCACTATGTAGCCCTGATTGGCCTGGAACTCTCATAAAGATGTGCCTGTCTTTGCTTCCCAAGTGATAGGATTAATGTACCTATCATTGTACCATCACATGTACCATCATACATAGCCTATATTTACACTTTGTTTTATTTGTATTTATCTTTGTGCTTACATGTTTATCTCAGTACCACTATGTCTGGTGTCAAAGAGTCCAGAAATATGTGTTGGATCTCCTAGAGTTAAACTGGTAAAAGGTGGTTGTGAACCATCATGTGGATGTTAGGAATTGAACCTGGGTCCTTTGGAAGAGTGGCTAGTGCTCTGAACTGCTGACCTATTTCTCCAGACAGGCTAGTTTTGAATTTAGATTGCTTCTGTCTCCTAAGTGTGGAGATTGCAGATATAAGCCACTACATTCTACTCTTAATTTATTAGATTACTAAATGGTATTTATAAAACAAAGTGACATTAACCTTCAGGATAATTTAAGACTTTTTTGTTACTGGGATGATGTATACTTTCCCAAGATTACAATAACTTTTTAAAGGCTTATGGCAATTTAATGTGAACACAGACACACTGTCATGTGTATTTTTGTTTTGTTTTTGAGACAGTCTTATGTAGCCCAGGCTAGTTTTGCACCTGTGGTCCTACTGCCTTCTATCTCCTGAGTGCTGGAATTCTAAGTGTATGTATTATGTATTCCCCATAAAAATATATAAACATACATATATTTGTTTTGTTTTGTTTTTATAACTTTAAAAAAGATTTATTTTATTTGATGGGTGTGAATGTTTTGCCTGCATGTGCACCATGTCTTTCCTAGTGTCTGCAGAGGTCAGAAAAGGGGCTTGGATTTCCTGGAACTGGAGTTGTAGGTGTTGTGAGCCATCATGCAGATGCTTGCAATTGAACCCAGGTCCTCTGCTAAGAGCAACTAACGCGCTTATGCCATCTGACTACGTCTTCAGTTCATATGTTTGTCTTGAGACAAAGTCTCACTCTATAGTTCAGGCTGGCTACTCACGATGTAAACTCTCCTCTTGCTTCAGCTGCCTAAGTGCCAGGAGCCATCATACCTAGTTTTGGATCTTTTTATTTGTGATGAACCTCTTGCAGGAATTAATAAAAAAATGAATCCACCCCACAAATTCCCTTTTCCACTGTGCCATGTTCTTGTGCCGGTATCGTCCGGCCTCAACACTAAGTTTTGGCAGGTTCTTGTTATTTTTCTCCCAACAAGCTGCAACATCTAGCTCACATGCAACACTTCACCCCCACAACTGTTTATCTAGCTAGCGCCTAGTGCTCGGTAGGTAATGCATGACTCTTTTTTTTTTTTTTTAAGATTTATTTTATTTATTTTTTATGTGTATGAATACATGAGTACACTATAGCTGTACAGATGGGCGTGAGCTATCATGTGTGTGGCTGCTGGGAATTGAACTCAGGACCAATGCCGCCCTCGCTCCAGCCCCATTCACTGTAGCTGTCTTCAGATGCACCAGAAGAGGGTGTCTGATCTCATTACGGGTGGTTGTGAGCCACCATGTGGTTGCTGGGATCTGAACTCAGGATCTTCGGAAGAGCAGTCAGTGCTCTTACCCGCTGAGCCATCTCGCCAGCCCTGTAATGCATGACTCTTAAGGCTTTAATCAGGTTTATAAAATAATAATATCACAATTTACAAGATGCCAATACAATAATTTCAGGACCAAATAATAAAGACAGTATTCTAACCCAGTTAACCTATTTTGTAAAAACCTTTGCTTGGTTGTATAACCACGCAGGGTCTGACTCCTCATCATCCTCTGACTCCATGGTGAAGATCCTTCTCCTCCTCCCTCTCTGACCTTTCTCTTCCTCCAACTCTAGCTCCACCTCTCTATTCCTGTCCAATCACAGGCCTGTCACTGCCCTAAATGTGATTGGACAGAGAAAATGCTGCAACATTCCACCCTTTCTGTTCACTTAAAAAAAAACCAACCTTCTCTCAAAATATAAATTGAACACAACTATTACATATATTGTAAATTATCTGGTATAAAGTATATCTGACACACAGTCTAACATCTTTGTCAATAAAATTGAACACTATCTTTTGTCTTAATTTAAAAGACAAAAACTTTGTACCTGCCTATGTCTTGGCTTAGATTGGATGCCATCTGTAAACCATTTTCTTAAAAGTAAAAAGCCTAGACTGGCTAGGGGAGTAGTTTTTCAACCCCATCAGAATTCCAAGAACGACTGATAATAATTGAGAATATATGGGAAGCCTAACACAGCTTCCAAAATTTTAGCCAATTGATAGAGACTGCTGGACACCTGGACAGTCCTTACTTCAAAACATTGGAGCATCAGTCTTCAGCCTTCTGGCCCATGAATGTCTGACAGATAGGAGAAACAGGAATATTAAGGACTCGCCTACTCTGTCTTGGCAATTTAAGTTGTCCTAGGCCTGTATGTGTGTCCTTTTTGGACAGTATTGTCTGCAGATGAAGAGGCAATTTTTGCCTAGTGGCTATCTTGCCACAACTGGAGCAATCCACTGATGCTCGATATCTTCTTTAAATCTAAGATAGGGAAAACTCTCAGGAGCAGAGTAGTCTCAACAAGTGAATAAATAATATTAAAGGTCACATTCTGTGGATTTCTGATGTTTTTGAAAACCAACTATATGGGCTGGTGAGATGGCTCAGTGGGTAAGGGCACTGACTGCTCTTCCAAAGGTCCTGAGTTCGGATCCCAGCAACCACATGGTGGCTCACAACCACCTGTAATGAGATCTGACGCCCTCTTCTGGTGTGTCTGAAGACAGCTACAGTGAATGACACAGGAACGAGCGGGGCTGAGTTCAATTCCCAGCAGCCACACACATGATGGCTCATGGCCATCTATACAGCTACAATGTACTCATAAATAAATAAATAAATAAATAAATAAATAAATCTTTTTTAAAAAATTTATATAAAAAAAAAAGAAAACCAACTATTTATGTAAATTAATCTGGACTGTTGTCTGTTAACTACTCTCAGCTATTCTTAGTCAAAAATCTTGAAATCACCCTAACAATAAACTCAGAGCCATGAATTTGTTATTTGGCCCTAAACTCACAGGTCTAAACATCTCAGATCTGTTTATAATAATAGCAAAAGAAGGACTGGGTCTAAGTCCTCTACTTTTAATTATTTAGTATCAATAGAAGAAATTTATACCAAAGATAACCTTGATTTTGTATCAAAATAAATTCTGTACCAAGTAGGAATGTATGACTTTAACTTAGTAACAATTATAAGGTTTTCTATCAAATGAGATTATGGCTATACAATCAATTCTGGCTATTTCCTCCCTGTTCCAAATATGACCGTTTCCCCTCCTCCAACTCTAGCTCCACCTCTCTATTCCTGTCCAGTCACAGGCCTGTCCCTGCCCTAATGTGATTGGACAGAGAAAATGCTGCAACATGAACCCAAGAGATTGAACCCAGGATCTTGTACATGCTAGGTAAACAGTCTGTGGTGGAGGTGGAGGCAGAGGTGGCGAACACTTTTAATCCCAGTACTCAAGAGGCAGAGGCAGGCAAATCTCTGAGTTCCAGGCCAGCCTGGTTGGTCTACAAAGAGTGTTCCAGGATAGCCAAGGCTACATAGAGAAACCCTGTCTCAAAAGCAAGCAAGCAAATTCAAAACAAAGAAAGAAAGAAACAAACAAATCCTAATCTACCATATTACATTTATTTGTTTTGTTGGGATAGGGTATGTATGCCATATCATGCATGCCATGGGGTGCTTATGGAGGGAGGTCCTGCAGCAGCTAACGGGAGTTAGTACGTTCTGGGGCTCAAACTCAGGACGTTAGGCTTGCTGGTGAGTGCCTTTACCTTCTAGCCATCCTTTTGGTCTTGAGCTTTTGTTTCTTAACTATAATTTGGCTATTGGACAGTCTATTTTCTGACAGAAGTATTCAGGTACTTTATGCTTTGAATGGAATAATTTGATCTCAAGAAATTTAAACTAGATCTGTTACTATAGTTCTCAGCATCTTTGTTTGGAAAACATTCTAATATACATTGTTGGCATTAAGATAGCGTGCTTTTAGCTGGGTGGTGGCCGCACATGCCTTTAATTCCAGCTCTTGGGAGGCAGAGGCAGGTGGACTTCTGAGTTCGAGGCCAGCCTGGTCTACAGAGTGAGTTCTAGGACAGCCAGGGCTACATAGAGAAACCCTGTCTTGAAAAAACAAAAACAAACAAACAAACAAACAAACAAAAGATAGCTTGCTTTTTTTCTTTTAAGAGAGTTTTGATAACTTATCGGGCTGGTCTTGAGATAGGTCTGTAGCCTAGACAAGCTTTGAACTTGGAATCCTTCTGCTTTAACCTTCCAAGTAGCTAGGATTATAGACTTGTATCATTAGTTTTTCTCTCAAAAGTAATTATTGAAGAGACTGGGTGTGGTACATGCCTTTAATCCCACCATTTAGGAGGCAAAGGCAGGTGTATCTCTTGTGAGTAGGATGCGATTCAGTGGTAGGGGGCTTGCCTAGAACTCACAAGGCCCTGGGTTCACTTATTAACACTTAAAGGAGAGAGTAGGGGGAACATTGCACATGTCCCCCCAACCTGTGTGTGTGTGTGTGATCAAACATGGTCCTTGCACATATTAAATACATGATACACCACTGAGCTACCTTCCCAGCACAAAAATTAAAAACAGTGTCTTCATACTGTATGTTGCACTGATGCTCAGTTTCCCCCATTTTTTGTCAGTCCAGTACAGATGTGAAGACACAGCTAAGGTGTCGGTCCCCAGCATGGCTCCGCCGTCTATGTGGGCAGCTGCTCTCTGAAAGGTTGATGAGACCCAATGGCGTCCAAGCAGTAGTCCGGGGCATTTTGGAAGGAGCAGGTGGTAAGAAATAACATGTTTCTGTTACTTTGGTATCTGTTTCCCTTTGAGTGAGAGTCAGAGGTAAATTGCCTTTGCCTTGAGTGCTGGAGGTGGAGCATCTGTGAGGCACTGAGTGCAGCCCCATTAGCGCATGCTCAAAGGCATGCAGATTGGAGGCTGCTCTAAGGATACTATGTTTCCAAGTCCGGTGTGTTGGCACATGCTCAGACCTCCCAACTCAAGGCTTTCGAGAGTGAGAGGTTAAACTGGTCTACATTCTGGTAGTGAAACCCAGTCTCAAAACAAAACAAGGAAAAGGACCAGGAGAGATGGCTTAGTGGTTAAAAGCACTGGCTGTTTTTGTCCAGAACCTGGGTTTGGTTCCCAACACCCTCATGGTGGTTCACAACCATCTGTAACTTCAGTTCCAAAGGATCTTCTAGCCTTCTCAATGCATATACATCATGCAAGCTAAACAATTATACAAATGATAGAAAATGAATAAATCTTTGAAAACTTCTTTAGGCAGAAAATTTACTTCTGCCTAAACTTAGGGAAAAAATGCTTCTTAGGGCTACTAGCAATGAATTCTTCTTCTTTTCTCTATGTAACCCTAGATGGAACTCTTTATGAAGACCTAGCTGGCTTTAATTTTGTGACATGTCTCACCACATCTGGCTTTTTTTTTTCCCTTTAGAGACAGCTTCCCAAGCACTGAAATTGCAGGCATGCACCACCACACCCAGCTCAGAGTTTTTTTCAGGGGAAATTTTTTTGGTGGGAGATAGAAGAGATTAAGAAAGGATATGAGGAGGACTTTGATAAAACAACATTATATACAACATTTTATATATATATATATATGCATGTATATATATATATTTTTTTATTTTTTTTGGTTTTTCAAGACAGTGTTTTTCTATGTAGCCCTGGCTATCCTGGCACTCACTCTGTAGACCAGGCTGGCCTCGAACTCAGAAATCCACCTGCCTCTGCCTCCCAAGTGCTGGAATTAAAGGCTTGTGCCACCATCGCCTGGCCATTTTATATATTTATGAAATTATAGGATCTGGAGAGATGCCTCAGCGGTTAAGAGCACTGGCTGTTCTTCCAAAGGTCATGAGTTCAATTCCCAGCAACCATATGGTGACTCACAACCAACTGTAATGAGATCTAATGCCCTCTTCTGGTATGTCTGAAGACAGTGACAAGTGTATTCTCATATATATACATAAAATAAATAAATAAATCTTTGCTGGGCAGTGGTGGCTCGCGCCTTTAGTTCCAAAACTTGGGAGGCAGAGGCAGGCAGATTTCTGAGTTTGAGGCCAGCCTGGTTTACAGAGTGAGTTCCAGGATAGCCAGGACTATACAGAGAAACCTGTCTCAAAAAAACCAATATATGTGTGTGTGTGTGTGTGTGTGTGTGTGTGTGTGTGTGTATATAAAATGTTGTATATAATGTTGTTTTATCAAAGTCCTCCTCATATCCTTTCTTAATCTCCTCTATCTCCCACCAAAAAAATTTCCCCTGAAAAAAACTCTGAGCTGGGTGTGGTGGTGCATGCCTGCAATTTCAGTGCTTGGGAAGCTGTCTCTAAAGGGAAAAAAAAAAGCCAAATGTTGTGAGACATGTCACCATGTCAATATATATATATTATATATATATATAATAGGATAAATAAAATATAAAAAATAGTGTTTCCAGTAGAGAAAAACAAAATTTCTTATCCCAAATTTTAAGGCAGATCCACCTAGAAAATTTCTTATCCCAAATTTTAAGGCAGATCCACCTAGCTCTTTCTCTGATGACTGTTGTGTTTGCTGTCTCTTTCCATGCGACAGCAGGGGCAGCTGGTGGGAGCGATGCTGAGGCCACAGCTGCTGACTGGCGGAAGTGTGACTTGATTGCAAAGATCCTGGCCTCTTGTCCTCAGCAGTCCCTTTCCCCAGAGAGCTACTACAAGGACATCTGCCCGCAGGTAAGTCATCCTGTTAGTGCTGATTCATCAAGTATGTCTGCTCATTCACATGCAGGGCAGCAAGTGCTCTGAAACGGAAGCAAGAGCACTATTTCATTTAGCTACTCAGTGGGTGATTCTTTGTATATATTTTTTAAATATTTATTTATTATTATAAATGAGTACACAGAAGAGGGTGTCAGATTTCATTATGAGTGGTTGTGAGCCACCATGTGGTTGCTGGGATTTGAACTCATGACCTTCGGAAGAGCAGTCAGTGCTCTTACCCGCTGAGCCATCTCTCCAGCCTGATTCTTTGTATATTGTTTGAGACAGGGCAGCTGTAGGCTAGACTGGCTCAGAACTTGATGGACAGCCTAGGTTGGGAGTGATCCTCCTGCTGTAGTGTAATCCCCTAGTGCTGGGGTTACAGGTGAGAGCCACTGTGCCCACCAGCATGACCACTTCCTCCTGCATGCACGTGCACACATGCACCCACACCATCCTGCGTCCTGGAGCTCTAGGTATTTGCTGGTCAGTTGTCAACTTGGCACAAGCTAGAGTCACCTGAGAAGAAGAATCCTCAACTGAGGAGTTACCTCCATCAGCCTGGCCTATGTGCATATCTGTGGGGTATTTTCCTGATCACTGATTATTGTGGAAGGCCCAGCTCACTGTGGGCAGTGCCTCCCCTGGCAGGGGATCATCAGTTATATAAGAAGGCTGACAAGTGATTAAGAAGCAAGCCAGGCAGTAGCCTTTCTCCTTCCTCCCTGATTTCTGTTTCAGTTCCTGCCTTGGCTTCCCTTGATGAAGGCCTATAACCTGGAAGCTATAATAAACCCTCCTTCTACAAGGCGCTCTTGGTCCGAGTGGCTTACCACCATAACAGAAAACCAAATCAACAAGACAGCTATCTGTGAGCTGCCTGGCATGGGTGTTAGGAGCCAGGCTCTGGTCCTCTGCAAGAGCAGTCAGTGCTCTTGATTGCTAAGCCAGCTCTCCAGCCCCAGGTCCTTCTTAATAAGGAAATAAAAACCTGTGGAAGAGTACAGCCTGATTGTTAGGTTTAAGAGTGAGTGGTTCAAAAAAAAAAAGAAAAAAGAAAAGAAAAAAAAAAGAGTGAGTGGTTCACTAGATGGACGTAGTGGCTCACACTTAAACACCCAGAGTTGAGGATGTCAAGGCAAGTAGATTTCTTGAGTTTGGACTGCACCATTGGGGGTAAAAGCCTCACCAAAATTTCATCTGGTTATTTCTTTTTCCATGTTTTTAGTTTTTAAACTAAAATGAGCTGAGTTTTAAATGAGTTAAATTAGCTTGGTAACAATTTAAAAAGAAAAAACTAGACTGGAGTGTTGACTCAAGGCTTAAGAGTGATTGCTACTCTTTCAGAGGACTCAAGTGTGGTTGCCAGCACCGGTATCAGGCAGCTCACAAAACCCTGTAACTCCAGTTCCCGAGAATCTGACATTCTCTACTAGCCCCCAAGGGTACTCAGACATATGTGTGTGTGTGTATACACACATACACACACATTCACACTCACACACACTCACACACACATTCACACTCACACACACACACACACACATTCACACACACATTCAGACATACACATTCATACTCACACACACACACACTCATACACACACACACACACACACACACACACACTAAATCTTGGCTGGAATGCTGGCATACACTTACAATCCAAGCACTAGGGAGGAAGAGACAAATGGGTCTTTGAGTTTAAGTGTTATACATGCACGTGTATTTCTAATCCTGGTTTACATAACAAGTTCCAGGCCAGCCAGGGTTATACAGTAAAACCTTTTCTTAAACTACCACCTACCTAAATCCCCCAAAGCAAAAACCAAAACTGCAAATTGCCACCATTACTACCACTAATAGCCTCTTGAGCTTGTTTCCTTTGATGTTTGGTTGTTAAATTAAAACAGTTCTGTCAGGGCTGGTGAGATGGCTCAGCAGGTAAGAGCACCGACTGCTGTTCCAAAGGTCATGAGTTCAAATCCCAGTAACCACATGGTGGCTCACAACCACCCGTAATGAGATCTGATGCCCTCTTCTGGTGCGTCTGAAGACAGCTACAGTGCACTTATTTATAATAATAAATAAATCTTTGGGCTGGAGCGAGCAGGGACTGAGCAAGCGGGGTCTACTGGAGCGAGCAGAGGTCCTAAAAGTCAACTATCTGCACAGCTATCTGCACAGCTGCAGTGTGTACTCATGTACATGAAATAAATGTTTACATAAATAAATTAAAAAAAAAACAGTTCTGTCAATTCAGTATTGAGTAGTCTCTCAGTGACTTTATAATTTTGGCTTAAATAAATGCTTTTTGGGGTTGGAGAGATGGCTTAGCGGTTAAGAACACTGGTTGCTCTTCTATAGGATCCACATAGGGACTCACTCTCTGGAAGTCCAATCCCAGAGAATCCAACACTCCTTCCTTGTGTGTGTGGCAAGGCATGCATGTGGTGCACAGACTCGCATGCACGTAAAATACCCATACACATTTTATCGTTTTTGTTTTTTTTTTTTGTTGTTGTTGTTGTTTTGCTTTTTTGAGACAGGGTTTCTCTGTGGAGCTCTGGCTGTCCTGGAACTCTCTCTGTAGACCAGATTGGCTTCAGACTTGCTGAGATCCTCCTGCCTCTACCTCCTGAGTGCTGGGATTAAAGGGATGTGTAACCATAGCTTGGTTCTCATACACATTTAAAAAAGTTAAAAAACTATAAATAGTTTCCCATCTTATTTACTGTTATTTTTTATTGTAGATTCTGGACTTATTTCATCTTCAAGATAAATTGACAGCACGGCAGTTTCAGAGAGTGGCCACTACCACCTTCATAACTATGTTCAGGGAACGCCCAGACCTGGCTGCACAGTATTTGCTTCAGCCCATGTTAGCGCCTCTGCAGCGATGTCTGAACACAGCAGGTAAGGGGGGGAGCTGTAGTGCACCTCTCCACAGCTCAGACTTAAAGGGTTAAGTGTGGGGTCCTCAGTTTTCCCTCTCTCTTCCTAGCTTTTTACTTGGAAAACCACTTTCCCCAAGTTCCAAGAAGAGAGCACCGAATCCCTCAGACACCCTTCCCCAGTCACCAACTGTTCCCAGTTTGGTCCCATTTGCTTCGTTTCTCTCTGCACACATGAATGTAGTTTTTTCTGGAACATTGAGAGTTAGTTGTAGACGTGATGACACATCACTCCTAAATCCTTCAGTATAAATCTTTGAAGAAAGATGTCAGTTTCTGTCTTTTAAAAAAAACTTTAAAAACTACCATCCAAATTTCAAAAAGAGCCAGCCAGATAGCTCTGTGGGAAAGGTGCCTGCTGCCAAGCCTGAGGACTTGAGTTCAGTCCCCAGGACCCAGCTGGTCCAAGCTGAGAAGGAACTTCTGCAGGTTGTCCTCTGACCTCCTCACGGGGGTGTGGCAGGCAGGTGAGCATGTGCACAGGGGTGCACATACAAATGAGGAGATGTAGGTTTTTTTTTTTTTTTTTTTTTTTTTTTTTCCCCGAGACAGGGTTTCTCTGTATAGCCCTGGCTGTCCTGGAACTCACTGTGTAGACCAGGCTGGCCTCGAACTCAGAAATCCACCTGTCTCTGCCTCCCAAGTGCCTGGATTAAAGGAGTAGCCAACACCACCAGGCTGAGTAGATGTAGTTTTAAACATTAGAGAAGACATAGTCACCCTCTTATTTGACGGCTGACTGCACTTGGAAGTGTTCACATAGATCCGACACTGTCAGGCTTGGCCTGGACCTGCCTGTCCTCCCAGGAGCAGGCTATTAGGGGTCTGTTTACCAGGTTTTCTTCCTGTGTTATATTACATTTGCAACATTGTTCATATGTTTGTATGTGTCACGTATTGGTAGCAAAAGGGACTAAATAAGAATATGACTAATTCCTTTTGAGGGGCTGGTGGTCCTGGGAGATTGGACCTGGAGCCTCAGGTCCTCAGGCAAGTGCTTTATGACTAAATTATAGCCTGCTCCCTTTTTAAAAATTATTTAATTTTTATTTTTATTTTCAAAGATGTATTTATTTTGTTTTCCGTCTATGGGTATTTTGCCTGCATGCACGAATATGTGCAGCACATGCATGCTTGGTACTGTGGAAGCCCTGGCACTGGAGTTACAGTTACGAACTGCTGTGTGAGTGCTGGAAATTGAACCTGAGTCCTCTAGAGGAGCGTCCAGTGCTGTTAGCCTTTTATTTTTATTTTTATTTAATGTGCATTGGTGTTCTGCTTGCATGCATGTCTGTGTGAGGGTATCAGAAAGAAGCCCTGGAACTAGAGCTGCAGACAGGAATGAGCTGACATGTGGGTGCTGGGAGTTGAAGCTGTGTTCTCTAGAAGAGCAGCCAGTGCTGTTAACTGCTGAGCCATCTCTCCAGCCCTTTCTTTGTTTTCTGTTTTCCGTTTAGCCACATGTCTTAAGTTACTCAGGCTGGCCTTAAACTCATTTTGTCACTCAGGCAGGCTGTAAGTAAACTCCTGAGCAGTCTGCCTTAGCCTCTGTCCACCAAGCTGGTGGGACTGTGGCCAGTCCCAGCTAGGGGCACCTTTGCCATTGGGAAAGTGTGAAGAGGAAGTTTCCTTAGCAATATTTGCTTCCATGTTCTTTTCTCATCTCAGTTCTATGTGGCAATCACGAATGACCACATTTATTAGTCTTTCAGTTAGACGTGGTTTTGTTTGTTTGTTTCTTTTACATTGTCCTCTGACTTCCACATGTGCATGCATTATGGCACTCTCTTGCCCAGGTGGGCTAGCAGTTAAGAATACTTACTGCCATTGCAGAGGACCTGAGTTTAGATCCCAGCACCCATGCTGCTCACAACTGTAGCTGCAAGGGATCCATGTCCTCTTTTGGCCTTTGTGGGTATCTGTCCTCACATGTACAGATACACATATACATAATTCAGAATAAAAAGATAAAACTTAAAAAAAAACAACAATAAATAAATAAATCTTAAAAAAAACACAAAACTTTGAGCATGGTAGTATATTCCTATATCCTAACACTTGAGAAGCTGAGGTAGGAGGATCATGAATTTGAGGTCAGCCTGGACTACTGAGCAAAACTGTCCCAACAAAGAACCAATTCCAGCCGGGCAGTGGTGGCACATGCCTTTAATCCCAGCACTTGGGAGGCAGAGGCAGGCGGATTTCTGAGTTCGAGGCCAGCCTGGTCTACAGAGAGAGTTCCAGGACAGCCAGGGCTATACAGAGAAACCCTGTCTTGGAAAACAAACAACAACAACAACAACAACAAAAAGAACCAATTCCATCTCTACAGATTTTGGACTAGGAGTCTAGCTGAGTAGATAGATATCCCTGTTTAGCTAGCAAACTTGTTCTGGGTTCAATGCCAAGTACTGCATAAGCTGAGCATAGTGGCCCACACCTGGAGTTCTAGCACTTGGGAGGTTGAGGTACAAGTTTAAGTTCATCCTTGGCTACATAAGGGGTTCAAGGCCAATGAGATTCTGTCTTTTTTTTTTTTTTTTTTTTTTTTTTCCTGAGACAGGGTTTCTCTGAGTAGCCCTGGCTGTCCTGGAACTCATTCTGTAGACGAGGCTGGCCTCGAACTCAGAAATCCACCCGCCTCTGCCTCCCAAGCGCTGGGATTGAAGGGGTGCGCCACCACTGCCCAGTGAGACCACTGCCCGTCGGGAATCTGTCTTTTAAGAGAGGAACAAAAGAAAAAAAAAGAAAGAGAAGAAAATGTCTTTGATTCATTTATCCCAATATTTTTCTCTCTCTGTCTTTTTTTTTTTCTCTCAAGACAGTGTTTCCCTATATAGCCCTGGCTGTCCTGGAACTTACTCTGTAGACCAGGATAGCCTTGAACTCATACCTTGAACTCTGCCTCCCAAACTCTGGGATAATGGCATGAATGTACTATCACTGCCTGCCCAATTTTTAACTTACATAAAGAACAATATATAATCAGAATATATGTCTGAAGAGCTCTTTATGTTTATTTATTTAAGTTTGGGTTTTCATTTTTTAAAGCATTTACATTTATTTTTTAAAAGACCATAAGCATTTTGCCTGCATGTATGTCTGTGCACCACATGCATGCAGTGCCTGAGTAGGCCAGAAGAGGGCATCAGATCCCTGGAATTGGTGTTATGAATGGTTGGGAGCCACCAAGTGAGAGCTGGAACAACCTTGGTCCTCTGAGAGAATAGCAGGTACTCTTTTCCACTGAGCCTTATCTCTGGTCCTAATTTTGGATTTTGACAAGGTCATGCTATTGAGCAGTAGAGCACAGAATGGCGTTGTGCTCAGCTGTGTTGTCTCAGCCCCAGATGTGCTGCCTTCTTCCTCGGCTTTGCAGTGCTATGATTATAGGCATATGCCTCCATATGCTGGCTATTCTCATTCTCTCTTAATAAGACAAAAGTCCTCTGTTTTAGACCTCACTTTTCCTGAACGAGAGCTGACATCAGTAACATCATAGGTGCCATGACTATCACGTGTAAATAGCATGTCATACAGTGGTGATACTCAGTGTCTGGTTCTTCCTGACTATCAGGTAAAACGTTGCCTTATTAGTGTCTTCTATTCAGAAAAGTAATGACTGGAGTTAATCTTATTTATTTTCAAAGAGATTCCAGAGAGTGACATGGCACCAGGAACTGTTTTGGTGACTGAAGAGGAACTTAGCCGATGTGTTGAAGATGTGTTTAAGGTTGGTAATTCAAGTCACTGATGTGGCTAGTTAATGCTCATACTTGAAGACCGTTTGTGTTTGGAGGCTCTGGACTTTGAACGCAGGCCTTCTGCTGGCGAGCACCATCCCACTGAAGTGTATCTGTACCTTTGCCTCTTAACCAGTTCTTCCAGAACTTGAGTGAATAGGGGCTAGAGAGATGGCTCAGTGGGTAAGAGCACATACTGCTTAATGCCTTTACAGAGGACCTGAGTTCAGTTCCCAGCACCCACATCACATGCTTCTCAACTGCCTCACTCTAGTCCCAGGGGACAAATGCCTCTGGGCTGCTCAGGCTCCTGCACCTGCACATATCCACATATACAGGTGTGCACACAAATACACATAATTAAAAATAGTGAATCTGAAAGAGAGAAGGAAAGAAAGAAAGGAGGAAAGGAAGAAAGAAAGAAAGGAAGGATGAAAGAAAACAGTGGGTCTGACTAGCTGGCCTTGGAGGTACATGCCTGTGATACCTATGCTCAGGAGGTAGGGGTAGGAGGAGCATTGAAGTTCAAAGCCAACCTGGTTGCTATAGTAAGTTCCAGCTCAGCTAGGGCTTGACAGTGAGACCCTGACTGCTATCTTCTTCCCCTTCCCTACTTCCAAAAACCAAAACAAAACAAACTATGTCTCTATTTATTTTACTTATTTAAAAAAGATAAGATGTTATGCTTCATCAGTAGACAGAGGTTTGGCTAGTTTATGAATGGCAACATTTAGCCCCTTATTTCTGTAAAAAAGAAAGGAAAGAAGGAAACTGTAGTCACTTGAGGTTGAGACTGTGGTGACTACCATATACTGCTCAGTTTTGTACCTTTTCTAAATTCTGTTGCATGATATACCATATTTTTGCCTGTTAGCTGGTAAACATTTGGATGTATAGTAAAATTTTTCTTTTAACAGCTTTACTGACATATGCATACAATTAGTACATTTAGAAATACAAGTAACAATCAACGGCTTTTAAACTCACAGATTTGTACAAGCATCATCATAGTTAATATTGCAGCATTTCCTCTTACTCCTGCTTCTCTCCCTTGCACCTTGCCCCCTTGCTCCCCCTCTCTCCCCATTCCCTTCCCCCCTCTCTCCCTGTGGTCATGGCCAGCCCCTACTTCTCTCCTCTCTCCTCTCTGCCTTTCTCTGCCTCTGCTACCCTCTTAACTCCCCTTCCCATGCCCTAAATAAACTCTATCCTATACTTTAAAAAAAAATATTGCAGTACTTCATTACCTCAGAGAAACTCAGAATTGCTTAGCTGTCACTCTCGAATCCCTGCATCGCCATTCCCCAGTCCTCCCTGCCTGCAGAGGGAACCATTGCCTGTCTTCTGCCTCTCTAGATTTACCAGTTCTAGACATTGCTTCTAAATCAGTGTATGGTATGATCCTTATGACTGGCTTTCTTCATTTGATATGTTTTAACATTATTCTGTATCATAGCAGGGACCCTTTTTATTACCAGATAATACTTGATGGTATGAGTAGGCCCCATTTTTGCTTATCCACTTCTCAGCTTTTATGAATAGTGCTTCTTTGGACAGTTTGTGTACACATTTCTGTATGTGCTACAGTTAGGCTGTGATCTGAGAGTTTCCCCCAGGGCTTCATGTGGTGGAAGCTTTGGCTTTAGTGTGGTGATATTTGGGAGGTAGTATGGAATCCTTAAGAGACTGTGCCTAAGTCTGAGTGGTGGCACATGCCTATAACCTAGCATTTGGGAAGCTGTCACAGGAGGATTAGAAGTTCAAAGTCATCCTAGTGAGTCAGAGGCCAGCCTGGGTACATGAGACTCTATTTTAGAGAGACAGAGAGGGAGGGAACACACACACATATGTATATACTCACATACACATATACACACACATAACAGAGAGAGCAAGAGAATGAACCTAATGAAAGGCAATTGGGTAAACTGAGGCACTGCTCTCAGAAGGCTTGATGGTTCTGTGGAACCCTGGGTAGTTCTTAGAGAGGGTTGTTAGGAAAGAAGAGGCTGTACCCTCCCTGGTGATCTCCCTGTCACGTGCCCTCTGTTGTTATGCTGTGTGCCTTACCCCATGTGATGGAGCTCAGGGCTGCCTCTTCAGGGCCAGCACAATGCTCTTGGGACCTTCAGTTTCCAAAAGTAATTGCTCAGAACAAAACAGGACCAGAGAGATGGCTCAGCCGTTAAGAGCACTGGCTGCTCTTCACTGGCTTTGATTTCCAGCGTCTACATGGTGGTTCCTGACCATATATAATTCTAATTCAGTGGATCTCAACCTATAGGCCGCAGTCCCTTTGAAGATGAAATATCCTTCCACACGGTCACCTAAGACTCTTGGAAAATACAGATATTTACATTATGATTCATGACAGTAGAAAATTATAGTTATGAAGTAACAAGAAGAATAATTTTATACCTTGTCTCGAAAAACCAAAAAAAAAAAAAGAATAATTTTATGTTTGGGAGTCACACAACATAGGAACTGTATGAAAGGGTGGCAGCATTAGGGTGGTTAAGAACCATTGCCCTAATTCCAGGAAATCCAGTGCCTTCTTCAGGCACCAAGCATGTATATGGTGCATAGATATACAAAATGCAAGTAAAACACATACACAAAATAATCTTTTAAAATGTTAAAAAATGTGGGGCAGTGGTGGCATATGCCTTTAATCCCAACACTTGTGAGGCAGAGGCAGGCGGATTTCTGAGTTTGAGGCCAGCCTGGTCTACAGAGTGAGTTCCAGGACAGCCAGGGCTATGCAGAGAAATCCTTTCTCGAAAAACAAACAAACAAACAAAAGTTAAAAAACAAAACAAACAACAAACCCCAAACTTCTGGGCTGAATGTGGTAGTATATGCTTATAATCCCAGCATTTGGGAGGCAGATTCTGAGTTTGAGAGTAGACTCATGTATGTAATGAATCCAAGAACAGCAAGGCTTCATATCAAGACCCTGTCTCAAAAAATAAACAATAGCCAGGTGCTGGCAGTGTACTCCTTTAATCTCAGTGCCCAGGGGCAGAAGCAGAGGCAGAGGCAGGTGGAACTATGTGAGTTTGAGGCTAGCCTGGTCTACTGAGTTTGTTCTAGGCCAGCTAGGGCTACATAGTGAACCCTTGTCTTTGAAAATAAAAAACAAGAAAGTCTGTAAATCATACCAATCATGTGCATTTCATTATAGTATCCTGTCCTAGGGACAGGACCACTGGGCCTCTGCTTACTCTGAGGGGCTGCTTATGGAGTTGCCTGACTGTTTTACCCTTCACCCAGCAGGCTGTAATGGCAGTGAATATTTTTATTTTTATTTATTTATTTATTAATTTATTTATTTTTAGTTTTTTGAGACAGGGTTTCTCTGTGTAGCCCCGGCGTCCTGGAACTCAGTATGTAGACCAGGCTGGTCCTGAACTCATCAAGATGTGTGTGTGTGTGTGTGTGTGTGTGTGTGTGTGTGTGTATGTGTGTGTGTTTCTTCCCTCTCTGTCTCTCTAAAATAGAGTCCCATGTACCCAGGCTGGCCCCGACTCACTATATAGCTAAGGATGACTTTGAACTTCTAATCCTCCTGTGACAGCTTCCCAAATGCTAGGTTATAGGCATGTGCCACCACTCAGACTTAGGCACAGTCTCTTAAGGATTCCATACCACCTCCCAAATATCACCACACTAAAGCCAAAGCTTCCACCACATGAAGCCCTGGGGGAAACTCTCAGATCACAGCCTAACCATACCACATATGGAAACGTGCATCTGCCTGTCTCTGCTTCCTGAGTGCTGGGATTTAAGGCATGTGCCACCACGTCTATCCCCCAGAGAGTGAATCTAAAGTCATGGTCTTTCATGTAAGTAAGTGAATACTTTGGTTGTATTTAAATTTTTACATATGACAGTAATCAATCTGTAGCTATAAGATGCATGCTTAAAATTTCAAAAATCAACCAGGTAACAGTGTCTTATGTCTTTAATCTCAGCACTTGAGAAACAATGTCAGGTGGATCTCTGTGAGTTCGAAGCCAGCCTGGTCTAGGGAGTGAATTCCAGAATAGCCAGGCCTACACAGAGGAACTGTATGTCAATCTTCTCTGTCCCCCCCAACCCCCAACTCCCAAAATCCCTACTAAAAAATTTCAAAAATCAGCTGCGCATGGTGGCTCATGTTTTGTTTTGTTGGTTTTCTGAGACAGGGTTTCTCTGTATAGCCCTAGCTGTCCTAGAACTCACTCTGTAGACCAGGCTGACCTTGAACTCAGAAATCTGTCAGCTTCTGCCTCCCAAGTGCTGGAACCAAAGGCATGCACCACCACTGCCCAGCTGGTGGCTCATGTTTTTAATCCCAGCACTCTAGAAGCAGAGGCAGTCCAATCTCTGTGAGTTCAAAGCCAGCCTGGTCTACAAAGGGAGTCCCAGTTCCAACCTAGCTAATGCCGCACAAGGAGACTCTGTCTCAAACCTTGCTTCTCCAATCAGAAAGACAAAACAAACAAACAAACAGACAAACAAACAAGAACAACAATAAAGACCCTTTCTATGAGGAGAGTCAGTCATAAGCTCTCTGTAAATGCTGAGTGTGTCTGTACTGTAGTGAAGGCACAGGGACACTGCCGACAGTTATTGCTCCCTGCAAGGTCTTGGCAGCCCAGCTGCAGTTAGAAAACAGAGGAACTGTGTATGCTGGAGAAAAGTGGTAAACACTGTGTGGAATTTAGCAACAAAGGCAGTGTAATCTTTATTAACATTCTGCTAATGCTAAATTATAGTGTACAGTTTACAATCAGGAAATGAGGAAGACATCTGGAAAGCGTGAGTTGATCCAGCCACTCGATGGGTAACAAGAGCCTGTTCAGTTTCCAAGAGGCATCTGGGAACATTTCCAGCTGTTTTCTCTCTCTTTTCCTTCTGTGAACAGATTTACTGAGATAAAATCCACACAACATACAGCACACTCATTTAAAGTGTACAGTTCAGGGTTGTGCAACCGTGATCACAATAAAGGAGATCTTTTCCCTAAGGGAAGCCTTCCATCCTCACCCAGCATTCATCACTCCCTGCCTCCCCACCCCCAGCCCAGCCCTAAGCAACCCGCTAGTCTACTTCCTGTCTTTGTAGATTCTCCAGACCACACAGAATGTGGTCTTAGCATGGCTTTCTCTCTCTGCAGGATCTCCCCACTTGTAGTCCAGTTTAGCCTTGAATTAATTAACTTCCTGAGCTTTTTTTTAAGACAGAGTTTCTCTGTATAGCCTTGGCTGTCCTGGAACTCACTCTGTGGACCAGGCTGGCCTCGAACTCAGAAATCCACCTGCCTCTGCCTCCTAAGTGCTGGGATTCAAGGCGTGCGCTACCACCGCCTGGCCTTTCTGAGCTCTTATTTGTCCTTTCCTTTACCATTTTGTAACTATAGAATACATTTTTACAGTGATTTTAATGTCTCTATCTTCTAATTCTACTATGCCTTTAAATTTTTTTATGTGGGCATTTTGCATGCATGTATCTGTGTACCTCATATATGCAGTATCCTCAGAGGCTAGTAGAGAGCATTGGATTCCAAGTCTGGAGTTATTAATGGTTGTGAGCTGCCGTATGGATTCTGAGAATTGAACTCAGGTCCTCCTGAGGAACAGTCAGTGCTCTTAACCACAGGGCCTTCTCTCCAGCCTTCTTTTGGTGGGGTGGGATGGAGTCAATCTACTTGTGAGGGAGTCAGCCTTCTTTTGGGGGAAATCAATCCTATTGATTTTCCCCCCCTTGAGATGGGGAGACAATGTAGCCCTGGTTGTCTTGGAACTCACTCTGTACACCAGGCAGGCCGCAGACTCGGAGATCTGATCCACCTGCCCTTGCCTCCTAAGTGCTGGGATTAAAGGTGTACACCACCACCATTACCTAGCTTTGAGTGGTTCCCCCCCCTCCCCAATTATGGGTTCCTTGCATATCCACTAATTTCTATGCATGTTGAGATATTATTCACATGTCATAAAATTCATTTGGTTTTGGTAGTATTGAGGTTGTAAGTCAGGCTCTCGGGTATACTAACCATAAGCCGTGTCTGAGTAAGTTTACCTGTATTTCTTAAAAGATAGCCCAGGTAACCTTGTGCCCTTCATCCCCCTGCTTCAGTCTTCTGAGTGCTGGAATTATAGGCTGTGCCACCACACTTGGTGAATATTTTAAGTGCCCTCTATAGGAATCTGGCATGCACACCCAGAAAAGGCCAGAGACTGCATGCTACAAGTACATCCTTCTAAAAGCATTAAACTCTGTTTTTAAAAGACTAAGCTCACCAGGCGGTGGTGGCGCACGCCTTGAATTCCAGCATTTGGGAGGCAGAGGCAGGCAGATTTCTGAGTTCGAGGCCAGCCTGGTCTACA
>NW_022196905.1:244806273-244806481 GCF_008632895.1 Mastomys coucha
AAAAAAAAAAAAGAGAGAGAGAAAAAAAGAGAAAAAAAAAGGACTAAGCTCTCAGCTCTCTGATTTCTTAATTTTGTTTTGATTTTCCTGTGGCACATCAGAATTGTGTGGTGGGAATAAGGGGAAGAAAGATCTCTTGACATGTGCATCCTTCGCTATAGCAGAGGGGGGGTGAGGGAGAGAGAGAGAGAGAGAGAGAGAGAGAGAG
>NW_022196905.1:244806491-244826809 GCF_008632895.1 Mastomys coucha
AGAGAGAAAGAGAGAGAGAGAGAGAGAGAGAGAAAGATTGAGAGATTGAGAGAAAAAGAGAAAGCATTTGATATGGTAGCTCTGGTGGGCCAGGTGGAGTGCCCTCAGTGGCCGTGTAGGTGCATACTTCTCTGTGTTCTGGGCCTTTCATCCTGTAAATTATCTACACCCAGAAAGGACTAAGCGGCAACTCCAGTGACTTAGATGAGTCACTTCCTAATGAGGGTCTGGGACTGAGCCCCTCCCTAATGGGGTCTGGGACTGGCTCCATGATACTTGCATTCTTTTGTCCTCCTGGCACAACTGATTTCATGTTTTCTTTGCCTGGAGAGGTGAACAGGCCCAGGTGTCTTGTTGGTACCAGGAACTCACTGTGCTTTCCTATTTGGACATGTTCTGCTCTTTAGCAGGATGGCCGTATTCTCAGATGGGGGGAGGGATTGTACTGAAGTATTAATACTAACATTTGCCCAAGGTTTCCGAAGAGCAGAAGTGCAGCGTAGGAAAGACGAGAAGATAGCTAAGTCATTTATTTTGTATTTCCTCATTTCCATTTTATCTCTCTTTCCAGATTTGGTGAATCTTGACTTTAATTACCCAGGTCATTTCCCATCCAGTGCAGTGGGTTTCTTTCAAATTACGGTTGCTTTGTCAGATTTCGAGTTTGACTCTTTCTGTATTTTTAATTAGTTTTACACAGAAAGTTGGAATAATAGAAACTTAGTGAGAAGAACCTTTAGAAAAAACTTAGAATAACTTTTAAAAAAAATACAGGCTGTAGTTGTTTCTTAGACTCTTTAGGGGATTGGCTTAAGGATTTCTAAAGTCTTAAAAATTCAAGGATGCTTAAATTTTTCATGTAAAGGATTAGGATTTGTAGATAACCTGGGCATATCTTTCAATATAAATTTTTGTTTCTTTGTTTGAGACATTCTTGGTGCATGCACACACACACATATACATACATACATACATACATACTACCTTGAATTTCTGATTCTCCAGCCTCTGATTTTTGAATGCTGGGATTGCAGGTGTCTACCACAGTGCTTGTTTTATGCCATGCTAGGTCTTGAACCCAAGACTTCCTGCTTGCTAGACAGGCTGGTCTACCACCTGAACCACATCCTCAGCCTGTTTGTTTGGTTTTTGTTTTTAGGATAGGGGTTTTATGGACCAGGCTGGCCTCAAACTCTTTATATATATATAGTATAGAATAAAGTTTATTTAGGGCATGGGGAGGGGAGTTAAGAGGGTAGCAGAGGCAGAGAAAGGCAGAGAGGAGAGAGTAGAGAAGTAGGAGCTGGCATGACCACGTGGCGAGAGGGGGGAAGGGAATGGGGAGAGAGGGGGGGAACAAAGTGGAAAGAAGCAAGGTAGAGAAGCAGGAGTAAGAGCGGCCCTCAAACTCTTTATGTGGCTGAGGCTTGCTTTGAACTCTTGATCTTCCTGCTTTCACTTCCCAAATTCTTTTTGTTGTAGTTGTTTTTTGTTTGTTTGTTTTTTTGTTTCTTTGTTTTTGGATAGGATTTCTTTGTGTATCTCTGGCTGTCCTGGAACTAGCCCTGTAGATCAAGTTAGCCTCAAACTCATAAGAGATCCTCCTGTCTGCCTTCTGGATACTGGGATTAAAGATGTGTGCCCCCACCACTTGGTCCAATTCTGTTTTTTAAGGGCTAATGACAGGGGGAAATGTCTGTCTATATTCAGTACATATGCACCTGCCCCAATGTGTTCCAGTCTGTCCTTGAAACTACAGATGCGCAGTCCATGAGTATGGAAAGCTGATTTCTTTTTTTTTTTTTTGGTTTTTCGAGACAGGGTTTCTCTGTGTAGCCCTGGCTGTCCTAGAACTCACTCTGTAGACCAGGCTGGCTGGCTGGCCTCGAGCACAGAAATCTGCCTGCCTCTGCCTCCCAAGTGCTGGGATTAAAGGTATGCACTACTACCGCCCAGCTGAAAGCTGATTTCTTTCCTTCTCTCCTTTCTCTCCTCACTCCCCATCTTTCCTTCCCTCGGTTTTCATCCCCTCTCTTCCTCCCACCTTCTTCTTTTCTTCCTCCCACCCTCTTTTTGGTGTTTTGAGACAGGCCTTGCTATGTAATCCAAGCCGGCCTCTAACTCACCATTCTCCTGCTTCAGCTGGCCTTATGTTTAGAGAAGTTTTAATTTTACAGAGTTCCCTTATACTGCAGCCCTCAGATAGCCTCCCCCACTGGCCATGTTCCCTATGTGGTACTACACCTGTTAAAATTGATGAACCCACATTGACATATCAATACTGCGTTAATCTACAGTTTATAGTAGAGCTTACTCTTGACACTGTACGTTTTATGAATTTTCATAAATTAACTTTTCATCTTACAGAAAAGAAACAGGGAGACTAGAGAGATGGCTCAGTGGTCAAGAGAGTTGTTTTTGCAGAGAACCAAGTTTAGTTCCTAGTACCCACATGGTGGTTCACACCCATCTGTGTAAAAGTAACTTTGATTCTCCTGTAGTAATTGTTGTCTCTGAGGCTTACTGCCTCAGTCTGCTAACCTAGGCCTAGTCCTGGAAGCTTCTAGCCTCCATACAATGTTTTCAAGCTCTGAGACCTGCTGCTGAATAAGCTCACCCTTTTTAGATCTTTTTGAACTCTGGCTGGTTCAACTCAGCTGTTCTGGCTCATCTCCTCTCAAGACTGATTCAATCTAGTCTGTCCCTCCCCCACCCCACTCCCCTCTCTGATTCTCTCTGCCTCTCCTGAATTGCTCTGCTTGGCCTCATACTGACTTTGGCAATCTATTCTAATCTTCTGGTTTCTTCTTGTTCTCTGGCTCATTCTGTCTTCACCTTTGTCTAGCTTGTTCTCTCTCTGTACCTGCCTGTGTACAACTGTCCTGGCAAAGCCCCTCAGGTAGTTTCTCTTTCTTCTCATGAGAGTTGGGCACACCCTATTCTGTCAAATCTTTCTCTGATTCATCACTTTGTCTGCCACCCAGTTAGGCATAACTTTCAAACATGGGTGCTTCCTTCTACAAACTAACTTTACATCCATTGTTTGGGGTAAAAGGTATGTACTTAAAAAAACAAAACAAAAAGTCCTAGAAATAGGTTTTTTTTTTTTTTTCCAGTAAATAACAATCTCAGTGTGATCAAGTACCCTACAACTCTAGTTTCAGTGGATCTATTTTTGACCTCTGTGGGTACCAGGCATGCACCTGGTACACAGACATGCATGCAGGAAAACTGCTTATACACATAAAATAGACATATTTAAAAAGCATATTTTAAAAATAGTAAAGAAAGAAAATCCAGAAACTTGAAGTGATTTTTTTTTTTTCCAGAGCTCACAGCTCTGGTAGAGATAGTCAAGTAACCACCGCCCTCCATCCCTCAAACCCTGTGTGTGTATGTGTTTGTGTGTGTGTCTGTGTGAGTGTGTGTGTCTGCGTGTGAATTTAAGGCTTTCTAAGGAGGAGTAGTTCTCTTACCTAAGCCACTTCCTAGAAGCAGGCCTTTTTAGAAATGTCATGTGATTGAACTATGACCTTAAATTGAAAGCAGAGGACTAGCAGCAGTATCCTTGAGTGCTATGGGAGTTACAGATGTTGGGTTATCAGTTCTGACTCTGTGGTGTATTGCAGTGGAAATGCTGGTACCTCCAAACATGTGGGTTCTGGTCTAGCCCCATGGAGGACTTAATTGTGTGACTTTAGGTAACATATTTACCATTTGAATTGTAGTGATGAAAAAGGTAACTTTTTTTTTGTTTAAGAGGTGGTCTCATGTAGCCTAGGCTGGTCAGAGACTTGCTATGTAGCCAAGGCTGGCCTTATACTTTTGATCCCTTTTCCTCCACTTCCCAAGAGCTGGCTTTATAAGCATATGCCACTATGCCCGGTGAAATAAGGTAACTTTTGGTAGGTTCATAGCATACTGTAGCACATAAGTGCTCAAAAACTGTCAGTTCCTTTTTGGCTCAAAGAAACTCTTTTTAAAAAAAGACTGTTTTAGGCAATATGTTCTGAAAGCTTGCACAGTGCAAAGTACTTGCTATATTAGGTAACAGTCTTGTTCTTTTTCTTCTCACATGTCTTAATTAAACTCAGCAAGTGCATTAGAAGTTCTGGAATGCCACTATCAAAAGGATCCTTGTTCTGTAGTCAAGGGCAGCATTTGACTAGCTTAGTCTTTAACAGGTAAAATCAAGGTCCAGCCTGCTCTAAATGTCAATGTTTTATCCAGCCACCTTGATTCCATCTGATCTGAGTAGCCCCATCATGATTGTATTAAGATAAAGCCATACATTAAGGATGACAGTTTCATTTACTATAGTATCCAAAGTAATTTTAATAGCATAAAACTAAATTTAAATTGTATACAGCTGTACATTTGACTTAAAACATTATCAACCCTTTTAATAGCTATATGGTAAGTGTAAAAGCTGAGATGGGGGCTGGAGAGATGGCTCAGCAGCTAAGAGCACTGGCTGTTCTTCCAGAGGACCTGGGTTCAGTTCCCACTTCGTGGCTCACAATTGCTTGTAGTTTTAGTCTCAGGGATCAAGACCCAACTCTGACTTCCTCAGGCACAGGCAGGCACATATGTAGTTTTAGTCTCAGGGATCAAGACCCAACTCTGACTTCCTCAGGCACAGGCAGGCACATATGTGGTGAACATACTTATGTGTATCCAGGCAAACATACACATAAAGTGAAAATCAAAAATAAACAACTCAAAGATCTAAATGTCTTGGGAACTGGGAGTGTAATTCAATGGGAGATTATTTGCCCACCACACAAGAAACTCCGAGTTCTGTCCCTAGCACTACATCAAAACAAATATCATTTTCATGATAGTATGGAGCTGGATTCCCAGCATTTAGGAAGCAGAAGCAGGAGGAGTACTGTGAATTTAAGGTCATCCTTGACTACCCAGTGAGTATTGTTCCAGTGGTAAGATCCTGTTTCAAAATACCAAAGCATGTGACTAGAGAGATGGCTCAGCAGTTAAGAGTACTACTGCTCTTCCAGAGGACTGGAGTTTGGTTCCCTGCACCCATAGCTGGTGGCTCAAAACTTCATGGGATTCCAGCCGCAGGGGATCTGATCTCCTTTGCTAGCTTCCATGCACATATGACACACAGACACATTTACATACACATAAAAAAATCACTAAATAGAAAATTCCAAACAAGCAAACAAACAACCTTCCAAAAATGCCTGATCCTTCAGGCATCATGGCACGTTTCTCTGATCCCAGCATTGCATAATCAGAAGTAGGTCGATCTCTTTGAGTTCAAGGACTGCCTGGTCTACATAATGAAACCCTGTCTCAAAATGAAAAAGGTCTTATCCATGTTTATTCATACACATATACATACAAATATAATCATATGTATGATTTTGAGCAACCTCATAGGTGGCATAATCAAAATTCACATGCAAGTTTCACAGGCAGGTTTCCTATCCCCTGACTCCCTAGTCAGTTCTCCCGAGCTATAGTGGTCTCTGGGCCTGCGCTCCAGTCTGCAGTTCCAAGGCTGGAGAATGGCTCTGTCCACTGTTCAGAATCTGTTGTGCAGTTGCAGAGGACCAGGGTCAGATTCCCAGCACCCATGGCAGGTGGCTCACAACTGCCTGTGACCCCAGCTCCAGGGGGATTCAGCCTCTGGCTTCCATGGGCACCTGCAGACCCACTCAGACATACAATTGCAACAAGAAGACTGTAGTGACAGCCTCTGAAGTGAGGGGTGGAGCTTGTGACGAGGCCTTTCTGTTTTGTTTTCTCCGAAACAGAAACACATGATTCTTTTACCTATTTTTCTTTCTTTCTTTGTAATTTAAATTTTTAGCAAATCCTACTGGAGATACTCTAGCTGCCAGAAATAAATTGATCAATATAAAATTTAGCCTTATGTTCAGATTTTTCTTCTGTAGCTGAGGTTCTATAATCCTGTTAGGTTAGTTAGTACTCGGTGAGTAGTCTGTAGCTATAAGTTTGATAAAGAGAGGGCTGGGGAATGTGGCAGAGTTGCTAGGATGCTTGCCTAGGATGTGGGAAGCTAAGAATTTCATCTCCAACATAGCACATAAACTGCATTCGATGGCTCATCCTCAGTCCCAGTACTGGGGAGGTTGACTCTGGAGGATTAGAAAGTTCATAGGAAGTAAATAAGTAACAAAAACAAAAATAGCCTGGCATAGTTAGTTGCACACGCCTTTAATCCCAGCACTTGGGAGGCAGAGGCAAGTGGATCTCTTGAGTTTGAGGCCAGCCTGGTCTACAGAGTGAGTTCCAGGGTAGCCAGGGCTACATAATAAAACCCTGTTTCCAAAAAAAAAAAAAAAAAAAAAAAAAAAAAAAAAAAAAAGTTCATAATGAGTTAGAGGTTAGTCTGGCCTCACGAGCCCCTACCCATCCAAACAAAAAAAAGATACAGGATATTTTAACTTCTCCACATAAGCAAATTGTTGTGAAAATAAAAACCAGACTCTTTTGCTCACTGTGTCTTTTCTGTAGTCCTTTTCAAGAGTGTGTGCCAAGACCTAGTGAGTGTGGGCGCTTTGCCAGGTTGATATCGGCATGGCTGAGGGCCAGCCGCTGCCCTCAGGGACCTTCCAGGCTAGTAGAGAGTGGCAGTAGTGTTCAGTGTATGCCTACCAAACAATGTCCAGAAACTCGGGTCTATCTGCTGTTGCACAGCAGCCCTCTGAACCTACATCAAGACATGAAGGCCTGTAGAACTTAACACAGACACCTTTGAAAGCTGAGGTGCAATCTCGGGCACGTGGGAATCCCAGACTGCCTTCGGGTCATCTGTACAGCTTTATTCTCGGTGTAATCTGCTCCCTGCTGGTCTCTGCCTTCTACCCAGCAACCCTTTGAGTAGAAAGCCACAGCCCCTATCCCTCACCCTGGGAAGCTTTTCCTAAAGCAGAGTCGAAGCTGGCCTTCAGAGCCTGCTCCCTTGACTGCTTCAGCAGTAACATCCCTTCCCAGTTTATGAGTGAGTTTTACTTCTGTCAACACTCCAAGTAACCAGGAACATTCTCAGCCAAATAGGATTTTATCTTGAATACCAGGACTGATAGAACAGAAATTTGTTACACTTTAATCAAGTTGAAAGTTTGGATGTTTCATAAATATTTAAAACGGTAAAGTATAAAATAGGTCCATAAAACCAAGAGAATACAAGCTCAGGCTTTAATTTTTTTAAAAAATAATTTTTTTATGTGTTTGAACATCTTTCCAGCATGTAGGTATTGAACCCACTGCCTGTGGAGGTCAGAAGAGGTCCTTGGATCTGATGGAACTGGAGATAACAGATAGTTGTGAATCACCATGTGGGTGCTGGGAACTGAGCCATGTTTCTGCTAGAGCAACAAGTTCTTCTGATTACTGAGCCATCTCTCCCTCCCTGAGCTGGGTCGTTTTATGTATTGTTGGGGGCCAGCAAGATGGCCAAGGGAGTGAATCTTAGCTTGCTGCTACGTTTGATGCCCAGAGTTCAGTTTTCCCAAACTCAGATGGTGGAAGGAGAGAACTGACTCTTGCAAATAATACTCTGATTTCTAGATGTGTGCTTTACATGTGCTTGTGTGCAGGTGCACACATGTGTGCATGCCTGTGAATGTATGTGTATATATGTGTGTATATATATATATATATATATATATATATATATATATACACACACACACACACACATGCACAAGTAAATAAAATTTAATTGAAAAAATAATGAGCAGTATTGCCAGCTTTATATCTACAGCATCCACTCTTGTCATTAGGATGCAGCACAATTTTTACAGAACATAAAAGAAGTTGGATTTTGATTACTGTTTTTTTTTTTTTGTTTTTTTTTTTTTTTTTTTTTTTTGGTTTTTCGAGACAGGTCTCTCTCTATAGCCCTGGCTGTCCTGGAACTCAGTTTGTAGACCAGGCTGGCCTCGAACTCAAAAATCCGCCTGCCTCTGTCTCCCAAGTGCTGGGAGTAAAGACGTGTGCCACCACCACCTGGCTGATTACTGTTTTTTTATATCTCTTTCTTCCTTTTTTTTTTCCCTTAAGACAAGGTCTCTCTATGTAGTCCTGGACTTCTCCACGTAGACCAGGCTGGCCTTGAACTTATGGAGCTCTTCCTGCCTCTGTCTCCTGAGTGCTGGGATCAAAGGCATGAGTCACCATGCCTAGCTTTTGATTACTGTCTTTCAGTGAGTCCGAAACTTATGAAAAGGCAGAAGTATTGTTATCAAGAAAGTTTGGCAGATGTAGATTCAAACTCAGTACAAGAAAGAATATTGATATTGGAAAAGAGACAGTTGTATATGAATCAAGCAGAAGCATTGGAATCTTTGAAATGTCACAGAAGTGTCGTTTATTGAGATGAGCCAAAAGGGACATTGACTCTAAATCCTTCTACTTTAAATATTGCTATTTTTATGTTCTTATTTTTCCTTCCGAATAGCCTTTCCCTCTACCTGGTGACTGTTTTTCATCTCCCTCATGGGAATGTGAGCTGCTTTGAAGCCACTTTGGCCCTGCATTCACAGCACCTCAGACTTGCCTAGCATGTAACTGATACTTAGTACTTGTTTGCTGGGCCTTTGTATAAAATTGAACAGCTGGACGGTGGTGGTGCACGCCTTTACACCCAGCACCTGGGAGACAGAGGCAAGTGGATCTCTAAGACCAGCCTGGTCTACAGAGTGAGTTCCAGGACAGCTGGGGCTACACAGAGAAACCCTGTCTTGAAAACCATGTTTTAATTAAACGATATATTTGTATAAATAGCTGTATAGCTTTTTTCTAAATATGAAATCACTGTTTTGTGTTTCTTTTTTTTATTGGAAAATGCTTGTTTGAAGCCATGTTAAAATTTGAGTTCAGGCTGTTGCTCAGGGGTGGAAGTCATGCTTCGCATGCTTGAGCTCTGGGCTCAGTATCTTATCACTACAAACAAAACAAAACAAAAATAGTAAAATTTGAAGTGTGTTGGCCTTATCAAAAGGTGCTGGTGCAGAAGCATGGCTCCATAAGTACTTACTCCAGAGAACAGGGCTCCAGAGCAAGACAATAGGCCCTTACGTTATCCGGTGATCTCTGCTTTTACCTCCTGTACTTGGTGATGCTGTAATTAGGCCTGCATATTGCCTCTGAACACAGCCCTACAAGGCCCTTCATTTGCAGCTTATGGAAATTAGATCATGCCCAGGAAACAGGCTCTTTAGTTATCAGGTTCCACAGGGAGTCAAGAGGCATGGGGAGTGTGGAAAGTTAGTTCATTTAAAGGGACAGCGTTTGCTGGGTAGGCAGACATTGTTCCAATCTACACGAAGCTCTCTACGGACTTTCCTTTCTTAGAAACAGCACTGATTTGTACCCCAGCGCTCCCTTCCAGGTTCCCATCCTCATCTTTAAATAGAACAGCTAAAACCAACAGGGAGAGTTATATATGTATACACATTGTGTGTGCATTTGTATGTGTGTGTGTATGTATGTATGTATATACATGTGTGTACCCCTGTGTGATATGTAGCCCTGGCTGGCCAGGAACTATACAGACTAGGCTGGGCTTGAACTTGTGTGAGGCAATCAATCCTCGCTTCTCTGTCTCCTGAGTACTAGAGTTACAGGCATTTGCCACCACCTCCAGCTTTAGATTGGTATAATTTTTTAAAATACCAAAGCAATTATTATATTTATGTTTTTTGTTTGTTGTATGTTTGTGTTCATGCTCATGGGTATGTGTGTACATGTGTGTGTGTATGTACATTCAGAGGCTGGAGATCGGTGTTAGCTGGTTTCCTGAGTTGCTCTCCACTTTCTCTTTTGAGATAGCGTCTTTCACTAAGCTGGGCTCATCGGGTTGGGTAGATGGGGTCCGTGAGCCCTGGGATACTCATGTCTCTGCTTTCTAGCACTTGGGTAACCCTTAGCCTATGCCCACTTTTTATGTGGGTGCTGGAGATCACATTCAGGTGCTCTTGTTCTCACAGTGCTTTACTGACTCAGCTTTCTCTCCAACACCCCTTCTCCCGACCTTTCCTGTCTTTCTCTCTCTTAAAGACAAGGCTTTGCTATGTAACTCCGGTTAACCTGGAACTTACTTCATAGACTTTCTTTTTTTTTTTTTTTTTTTTTTTTTTTTTTTTTTTTTTTTTTTTTTTTTTTTTTTTGGTTTTTCGAGACAGGGTTTCTCTGTGTAGCCCTGGCTGTCCTGGAACTCACTCTGTAGACCAGGCTGGCCTCAAACTCAGAAATCCACCTGCCTCTGCCTCCCAAGTGCTGGGATTAAAGGCCTGGGCCGCCACTGACTGGCTGACCTAAAACTTTCAGTGACCTTGCTCATTCTGCCTCAGTGATACTGAGATTATAGACATGAACCCTAACGCCTTTTTTAAAAAAAGAATTACTTATTTATTTAATGTATATGAGTACACTGTAGCTGTCTTCAGACACACCAGAAGAGGTCATCAGATCCCATTATAGATGGTTGTGAACCACTATGTGATTACTGGGAATTGAACTCAGGACCTCTGGAAGAGCAGTCAGTGCTCCCGCACCCATAATGCCTTTTTTTTTTTTTTTTTTTCTCTCAAGACAGGGTTTCTCTGTATAGCCCTGGCTGTCCTGTAACTCACTCTGTACACCAGGCTGGCCTCGAACTCGGAAATCCACCTGCCTCTGCCTCCCAAGTGCTGGGATTAAAGGTGTACGCCACCACTGCCCGGCTCCATAATGCCTTTTTTAAAGATAGGGTTTCTCACTATAGCCCCAGCTGGATCAATTTCCTTTGCTTTGCTCTCCTAAATGCTGGGATTTCAAGTTTGAGCTACTATGAGAATATCTATCCTTTGAACAATTCTTAAAGAGAATAGAACAGCCATGTAAAATCATAGTTTGGAAGTGATGAACCATAGTGAGCTGTTTTGTTTCTAACCTAGGTTTTAGTTTAATTTTCCTTTTCTTTCAGTCCCAAGGACAGTACGGTACAGGCCCCACCACTGAATTCAATGCCTTGTCCTTCAGGCTGGGTTTTAGTTTTCCTAGTTGATAATTATTAACTGTTACACCAGCCTTTGGCAGTAGGAAAGTTACTGTAAAGTTTATAGTACACACAGCAGGAGGCTTAGAGGCAGCTGGAGGCCAGGAAGCCGTGGGTCACAAAGTGGGTGAATTCCCTTGTCTTTGGGCTGTTTTCCAGTCTGTGTGTGAGAGAAGATGCTGACTTACCCTTCCCTGCTTTCAACCAACATAGTTCCATTGCCAAGCTGAGCACAGACTAGAACTGTGTGTATCAGAAGAAAGTACTGTTTAAGATAAACTGCAGGTTCTGTGCAAGGCTGGCAATGAGCTCTCGTTGCGCTGGCCTGGTTGTGGTATGTCTTACCGTGTCCTTGTCCCTAGGTTTATGTGGTGGCAAATGAGCCTCTCCCAGTGTTGCTGGACTCGCTGCTTCCGCTCCTCAGGGTGTTCTTTTCCCTCTTCTGTTTTACTCAGCAGAGTGTGTCTCACATAAGGTAAGCAAGCAGACCGTTACGCTTAGAATTAGAATCCTGTTGTTTGTAAACAGTAAAGTTTAAATTAGGGCGCGATTTTCTCTCAAAGTCAGAAAGACGTTTGGGGATTCTCTTACTTGGCTTATGCAGAAAAGAATGAGGATTTTGCAGGTTGAGGGAAATTGACTCTAATTTGGGGGATGATTTTCCGTAGCCTGTTCTATACAACAGAAGGGAAATGTATGTCCATGGATCAACATGCCATTGTTTGATCAGTAAGAAATCTTGTGTTTTACTGTCTCTGGGAAGGGGGAACTAACTGGTGGTAGATCACAGTGCCCTGGTGGAATGTTGGAGAATAAATTTGAAAAGAATGGATTTAAATGTGACAACATAGCTTAACTTGGAATTTGGCATTAATATGCAGAGTCTTGAGTATAGAAGGAAGGGCTTTCTTAGTCATCCAGAAACACCTTTCTATGTTACTTTACAATTGATTCACTTAGGGGCTGGAGAGATGGCTCAACAGTTTAGAAGCCCTGGCTGCTCTTCCATTTCCAGCACCCACATGGAGGCTAACTAACAACTGTAACTCCAGTCCCAGTTACATCTGATACACAGACATACATGTAGGCAAAGCATTCACACACACACATAAAATTAAATCAATTTTTAAAAAGATTTATTTTTGGACTAGCACTATTTTCAGTCATTTATGGTGTTTTTTTCCACATGGTAAGAGTTTATAGTTACATCCTTTCTTGGGTTACAATGAAGACAGAGTGTAAACTGGAGTCCCTAGCAAGATCCCTGACAAATAATAAGCTCAGTGACTCATAGCATGGCTGCTAGTGGTGGGGACACTCAGCCCTGACAAATGATAAGCTCAGTAACTCATATATGGCTGCTAATGCTGGAGGACACTCAGCCCTGTAGTTATGATTAAAGGTATATGCAACCATATCCAGCCTAAAAATAAAAATAAATCTTAAAAAAAACAAAACCAAAAATAGTAAAAAAAACCCTAAGTTCTCATAGCACTGTTCAATCCTCATCGAAGACTGACTGGGGTGGTGGTGGTGGTGGTGGTGGTGCCTACCCCAGCCCCTCCTTGTGAGATGGCACTAGTAAAGAAAGCACCAGGCCTTTTCTTGGTCACCAGCTGTCAGTCCCCTGATAATGGATTTGTTTTTCATTGCAAACTTTCATTTATAGTGTCTGATCTAAAGGTAGAATACACTTGAAATAAGAAAAAAAATCACTTGATGCTTATGTGGCCACGAGGGTTTCTTCTAGAGCCAAGGGTTAGGCTGTCCCTGGGTGACCTCCAGCCCCCACCCCCCCGACATAGCTTGCTAGCTAGCTTCATGGAGTAAGATGACAAGCTCATTCACTCAAAACTTCTTTGTCTGCCAGATCACTTTGCCAAGAGATCTTGTTATGGATTCTGGTGAAGCTGGAAAGGAAGAAGGCAATCGCCAGCCTGAAAGGATTTTCAGGATTGGACAAAGCTGTGCCTGCTCTGCACCCTCAGTGTCAGTTTAGAGCTGCTACACACGGTGGCATTGTGATTACCGTCAAAGAGGCCATTAGGTGAGCTTACCCACCCCCACTCCCCCATTGTCATGCCTGATAGAATTTTATATATGACACTGTTCTGTGAGTCAACCGCTAAGGGGCGCTGGTAGAAAGGAAACCAGAAACAGGCAGCCACTGCGCTTGCTATTTATAATCTTTAAAGAAACCAGAGCCTTAAATGATCCTCTGGGTGTCATTCCAAGATACCAGCTAATAAGTAGGTGTGGCTTACTGGAGCCTCTCAGCTCTACACCACAGCAAGCCCAGTTACTGCTCAGAGTTTGCCAGTGACTCAGAGCAAAGGGCAGCACATGTTCATCCTTAGCGCCAGAGCAGTCCAGTCTGTTTCTGACTGAAAGAGCAGTGTGGATTTGTGTGCATTATTATTCTTATTCTTATTTATGTATTTGTTTTGTCTGTGTCTGTACATTGCGTGCATGCCTGATGGAGCAGAGGTATCCAGTCCCCGGGAGCTGGAGTTACCGATGGTTATGAGCCACTGTGTGGATGTTGGGAATCAAACCCAGAGCCTCTGCTCCCACCCCAGCCTTATGCTTAAGGGAAATTGTCTGATCATTGTCCTCGGTAATTTTGTAATGAGGTTTGTTTCTCATAAGAATGGATTAGAAAGTACTTAATGGACTTTAGTAGAGTGGATAATTTATTTTTCCAATGTCTCACAGTATTTTATTTTATTTTGTTTTGTTTTATTTTTGTGGTGCTGAGATTAAATCTAGGGCCACATGCATACTAGGCATCTGAGTTGTGCTCCCAGCCCCATGAGCATGTATTTTACACTATTTCCACTTTCTGATGACTTGTGGAGGATGCTGTTTTCTCAGAACCTAGGTTTCTGTTGGCTTAGGTTCTGAGTATGTTGCGTTGGAGTGTGTTGCTGATCTGGCTGCTTGATTCGGTCGCATTCAAAGAGTTGCTGTTTGTTGAAGTGCTTAAATTTAACTTTACAGTCATGATTAATTTGGCGAAAATTTAAAACATAAATGAATATGATTGACTTGACGAAAATAGAAAAAATATATATTAAGGTAGAATTACTAGAACGAATGGAAGCTTCCTGAGAACTGTTGAATTTTAGCAGGTTTGTTACTGTGCCCATTGAGTAAGATTTTAGAATTATTTGGCATGCTTAATTAGTGCACATATATATGAAAGCCCACAGTTCTCATTCAAATTATTATTTTACTTCCTGATGAGAATATAGTTAGTAACCAGTGATTAGATTAATCTCCATCTGCTGCCAGAAGTAACCACTCCTTAAAATCTGGGGTTTCTGCTCAGGTTAGGGGTGTAGTCCACTCTGGTTAGGGGTGTAGTCTGCTCAGGTTAGGGGTGTAGTCCTTTTGATGTTATATACAGAAAAAAAATGTTACATGAACACCTGGTTTAAAAAAAAATAGGGCCCATAGACACTTAGAACAGTCAGAGTTCCCAAAAAATTGAAAATTCTGTGTGTGTGTGTGTGTGTGTGTGTGTGTGTGTGTGTGTGTGTGTGTGTGGTGTTATCATTTTCTCGTTCCCCAAAGGTGGAGTGGGGCAGGGCAGGCAGCTGATCTGTTTCACCACTTTCCTTTCACACTGCCATTAGCCCTGTAGAAATTTCCAGTACGAAGTTGTTTTAAAGACATTTTGAGCCAGACATAGTAGCACACACCTTTAATCCCAGCATTTGGGAGGCAGAGGCAGGCAGATCTCTGTGAGTTCAAAGTTAGTCTGGTCTTCCTAGCGAGTTCCCTGCCAGCCTGGGCTATATAATGAAACTGTCTCAAAAGAAACAAACAGAAACAAAAACCCAGCTCTATTTGAGCACTTAGATATGGGTTTTGGTGGCAGATCTTTTTAAACTTTTTTATTGTTGCTGCTCGTTTGCTGTGTAGCTCAGGTTGGTCTAGGTCTAGAATTTACTATGTAGTTCAGGCTGGCCTTAAACTTGAAGCAATCATCCTATATCATCCTAAGTATGTGATATAGGGATGAACCACCACACCTAGCATCAATGGTCTTTTTTTTTCTTTTTAGACACACCTGACTTTTTCTTATTTTTAATTTTTCAATGAATCATGTCTAAAGTCACTTCCTTCACAAATCTTTTCATATTTGAGAAATAAATAGCCATATAGACTATAGCAGTTTAGCTTCTAACAATAAATACCTTGCATTCTTCAGCCCGGAGATAAAGGAAAATATTTTCAAGATCTGACTGAAGATTACCTATATGGAAATATTATTACTTTAGAATGTCACTCTGAGGTTTCAGCTTCTGAGGTGTGCGCAGCAGGTAGAGGTGCTTGTGTGCAGGCCCGAACCCAAGTTGGATTCCTGGATCCCACAAGGTATCAGGAGATAACTGATTGCTGAGAATTTCCCCTGATATCCATATGCAACCTTGTGCCAACTTACATGTGCCCCTGTAGCTACACATACAGCACAAGATAAACCTTTTAAAAAAGAGAATTACTGAGATTCCTAGGAAGCATGCTGCGTGTAGACACTGACGTGGGTGACCTTGCCCTGTGTTGCAGTGATGATGAAGATGAAGCCCTGTACCAGAAGGTGTCTTCAGAGCAGAGCCAGATGGAGCATCTTGGGGACTTGCTGCTGCACTGCCAGCAGTGTGGGTTGGCAGGAGACTTCTTCATCTTTTGTCTGAAGGTAAGAACCCACACAGTTACACCAGTCCATTCTCCGGTAGCTCTAGGAGAGCCTTTGTCTTTATAAGCATTCATAATTGAAGTCCGAAAATTTAGCTTCCAGTTTAGGACAAATGAACAGAAGACAGAGAGTAATTAATTCAGCTGCTCATCGGCTCTGGAGTGGACAAGGGAAGGACCATCAGGGGGACCGGTGTACTCTGCCTACTGTGCTAGCTCATCTGCATTGAAATGTTGGACATGAACAAAACTGCCTTGTTAGTCTATGAAAGAGTTAATCTTTGCTCCGTGTTGACAGTAAGATCTCTTTAGAAGTTAATAGCAGGTTCTGCAGCCGCAGAGTAATCCCTCATCCTTTTGGACTGTTGTGCTGTCAGGTATTTAGAAGGGAAACTCAGCCAATCTGCCTCCCCCGTTTCTCTCTGTAACCACTTAAAACCTTTTCCGATTCCTTGCTGAGTGCTGGTTGTGGTACTTCCTTTGGCCCCAGTCTCCAGTAGTAACCTGTACTCCATAACGCTAGCTCTGCCTGGTGTCTGCTGGTGACCACCCTCTCAAATCTGTCCTGAGAGTGTCTGGAGTTTAAGGGTGGGTGGTGGCTGGGAACGGGATGCTGATGTTTCTAGAACTTGAAGGAGGGGTGTTTCTTTTGGTGCTTTCTCATCTCCATGTTCAGGCCCATCTCCCCCTCAGCCACACTGATGTCTAAGCAGGCGTGAGCCCACTTGTATGCTTTGTTTGCAGTTGCTCTTACGGTAGCAGCACTGGCTGCTTTTGCAGAAGACCTGAGTTCAGTCTCAGCACCCACAGAGTGGCTCACAACCTTCTGTGACTCCAGTTCCAGGGGATCCTTCTGACCTCTACATGCACCACACACATACACACAAACACACCTGCATGCACATGCATACATACTCTCACACACACACATGCACATATACACGCACATACACATGCACATGCACACATGCACATGCACACAGGGGATTCTTCTGACCTCTACATGTACCCCCCACATGCATAAACACACACACACACTCTCACACACATGCACACACATTCATCACACACATGTATGTGTGTGTGCACACACACAGATCCTTCTGACCTCTACATGCACCACACACACACACACACACACACACACACACACACACACACACACGTACTCATGCATATGCACACATCCACAAAGTGTCCATACACACACGAAGGCAAAACACTCATACACATAAAATAAAAATAATGAATCTTTTTTTTTTTTTAAAGACTCAGATCAGCCAAGTATAGTGATGCATGCCTGGAATAGCAGCACTCTGGATGCTGAGGCAAGAAAGCAATTTTGAATTTCAGGCCAGCACAGGTTATAAGGAGACTTTCTAAAACAACCAAAACAAAATGCTACCTCCACTCAATCAGAGGGCTTTATTCTAAGTTCCAGTTTGTTTTTTGAAGGATCTCATGTAGCCTGTGTGCCCTCAAACTATCTAGACAGTGATAACCTTGAATTTCTGCTCTTCCTGCCTCTACTTCCTGCGTGCTAGGAGCACAGGCATGCGTTGTGCAGTTCTTGTGATGGGACCTAGAAATACATGCACGCTGGGCAAGTCCTCTACCGGCTCCGCTGCATCCAGTCAGCCCAAGCTCCTTAAACTGTGGGCCCTGACTCCAGAGGAGATCATATAAAAATGTGGGGGTCACAAAACATTTGTCAACACTAAAAGATTTCTGAACAAAAAATAGCCAAAACGGAATTCAACACCAGATGGGGAATGAGCTCAGGGTGTTTCAGAGAGCCCTTGTACCACGCAGCCTCACCAAGCGAGGCCTTGGTTCTGAACACACAGCATATGCACTTTGCACTGCACAGGCAGTCATGCCATTCAGAGCAACGAGCAAGCCTGAGATATTTCCACTCAGATTTGAGGTCATTGTAGGTTGTAAATCACAGCACCTCTGCTTTCATGGAAACAATGGTTTAACAGTGGGGAACAAAGACCATCATTTTTCAGCAGGTAGATGATAAACTAGGAAGTCTTTTAATTTTATTGCATTCAGATTTTTTATTTTAAAAATTGTTGGTTGAGGGCTGGAGAGATGACTCATTGGTTAAGAGCACTGACTGCTCTTCCAAAGGTCCTGAGTTCAAATCCCAGCAACTACATGGTGGCTCACAACCATCTGTAATGAGATCTGACACCCTTTTTAGTGTGTCTGAAGACAGCTACAATGTACTTACATATAACAGTAAATAAATCTTTAAAAAACAATTATTGATTGAGGGGCTGGAGAGAGGCTCAGGTTAAGAGCTGCTCTTCCAGAGGTCTTCAGTTATAGTCTCAGCATCTATGTCAGGCTGCTCAACCTACTTGAGCACCACAGGCTCCGGCATCTCTTCTGCTCACCTTGGGTTTCTGTACTCACATGAACATACTCCAGCCTCCACAGACACATGCATAATGATAAATATTTTAATGTTTCTGATTGGGATGCTGAATTTGATCTTTCATAAAAAAAAAATCATTAAATGATTTTTGGCCTTGGATTAGGTCAGAATTTTGATTAAGTTCTGAAATGGCTCTTGACTGATTTCTCCTATTTTTCTATTTTATATATATAAGGAAAGCTGAATTTTTAGCGTTGATGATAAAAAAAAATTAAACTGTGGATTTGCTCTAAGAAACATTGAAGATGCTGTGTATTCTGCAGTATCAAATATTCAAAATTGAATTCTTAATGTAAAATTAATCAAGCACCCCATCTCATTAGTATACAAATTTGTTCACCTTTAATAGATAGTAAAAGCATATGTATGCCAAAGAATTGTTTTAAAGTAAATTTCCTTATAATTTATTACCACTATATGCTTGACCAGTACACCTATTTTTATGTACATCCATACGTGGAGTTGTATTAAGATTTCTCAGGGAAAAGAGATTGTGAGTTGAAATGTTTAGGAAGCCCCACTTGAAACTAGGGGAACTTCATCCTGGCAAAATTGACATTTGGTCTTGATATGTGTGTTCTTCAGTGTGCTTGTCTTGTTCTTTGTAGGATATTTAGCACCATTTGTGACCTCTACCCACTAAATGCCTTTGTTAACCTCCAATTATGACAACCAAAAATGTCCTGCAGATGTTTCAAAATGTCCCCTAGGGAGGAAAATTACCCGGGCACCATTGAACACCATCACTCTCAGCTGTCAGCTACTTTAGCAAAGCACTAATTGTTAGGGAACTTAAGGTTTCCCCTTTCCGTGGGAATTCACAATGGAGAAGCTTACCAAACCCACAATAATGAATTCTCCATTAATAGAGGCTTCTTTCTGGCTTGTCTTAAAGAAAAGGCTTCTAATGGTCTCTAAAAGGCCTTTGGCTAGTTATGTCTCTGAGGGCTCAGCTCAGTTCAAGGAAGGCTTGTGACAGAATTGTGAAAGTATTATAAAAAGTCAAACAAGTCCTTTTTTAATGCTTATTATTTGTGTGTGTGCTTGTGTATATGGGAGGGAGGGAAGCTTTGCGTGCCACTGTGCATGTATGGAGTTCAGAGGCTGATCTCCGTGAGTTGGTTTTGTCCCTTAAACCATTGTTTTTCTCTCTTTCTGTTTCTTTCTCTGTTTCTGTCTCTGTCTCTGCCTATCTATCTCTCTCTCTCCCTCTCTCTCTCTCTCTCTGTCTCTCTTTCTCTCTCTCTCTCTCTTTTTCTCTCTCTCTCTTTCTGTGTGTGTGTGTGTATGTGTATGTGTATGTGAGTTCATGTACTTGGTATCACTATGTATATATTTCTTTATGGGTTCTTTTTCTTTCCTTTTCTTTCAGATTCTATACCCCTAGTTCTTTTTACTTTTTGATTTTGAGGCAGGTCTCACTGAGCCATCTAGGGTGGTCCTGGATTCTCTCTGTAGCCTTAGTGGGCCTCAGACCTGCAACCCTCTCCCCGCAGGCTCCCGAGGAGCTGAGTCTTCAGTAGCATGTAGTCCATACATACTTATAGATGTCTATGTTTGCTGCTGCCTCCCTTCACTCCTCCTCTACCCCTGCTTTAGGAGTTGGCTTGTCTGCTGGAGGACAGTGAAGCAGAGTTCACTCCCAAGCCCTCCTGCTATGCGAGCCTCCTGGAATTGGAGCAACACCAGACCCTGCTCATAGAAGACCAGGAGCGAAAGCTGCTGGTCCTGCAGCTGCTGGCCGTTCTGTGTGAGAGGATGTCTGAGCAGATATTCACACACATCACTCAGGTGAGTAGCTGTCACAGTCTGGATCCAGCCTGCTGTTATTTTGGTTTCTTTACATTTTTTTTTTTTTTTTTTTTTTAAAAAAAGGTTGCTTAACTGGGTGTGCCGGTGCATACCTTTAATCCCGGTATTTGAAAGCAGTGGTAGGCAAATCTCTGTGAGCGGGAGGCCAGCCTTGTCTACAGAGTGAGTTCCAGGCCAGCCAGGGCTATGTTCTGAGACCCTATAACAGTAGTTTAGAGTGCAATTTGATAGCACCCTTCCCATGTTTCTTGGATTCTGGTTAAATATGAAGGCTCTTACTTAAGTTTACCAGCTGAATCTGACTCTTTCATACCACTCCATGTG
>NW_022196905.1:244826863-244893253 GCF_008632895.1 Mastomys coucha
ATACCACTCCATGTGCCTAATATGCTCCTGATGTGAACCTCACCTAAGAAAACCTCAAGAACTGCTTTGTACATATTTATGATGTAGTGGTATTCAACTTTGAGTGCAAATAAACTCACTTAGCAATTAAAAAACATACCACTACCTACCTGGCTACATTTTAGAGGCTTTGGTTTACTTTGCCTGAAGGTCTTTATTTTTTTTTTTTTAAGTTGCACATGGGTCAGAGGCTGTGAATGGAGGGCAGGAGTGATGGCTCAGAAGTGGAGAACACTTGCTGTGAAAACACGAGAACGAGCGATTAGATCCTCAGTGTCTACCTAGACAGCCGGTGTGACTGCGCTTGTGCCTGTCACCCACACAAAGGATCTGCTGCAGCCTGCTGACCCACCAGCATAGGGTCAGGCTCAGTGAGAGACTCTGGGTCAAATAAATAGGGTAGACAGGGATAGAGCACCTGACAGTCTCCTCTGGACCCTTCATACACATAGGCACATGTACTTACATATGTGTGCATATGCCACACACACACACACACACATATATACACACACACACAAGTTGAGAACAATTGGAATCAGGTTTGAAAAAAAAAAGTCTTACCCTTAGCATGATTGTGCACACTTTTTGTCTCAGCACTCAGGAGACCGAGGCAGGAGGATCTCTGATGTCAAGGTCAGCCTGGTCTACAGAGCAAATTCAAGGACAGCCAGGGCTACAGAAAGAAACTCTGGAAAAACCAACCAACGAACCAGCCAGCCAGATAAACAAATAAACAAAAAAATGTGAAGTGGAAACTTCTGGTTTCTTGGAAAGTCAGTTATGTCAAATGATATTTTGGTGGGACACACATGTGAAAGAATGTTTTGCTGAAGCAGACATAGGTGAAAAGATGTTTTGCTATAGCAGACACAGGAAAGGACATGTGATGTTTAGAACGAATATAAATATGACCCCACAGATAGTGGGAGCTCAAGAATTGGTTTGTCTTGCTTTAGTGCGCTAGTCTTTACTGACAACACGCATGTGTTGGTTCGCCCTACATTGTGTTGCTGAGCTTCACTTGTGGTGACTTCAGAGAGAGAAACTTACCAAAGAACTTCTGAGGTTCCTGTGGCTTCCTGTCACTGAGTGGACTTGGGCCGATTGGCAGGCCTCAGTTTCTTCTGAATTGAACTGCCTTTGCTGATTTGTATGTTGTATCTGCCAAGTGGACTGGACTGCAGCTGTTGGTTTGTGTGTGGTGTTTGCTGAGTGGACTGTGCTGCAGCTGCCGATTCGTGTTTGGTGTCTGCTAGTGGACTAGACTGAGAACAATGAAGATTGGAGTCACCTCAAAGAATTATTTCTAAACAGGTTCACTTCCTCCCATCCTAATAACCTTTCTTTTCCACTACCTCTGGTGGGTGGTGGGCTAGAGGTGAAGTTGAACCCTTATTAAAGTAGGCTGTAAAAAATATGCCTACAAAGCTCTGTTAATAAGACCACTTTAAATTTTATGCATGCTCTGATTCACAGTTTATCTCTGGAGCATCCTGTGCAGTTTTAAGATATTCTACAAACAATGCTTTCAGGGTAGAGTTGCTGAGCGGACCAGTCCCTGAAGTGTATTGATTGAGACATAATTTTTACTCCCTTCTTAAAAAGTAGGAGATAAAAGTAATAACACATAGGCAATGCAGGGACCATATTTTACCACTTAACTAGAATTAGTTGTGCCTGGCTGGTGAAGAGTCATTTGTAAGATGGTATGATTGTCACACTTAAATCTGATCCTCCCTGTCTTTGTGTGGTTGTCATTGTCATCTGCAGTCCGTGTTGCTAAGCAGCATGTCACTAAGAGCTCCCGCTGAGAACGCTAGCTGCTGCCTGTCAGCTCTGACTTAGCTTGCCTGTTTAATGGGAATTATGTTCCTGGTTGCTGTCCAGGCCCCTCACCCCTTCAGCTCACTGACCTCATGTTGCTTGGCAGGGTGATTTGTTTTGTATGGTTCCTGACAACTTCCCCACCCAGACTTGTTTCTGTGTCAGGGCGCTGGGTGGAAGGGGAGGTGGTTTAAAAACTGATAGAGCCTGTGCCTCTGCACTTACCTCCCTCACTCCTAATTAAGGAACCCTGGGGTTAGGCCTGTACAATAGGCTGAGCTGACCTATTGTATTGCCCTTCGACACAGGTTATTCAGAATTTACCAGAACAAAAGAACCACCAGGAAGTACTAAATTGTGCTTCATAATCTCACTGCTAGTGATGATATTGGCATATTATTTTGAAACAAATGAGCACATTCACATGCACACACACACACACACACACACACACACAAGGAAAATAAATTATGTTATTTGGTTAACATTATCAGAAATGAAGATTTTTAGTATAAGGAAAATGTATAAAAACCAAAGAACTAGCATAAAATCCGTATACTGTTGAATTCAGTTGGAGATGTAAGTGTAAGTGAATGATTAATGTTTTTCTGTAAAAACAATGGATATTTCCTAGTGTGGTCCCCTGTCAGTGCCTGGACCAATGACAGTCAGCAGCAGTTAAGTGCCCTAGCTCCAGAGTGGAGCCTATAAAAACCATTTCTACTCAGTATACTCAGTGCTCTCTGGGATGAAGGTTGATTTGAGGTCTAGGGTGGAGAGTGTACATTATAAGCTTCCAGGCAGCTTGATGTGCCCAGGCACAGGGAAGCCTTCTGAATTTAATGGGGTCATGGCACTAGCAGTCAGGAGCCACCTTGAAGGACTCTTGTTGCAACACACAGCACAACTGTAGCATTCAGAGGGATAATGGCTACAGCAGACACATCAAAGATAGAAAATGGGTTTTTAAACCTCTCAGTGTTCATTAGAGATTATCAGGGCATCTGGTCGCTGTTTTGTAAATTGATAATCAAAGAGAATGAGGAAAGTATTTGTCTTGCCTTCCTGGTGGTGATTAGATACCATCTTAATCAGATAAGCAAGGAGAATTTTCTGTAGGAGAATCACAGGCTAGCAGCTAGTTGGTAGAGCACTTGTCCTCTGGGACAGTCACAGCCAAACCATTCAGAAGGACCTAGAAAACCACTTCTCAACTCTCTAATGAATCCATGGGTTTAGGGAATGCATTCCCTGCAAATGATTAGAAGGGCTGCGGGATGGAACACTCCATGTTCCCCATGAAATCGACTGCCCTCCCACCCTCTTTATAAAAAATTTCAAATTTAGAGTAATTTTTAGTAATGATTCTATTTATTTTTGGTTTTGTCTTTTGAGAGTGTTTCATTGAGTATCCTTGGCTGACCTGGATCTTGCTATATAGACCAGGCTGGCCTAGAACTCATAGAGATCCTCCTGCCTCTGCCTTCCCAGTACTGGGATTATATTTGACATTTGTGTACCACCATACTTGGCTTTTTCTTTTGTATGTGTTTAACATGTATTAATTGAACATATGAATGAGGACTGTTTGTTGAAAGAATTTTCTAGTGAATACCTTGTACCTACTTTCTATGTAGATACTGCTGTTAGAATTTTATTAGACTCCATCATACCTTCTTTCATGATTTCATTCCTCTTTGTCTTCTTATTTTTCAGTACATTACAGGGTTAATGCAGACAGCAGTGTACACTGTGCCAAATATTTTGAACAGATTCATCTTCTGTCACCATCAATGGCCAAATAGGTTGTTGTATGTTCCCCACATGTGTTCAGTAGGGAGTATAGGACACTTGGGAAGGATTCTGACCTTAGCACAGAACCTTGAAGCCGAATCCAATTAAGGAAATGCAGACGCTAGAGTGCTGTATTAGCAAAGGCCAGAGGAAGCAGTTAGTGGACTCCAGACAGTGAGAATCTCTAGTGCATGTGTTTCTGCTTCTTCATCAAATAAATGGCTTTAAAAAAAACAAAAAAGGGCCAGGCAGTGCTGGCACATGCCTTTAATCCCAGCACTTAGGAGGCAGAGACAGGTGAATTTCTGAGTTGGAGGCCAGCCTGGTCTACAGAGTGAGTTCCAGGACAGCCAGGGCTATACAGAGAAACCCTGTCTTGAAAAACCAAAAAATAAAAAATAAAAACCAAACCAAACCAAACCAAACCAACCAACCAACCAACCAAACAAACAAACAAAAAACAAAAAAGGAACCCAGCTAGGCATGGTAGTACACACCTTTAGTCCCAGCAATGGAGAGGCAGCAGTAGGCAGATCTCTGAGTTCAAGGCCAGACTGGTCTACATAGTAAGTTCCTGGACAGCCAGAACTACATAGTGACACTCTGTCTCAAAAAAGCCTAAATGGATGGATGGATGGATGGATGGATGGATGGGTGAATGGATAAATAAAGGAACCAGTACTAGATTCAAAAAAACAACTGGGGAACTGGAGAGATAGCTCCATCAGTAAAGTGCTTACCATGCAAGCATGACGACCTGAGTTTGGCTCCCCATGTAAGAAGCTGGGCTTGGCAGAGTTCATCTGTAACCCCAACACTTATGGGGGCCGGGGAGAGTGGTGAGACAAGCAGATTTCTGGCTCTTACTAGCCAGGCAGTCTGCCAATTGGTGAGTACTATGTTCAGTGAGCTACCCTATCTTCTAAAGTAGAAAGCAATAGAGGAACATGCCTAAAGTTAACATGTGTGCACGCAAACACATGCACACATATATTTAAAAAAAATTATAGACAAATTGTGGCTAGGCATGGTGACATACACCTTTAATGCGAATACCCAGGAGGTACGGCAGGCTATGCCTGAGTCTCAGGCCATTCTGGTCTACATAGAAAGCTTAGATCCTGTCTCAAAGAGAAAGGGATATTTGAGATATTTCATATACCAGTTGTGGACCAGGTATTCAGCTAAGCTTAAAAAATATTTTTAAAAGAAAGCAAAGAATGTCATATGGCAATAATTTCATTATGAAGTGTGTCAGATGGTGATCATTTCTGGGGGAAGATGGAATAAGAAAAAGGGATGGTAAGTAGGTGGCCATGGGGAGCCTCATTGAAGAGATGACCTGTAGCCAGGGAAGGTGGGAAGAGTGTTCCAGAGAGAGCAACTATACCCAAGTGTAGGAGGATCAGCAGGGAGCCCAGTGCCAGTGCAGAGGTGTGAGCAAGGTTCTTAGTCTCTGCCCTTTCAGAAACGACATCCTTCGTACACTGCTGAGTTGGATCACTGTAATCAGTAGAGTAGAAATGGTTCTTCCTGGGGTTTTTCTTTTTTCAGATTGTGTGTGTGTGTATGTGTGTGTGTGTGTGTGTGTGTGTGTGTGTGTGTTCGTGTGTAACAGATTCATTACAAAAACAGAACACAGAGGTTCTCATTATAAAGATAGGGTATTGACTTATTCTGGAAACCATAGATCAGCATCAGGAGGGCAGATGTGTGTGCTTGTAGAGGTGAGAGTAAGTAAAGGAGACAGGAATGGTTGGAAGCTACAGAACCATAGCTGATCAGCAGCCTGAGAAACTGGGAGACTGAGCATCTGCATGGAGAGGAGAAGCATCGAATGAACCTCAGCGGAGCTGCTGAAACATCTTTAAAAAGAAAGGGAGCTGGACATCAGGATGGGGTGTGCCCATAATCCTAGCACAGAGGTGAGGCAGGAGGATTGCCACAAGTTCTAGGACTGCCTAAGCTACATAGTGACATTGTCCTAGTAAGCAAATAAATAAATAAATAAGAAAGGAAGTCTCTCCCTGAAGCAGTGTAGCATTATCTCAGTAAATAAATAAATAAGCAAACAGTCTCTCCTAGAAAAAAGCAAGCAAACAAGAACAGAAAAGGGGGAAACTGGGAGTTCCTTCTGTAGCAGCCTGAGTGCCGATCGATCGTAACACAGATGTAACACGGTGCTAAGGCTGAGACTTAGGGAACCCTTTGATTCTTTTCTCCACCTTCATTAACCCTCCTCTTCCCCAGCGAGACAATAGAGGCTTTAAAATTACGTTTAAAAATGTCTTATGTTGGACACGTGTATGGGGTAGGAGATCATGTGGAGGTCACAGAATGGCTTTGTGAGTTGTTTCTCCCATCTTTACTTGGGCTCCAGTGAGTAGACTCAGTTGACCAGCTTGCGCAACAAGAACGTTCCCCTGCTAAACTATCTCGCCAGCTTAGAGGTTTCTTCTCACCCAGTGCTGAACTCAGGAGCCTTGGCTGTGGGTGGGAGTAGCACCTGAAGAGCGGGAGACTTGTGCTGCATGGATGTGTCCTGTCTCATCTCTCCCCACCTGATTCTACTTCTACTGAGTCAACTGCTCGTAATGACTTCACTCTTTAATAATAACATTAGGTATTTGCTGTTTACCAGGCTCCGTTCTGAACCCATGACGGGTATTAACTCATTTAATCCTCTTAATGACCCTATGGAGACGTGTAACTTGCTGACGGAGTGCTGACAGAGTGGAAGGGGCTGGAGGCTGACTTGACTGTGTGCGTTCCAGCAGCCTCCTGAGGGGTGCTGAACTCAAGGAACTCTGACTTGGGTGGGAGTCAATTGAAAAACTCCCCTCAGTTCTAAGAGGCTTCAATCACTGAGGACCTCTTCATGGGTTGACACCCGATCGGAATCACAAAATGTGGGAAGTGGGTAAAGCTGCCATCAAAATGGCACTCCAGGAAGGAAGTCTGGTTGGACATTGCAGTAATCCTAGCTTGTGGGGGAAGAAGCAAATTCAAGCTCATCCTTGGCTACAAGGCAGCTGGGAGCCTAGGCTATATCAGACTCTATCTCAGTGTCCTTCCCACAAATAGAAAGGAAGTTTGGGAGAAAGGATATTTTTATTGATGACATACATTAGTAAATGGCACTTCCTTCATAGCTAACAGCTCCAGGGTTTTTAAATATTTTTAATTCTTTGGATTTTTATACATTTATGTGGTATATTTTATCATATCCATCCACTACCTTCATTCAGCTCTCATAGTACCCCGCCAGGGCTTTTGTCTCCCTCAGTTTCCTGCTCTCTTGGCTCTCGGTTGTTTGTTTGTGTTTGCATGCATATAAACATAAAGCTTCTGTCTCCCTGTGTAGCCCTGGCTGTCCTAGAACTCGCTCTGCAGACCAGGTTAGCCTTGAATTAAATCCACTTGCCTCTTTCTCCCAAGTGCTGGGATTAAAACATGTATCACCTTGCCTGGCTTCCAGCCTTTTATAAACAGTACATGATGGGTCAGGTGAGAAGGCTCAGTGCATAAAGGTGCTTGTCACCAAGTCTCACAACCTGAGTTCTAACCCGTTTGGTGGCAGGAGTGGACTCATTCCTACAAACTGCGCTGACCTCCACACAAATGTGGTATGTGCAGACATGGACACACATAGGGATAAACAAATGTAATTTTTTTAAAAAATTATTTATTTATTTCATGTATGTGGGTGCAACACTGTCACTGTCTTCAGACACACCAGAAGAAGGCATCGGATGCCCATTATAGATGGTTGCGAGCCACCATGTGGTTGCTGGGAATTGAACTCAGGACCTCTGGAAGAGCAGTCAGTGCTCTTAACCACTGAGCCATCTCTCCAGCCCCCAAATGTAATGTTTTTAACAATAAAAGATGCCTAGGAAGGAGCTTAGGAAAATCTAGTTCTAGCAATTAAACAATTCTTGTGCTAACGTAGAAGCTAAATAAAAGCAAGGCACTCTTTAAAATTTTTTCTATTGCTTAACTAGATGGGTTGGGGGGGGGTGGGCTTCCTGCTTTGCTTCCATGCGAGGAACACTTAAATAACCTTTGTTGCTTCCCGCCTTGCCCCTGAAGACAAGTGTTAACAGGCCATTCTCCTGGCTTTAAGCTTACAGTGAGGATTCTAGCATAGCATGTGATTTGTCCAGAGAGTTAAACATGCAACCTTGCATAGTGTTTAGAGGCTTATTATGGCCTATCTCAACTTTCCCGTTTTCAAAATGATATCTCCCCTTTGAGCCATTAATCCTGAATATACACACGTGTGCATGTGTACGTGCATGAATGCGTGTCTGCTGTTGTTTAATGGTGATTATACAAGGCTCAGTTCAAATGATGCTGACTAAATTAATTCCATTGAAATGTTATTGGTAGTCTACACTGTATAAAACCTTGTGCACGAACAATTGTAAGTCTGTAGAAATAGTGACACTTAGAATGTGACTCTGGATTTCTTACAGGTTGATTGAGGACGCTGGCTTATAAATAACACCAAGAACCTTTTCCCCTGTTCATTGCTTACTAGAATTAGACTGTCACGTGAAACTGAGAAATCTCCGAGGAGGAAACCTCCTTCAGAGAACATCTTAGATGATCAGAAAGTAATATTTACTTTTATGTATGCATTTGATTTTTTTGTGTTTGTGTGTGTGTGTGGGGGGGGGTGGCCTTGGGCATTGATTTTTCTATCTCCTGCCAACTTGATTTTGAATTAAGATATCTCATGTCATTTGCCATTGTGCTATATAAACTCCAGGAAGGCTGACTTGTCAGGTTCCGTTCAGTTGGGCCTCCTTTACTTTGTAACATTCCTCCTGTCTCTGCGCCCCCATGTCACTCTAGGAGTGCTGGGTTACAGACACGTGCTGCCATTTCCAGCAGGGGGTTCTGAGATCTGAATCCTCACTAGGCTTACATGGCAAGTGCTTTTACTTGCCTACTTATCTCCCTGGCCCAGAGTTTCTCTCTCTCTCTTTTTTTTAGGTTCACAACAAAATTGAGCAGTTAGAGGCATTGCCTCCCCATTGTTACCAAAGAGCAATGCCTTTTTAGTATTCTTTACCTCGTGTCTGTGTGTGTGTGTGTGTGTGTGTGTGTGGGTGTGGGTGTGGGTGTGGGTGTGTGTGTGTGTGTGTGTGTGTGTGCGCGCGTGCATTCAACCCTTTCACCTGCTAGGCAAACAGTCTACCCCTGAGCTACATTCTGGGCTCTTTGTTGTAACTGAGGAATCCACACAATCACATCATTGTTGCTCCAACTCAACAGCTTACATTAGGGTTCATTCTGGGGCTTGTACTGTTAACAGGTTCCATGTGTCTGCCATCCTCTTGTCCTAAAAATAGGTTCACTATCATGTCTGCCCCCTGTATCTATCTAGTTCTCTCTCTCTCTCTGTCTCTCAGTCTCTCTGTCTCTCTCTCTGTGTCTCTGTCTCTCTCTCTCACCTGTATCCTTGTAGATTGGCTCCTCTCACTTTGTATTATTTCTCATCATTAATATTCCTCCATGTCTTTTCATGGTTTAATAGTGCACTGGCAGTGGTAAATGGTCTTCCATTGTCTTGACAAATCTGTTTATCCACTCACCTTATGGAGGTCATCTCAGTCACCTCTGAGCTTCGAGATTCATGACTAGAGCTGTTATAAACAACCATCTGTGAGCATAAGTTTCTACCTCCTTTGGATAAATGTCAAATACAGTGGCTGGCTGGGGCAAAGGGGAATTCTTTTCTTTATAAGTGATGGGTTCTTGGGACTGAGTTTATAGCTCAGTGGTAGAACCCTTGCTTAACATGTGCAAGGCTCTGTGCTTGCTTGCCAGTACTGAATTAAAAATAGATAGATAGATAGATGATAGATAGATGGATAGATGATAGATAGATGATTGATTGATTAATAGATAGACAGATAAGAAGAATGCCAGGAGTAACAGATGCTTATAATTCCAGCACTTAGGAGATAATCAGTCATTCATGGCTATGCTCTGCTGTATATCCATTTGAGGGCTAGCTTGGGCTACATGATACCCTCATCTCAACAGACAAGAACATTGCTTGCCTAGCATGCAAGAAGCCCTGAGTTTGATTTTCGAGCACCACATTAACTGGGCATGGTGACACATACCTATAATCCCAACACTGGGGAACTGAAAGCAGGAAGAACAGAAGTCCAAGACCATCCTTAACTACTACTTAGCAAATTTAAGGCCAGCCTGTGCTATATGATTACATAAGACCCTCTGTCTATGAGAGAGAGAGAGAGAGAGAGAGAGAGAGAGAGGGAGAGAGAGAGAGAGAGAGAGAGGGAGAGGGAGAGGGAGAGGGAGAGGGAGAGAGAGAGAAAGAGAGATTGAGATTGTGCATGTGAAATGCTAGGAAGTTTCTGCATTGCTAAACTCCCAAAGGTGCTGGGTGAAGTAGATTGTTTAGAGAGCTATGCTCTCATGCGTTGTCCTCTATCTTGACATTTGGTTCTTACTGTGTCTTTTAAACCATCCTATATAAACTGGCAGGTGTAAAACAGAAATCCATGAAAAACAAAGTGGAGAAGCACAGAGCATCATTTGAGCACCATTCTGCTCCTGCTACACAGGAGCAGCTGTTACATGCTTGTGATGCAATTGGGAAAGTACAGATGTAAGATGGATGGAGTCTACAGTTGTTTCCTGCCTCTCACTCGTTCTAATTTCCTTCTCTGGTAGGTAGTGGACTTTGTAGCAGCAACACTGCAGAGAGCATGTGCAGGCCTGGCTCATGAGGCAGAGAGCACCGTGGGATCACAAACACTGAGCATGTCCATGGGGCTGGTAGCTGTCATGCTAGGAGGAGCTGTTCAGGTGAGCGTAAGTATGAGCAAAACTCGAATGTCACATGGGGAAGAGGACCTACCGCCCTTCTTCCATACCTTCATGGAAAGCAAGAATGGATATTGTACCCAGGAGAATTGCGATGGCCAAGTTGGGTTGTGTACTGGCTGGTTTTGTGTGTCAACTTGACACAAGCTGGAGTTATCACAGAAAAGGGAGCTTCAGTTGGGGAAGTGCCTCCATGAGATCCAGCTGTGGGGCATTTTCTCAATTAGTGATCAAGGGGGTAGGGCCCCTTGTGGGTGGTGCCATCCCTGGGCTGGAGGTCTTGGGCTCTATAAGAGAGCAGGCTGAGCAAGCCAGTAAGAAACATCTCTCCATGGTCTCTGAGTCAGCTCCTGCTTCCTGACCTGCTTGAGTTCCAGTCCTGACTTCCTCTAGTGATCAACAGCAATGTGGAAGTAAGCCAAATAAACCCTTTCCTCCCCAACTTCTTGGTCATGATGTTTGTGCAGGAATAGAAACCCTGACTAAGACAGGTTGCTAATAAGAATCATCTCTAACATAGATGACAAGCAGGCCACTTCACACTGACCTGTGCAGATGTTACCATCAAAAGGGCAAGGCTCTTTCCTACTTAGAACGAGCTTGTTTTGAAAACCATAAGAAAAGTGTTTTATGCCTGAGGCAGGCACTCAGTTCTCTGGCTCCCACTCTTCAAAATTGGTGGGAAATCCTTAGCAACCTCCTGTTGGCTCAGATGGCATTGGTTACACAGTTTCACGTTAGCTCAGGATCTATTGTTGATCATCTACCAGTGCAGTATGCTTAAGCCTGTTGCCAGTCACTTTTAAGAGTTTTGTTTTGTTTTTGTTTGAGACAGCCTGTTGTAGCCCAGGCTGGCCTTGAATTCAGTCTACATTGTTGATGTTCCTTTCTGCCTCCCAAGAGCTAAGATTATAGGTGTGTACCACCATGGCCAGTTCAGCGTATGTGGTTTCTACATAATTAATTTCTAGTTATTAAGATCTGTTTCTATTTTTAAATTATGTGTGTGTGTCTATGTATATATGAGCATAGGTGCCTGCTGAGACTAGAAGAGGGTGTCAGATCCCCTGCAGCCAGATTTATAGATGACTGTGAGCCTCCTGACATGGGCACTGGTGACCACACACAGGCCCTTTGCAAGAGCCATCCTCTGAGCCATCTCTCCAGCTCTGATTTATAGTTTTAGAAATGTATTCGGCTGGACAGTGGTGGTGCACACCTTTAATCCCAGCACTTGGGAGGCAGAGGCAGGCGGATTTCTGAGTTCAAGGACATCCTGGTCTACAGAGTGAGTTCCAGGATAGCCAGGGCTACACAGAGAAGCCCTGTCTCACAAAACCAAACCAAAACAACAACAACAAAAATTTATTCATTCAAATATCATTTGTTTCATATTTGCCACATGCCAGATATTGAGCTAAAAGATCTGGGAATATAGCAGTGGGCAAGACAGACATGGCTTATATCTCATACGACAGCCCAGGAAGGGAGGCACACACAGAATGACTATTTTAAAAATATGATTAGAGTTGAATGGAATACCTCCAAAGAAGAGGGAAGGAAACTGAGGGGACATAACATCTAAGCTAGGCCAAGAGGTCTTCAGTGAGCAGATGGGATTTAACTAGACTTGAAGAGGAATATGTGTTTAAGTGAGTAGAACATGTGAAAGGAAGCCTTTCAATTAAAGAAACTTATACAAAGGCTCAGTACCAGAGAAAAGGCCGATTTTCATGAGACACTGATAGAAGGAAGTTGTAGAGCCCTGGGACAGCACTGCCAAAGGAAAAGGAGAGGCAGGGCTAGACCATGCTTGTGAGGGTGATTGGTTAATTGTGTGACGCATTAACCAAGGAGACTGCAAGAAAGTAGGACAGTCTCAGAGCAGGTATTACAGAATCAAGCTCCACACCCATGAGTAGGGAGCCCTTGGGGGAATACATTTTGAGTTTAAGCATTCAAATCTGGTTTGATTCTTGACATATTAGGTTTTGCCTTTCTCCTCTAGACTTATTTTTTTCATTCTATAATTTTGGAGATCAAATCCAGGACCTTTCACTTCCCCTTGTGTTACATCTCCAGCATTCTAACAAGCATGTCCAGCCAGCAGCCCACGGCCGTCAGCCTGTGTCCCAGACTACATTATGTCTCAATGTCAAAAGGTGGGGCACTCCTGCCTGTTCCTAAGGAGAAAAAAAGATTTTTATCTGGGCTGGTTGTCAATGTGAATCCCATTTCTCACTGGATTTACATTCCTAATTTTATATTTTGTATGTCATCTGAAAAGTAAGCTTTTGGCTAAGGTTCCAGAGTCATATTAAATGTAACAAGGAAGGGTTCACAGATGGAATAGCTTAAGTTGGATTGTTATTGGATTTAATTAGCTTAGTTGAGTTTTGTTTTCTGATTGAATATTAATTTGGATAGTCTCTATAAATTGAAAGCATAAATTGTGAGTGTGTGTTGTATCTTCCTATTTAAGTACTCATTTCAGAAATAGAACAAATGGAAAAGAAATCACGGAACTCTTCTATCTGCTTTTTTAGAGTCCATTGTGGAGGCTGCTGTATATACCGGCCATGCCCTGCTTGCTTTATCTGCACAGCCCTTGCCCATCTTTGCCCTCCTGTGAGCCATCCTGACTCATGACCGCTTCCTGGGCTCCCCTGACTCTGCGGTTTAAGTGAACATACATACATCACCTCGTTTACTTTTGCCCTAGATTTGCTAATTTATTATTTCCTGCTTGATTCATGCATTTACAAGAGCTTCTCCTCTTCCACTTTCCTCTCCTCCTCCTCTTCTACTTTTTTTTTCGTTCTGGTTTTCTCTGTCCTCTGTGTAGCCCTGGATGTTCTAGAACTTGCTCTGTAAACCAGGCTGACCTTGAATTCATAGATCTGCCTGCCTCTGCCTCTCTGCCTCTCTGCCTCCCAAGTGCTAGGATTAAAGGCATACACTACCACTATTCTGGCAAAGGCTCCTTTTTCTCTTTAATTTTAGTTTTACTTTATTTATGTGTATGAATGTTTTGCCTCCATATATGTATATGTACCATGTGTGTGCCTGGTGCTCCAGGAGGTCAGAAGATGGTTGTAGGATCTCCTGGATCTGGAGTTTGGATGGTTCTGAGCCACCATGTGGATGCCAGAAATTGAATGCAGGTTCCCTGGAAGAGTAGCCAGTGCTTTTAACACCTGAGCTATCTATCTCTCCAGCTCTATAAGGCTTCTTAGTAATGCTGGGTTTTGTCTTGTATTCACAATAAAGTCACGCTTGAAGATTGTGGTTCGAGTTGACTACAGTCGCTCTAAGTCTTTGCTTTAGAGCCTAGAACATTTTCCCTGTTAGGAGTCATTGTTTTGGCCAATGAAACAGAAGCTAACAGCATCAGGCCTTTCTTCATTCCTTTCTAATTCATGCAAGTAAGGTGATTATTATAACATCGTGTCTGGGAAGAGGAGTTAATGTGGAGAAAGTGCAGGTTTAAGATTGCTAACATTCATTTTCTAAATTCCAGGCTTGGTCATCACTAAAGTATTATGTTGGGGAGTCTTCTCTGTTCCTAAGAAGCAGTTTCTGCTCGGTGTTGTAGAGCCTGTGGGCCTACTATTGCTCTGGTTGGTAAAGTTGGGCAGACCATTCTGGCCTTTCTTTAGGACAAAGTAAAGCCATATTGTTCTAGGGCAACAATGGGATGTGCTACCTAAAGGCTGGACTCTTAATCTTTAAGCCCAAATTTCATAGTGAGATTCATAGTGAGAGACCAAAGGTGTATCTTTCTCTAAAGGGCTAGCCATCTTTAGCTTGTCCTAACACCATACTATCTAGGTCTTCATATCTCTCTCTCCCTCCCTCCCTTCTTCCTTCCCTCCTTCCTTCCCTACCTCCCTCCCTCCCTCTCTCTCTTCCTTCATTCCTTCCTTCCCTCCCTTCTTCCTATCTTCCTTTCCTTGCTAAAGGCCATTGTTTAAACTCTTCATTTAAAAAAAAGTTCTTCTGAGGACTGGCTCAGAGGTAGAGTTCTTGTAGGAGACATGGATCTGGTTCTTTGTGCCCACATGGTGCCTCCCAACCATCTATAACTCCAGTTCCCAGGGAGCTGATGCCTCTTTTGGCCTTCTTAGGCACTGCACTCATGTGGTACACAGACATACATGTAGACAAACCATTGATATACATAAAATAAAATAAATCTCAAAAAAAATCCTGTTGTAATAAGCATATGCCTATATTTTAGGTGTAGTTGACAAACATCAGAACCATAGCAAAACAGAGACTTCTGTGGAACAGTGGTGAGCAAACTAGAGGTCTGCTCCAGAGTGGGGAATCCAAGAGTGGGTACTCCTGCTAGAGCCTGTTTGTTTAGCAAGGAGAATGAACCGGTTTACTTCTGCCCTTTTCTCCCTTCACTGGGCTGGACACTCTCTCTATATAGAACACAATTTATTTTTTTTTTGTCATGACACATAAATATATTTTAGGATATTAGAAATAATTGAGAACTGCTCTTAAAGTACTATACAGAGTTAAGTTATTGCAAACATCAGAGAAATGTTTAGTTGTCCAAAACAAATCTATTTAATCTTGGAAACTTCACCATATATTATTGTCTCAAAGAAATCTCTTTTTACAACTCTCTCTCTCTCTGTAACATATAAACATACACAATCAAACATATACACATATAAAATAAAGGAAGTCATAAATAATGCCCTAAAATAGTATTGACTTTAAGCAGCAATTACGTACTAGCTATTTTCTCTAGGAACAATATTTGACTACTGAAGTTATCTCTCTGATAGCAATGCTAAAAATTGGAATCTAAAATACAATAGAATATTTTAAAACTAAAATATGTTTTTTTTAAATATTTATTTATTTGTTTATTTTATGTGTATGAGTATGCTACCTTCATGCTCCAGAAGAGGGTATCAGATCCCATTACAGATGGTTGTGAGCCACCATGTAGTTGCTGAGAATTGAACGCAGGACCTCTGGAAGAGCAGTCATTGCTCTTAACCGCTGAGCCATCTCTCCAGCCCCTAAAATATGTTTTATATATATCTGGTTACTTGTCATCAAAGTAGCTATTGGTTACTGAATTGAGTAAGATTGATATGTTGGCTACCAAGATAGGAAATAGGATATTTGATTGGATCAATACTAGAGCAAATGCATATCTCAATGTGATTACTTATTAACATATATAATGAAAAGAAATCCTAGGTAAGTTCTCTGGAGCTCAAGTGTGTTTTTTATTCCCAACTATCACAATCATTTATCAAATAAAAGAGCTAAAACAGCTTTCCAAATTTCTACTCACTACTGGAGGAGATAGTATGTCCCAGTGTAAGACAAGCTAGTTCTTAACTGCTGTTGCTTCAAGCAGGTACTTCCTGCTTACTACCGGTTGTTAGCAAGCCTGTTACAGCAGCTAGTAAACAGCATGGGTGGGTGACAAATGGCAGCAAGCAAGAAGAAAGGAAAATATTTTAAACTAAGGCAGTTGGATTTTTTTTTTAATACTTATTAGCAGGACATAGACTTTTAAAGGTTTAACAACACTCCTCTCTCCCTTAATGAGCACTCTTCAGACCTTAGTAAACCATGGGTGTGTTGACAACATTAGTCATTGAGTTGCTACAGGGAAAGGAGATCCACACTTCAGGTTTTCACAGGCATTTTGCTTGTTATCCTCTAGGTAACTCACATGCACCTCAGAATTTCAAGCATTTATGGTAGATGGTGTCACTGCCAGAAAAAGCCCTTGCTGAAGATGGACAGTTCCTCCAAGCAGGGCCTGTGCAAGCTCGGGGCCTATGCAAGCTCGGGGCCTGTGCAAGCTCAGGGCCTGTGCAAGCTCGGGGCCTATGCAAGCTCGGGACATGCGCAAGCTCAGCGCCCATTCTGCCCTTTGCTTTAGCCCTCACCTCAGTTTGTATCTCAGTGTGACCTTCATACATCCAAAGCGACAGGAGATGTCAGGTGTCTGCTCTGTCACTCTCTGCCTAGTCCCTCGAGACAGTGTCTCCTTGTCTCACCAGCCCTGAGATAACTAACAGGCCCCTATGCAGCCATTTCCAGCTTCTTACACGGGTGCTAGGGGTTCAAACTCAGGTCCTCATGTGTACTCAGTGAGTGCCTTACCATCAAACTGTCTGCTCTGCCCCCAATTTTACATCTTTTTTAAAAAATGATCTTTTATGGTCAACAAGATGGCTCAGGAGGCAAAGGCGTTTGCTGCATAAACCTGAAAACTCGAGCTCAGTCCCTGGCACTGTTTAAAAGCAGAAGGAGAGAGCCGATGCTACAAGATTGCCCTCTGACCTGCACATGCATGGCAAGGCGCTTGTGTCCCACAACCATGGGCATACATGAGCACATGTGTGCACACACATGCATGATAAATATAAATAATATTTTAAATGATCTTTCAGTTAGCTAAAGACTAGTTGTCTCCAATGCCTTTAGCTTTTGAGATTAAGCTATTTAAACATGGAATTGTCTTTATTTATAAACATTGTTAAAGATTTTCAGAGCCTTCTGTAATTTTTACGAAATCATTTCTGGTGCTACCAGTATTCTGTGAAAGGTTTTTTTGGTTTTTTGAGACAGGCTTTCTCTGTGTATCCTGGAACTCACTCTGTAGACCAGGCTGGCCTCAAACTTACAGATGCGCTTGCCTCTTCCTTCCAAGTGCTGGGATTAAAGGCATGCACCACCACAGCCCTGCTTTTTAATTCCTTTTTAAAAGGACTATAGCATTGAGATTAATGCTTCAAAGATCTAGAATATGGTTAGGTATGATGGTGCACACCTTTAGTCCCAGCACTCAAAGGTCAGAGGCAGGCAAATCTCTGTGAGTTCAAGGCTAGTCTGGTCTTCATGGTGAGTTCTAGGACAGCCAGGATTCTGTAGAGACCCTATCTTGAAAACAAAACAAAACAAAATGAAACAAAAAAGACCTAGAATCTTTAAAGACTACCAACATCCAAAAACCTAGCAGAAATCAGTATTTTTAAAAAAACATTTATTATTTATTTGTCTGTGTGTGTGTACCTGTGTGTATACAGAGGCCAGAGCTGGGCATGAGGTGTCCTTCTGTAGCATTCTTCTCCTATTGCTCTGAGACAGGATCTTTTTCTGAACCTGAGGCTAATAGTTTCTCTGCTATGTTAGAAGCCAGGGGTCCTCCTATCTCCACTCAACTTGGAGCTGGGGTTACAGTGATACATGGAAAATGTGGCTTGCTGTATGGGTGCCGGGTTGTGAACTCCGGTCCCTCAGTATTAAAGGATGATTTTTAGGTATAACTTAATTTTTTTTAAAGATTTATTTATTATCATACATAAGTATACTGTAGCTGAGTTCAGACACACCAGAAGAGGGCATTAGAACTCGTTACGGGTGGTTGTGAGCCACCATGTGGTTGCTGGGATTTGAACTCAGGACCTTCAGAAGAGCAGTCAGTGTTCTCACCCGCTGAGCCATCTCACCAGTCCCCAACTTAATTTTTTATACTCTAAACTATGACTTTTTTTTAAGTTTATTTTTCTTTTGAGGTAGGATCACAGGCTGTTCTAGAACTTATTAGGTAGATCGGTCCGGCCTTGAACTCAGGGTAGTTCTCCTGCTCCAACTTCCCCATTGTGATGATACACATGAGCCACACTGCTGGGATTGTAGCTTCTTGACTTTATAAGCAGCTGTGTTCCAGTTAATAATTTTGGATATCTTACTTAAGTGTCTGTTTCAAATGCAGGAACTAATGGACACTCTCTCTCAGGGATACAGAGTGTGTTCTTGTTTACCTAGAAGGTGCCTGTGTGTGGCCATGCTCAATGTGTGTTAGCTGCAATTATGTAGCAAATAGCTCTTGAGTGTTTGACTGGGGCAGTGCTGATGTGACTGTTGCCCCTCTGTGCACTTGGCAACATTGTCCACATTAGTTTTGACCTACTGTTTTTACATTTTGCTTTATAGTTAAAGTCAAGTGACTTTGCAGTCCTGAAGCAGCTGCTGCCTCTGTTGGAGAAGGTCTCTAACACATACCCTAACCCTGTCATCCAAGAACTCGCTGCCGATCTCCGAATTACCATCTCCACTCATGGAGCCTTCTCCACTGAGGCTGTCAGCACAGCAGCCCAGAGTACCTTAAACAAAAAAGATCCAGAAGGGAATATTGAAGAACAGCGACCAACCAGTCATGACACTTCCACAGAAGGAGCTCAGAACCGCCCTGAACAAGAAGAGCAGAAGCCCCCCAGAACAGGCCAAGGTTCCAGTGAGCCCTGCACTGCCACAAGCCAGCCACCTGGAAATATAACCACAGAACAGTTGCGAGAGGTTCTCTTATCGGCCTGTGATCCCCAGGTTCCAACCCGAGCTGCTGCCCTCCGCACCCTTTCCCGCTGGGTAGAACAGCGAGAAGCGAGGGCCCTGGAGGAACAAAAGAAGCTTCTTCAGGTGAGTAGAAGGCACTGCCCAGGCACAGGACACAGTGCAGCAGCCCAGGGCTGACATTCAACTCAGGGCTTTGTTGTTTGAGACAGGATCTCACTGAGGATCCCTGGCTGGCCTGGACCTCTTTCCATAGACCAGGCTAACCTGGACCTCGCAGAGATCCATTGGCTCTGCCTCCTGAGTGCTGGGATTAAAGGTGTATGCCCTCATGACCAGCCCAACTCAGGTATTTTTTTTAAACATTGACCTTTTGTCAAGTGAGGTCTTGGATTATCCTCCAGGAACTTAAATTGTTGAGAAGTCAGAGTAAGGTAGGAAGGGTGTTGAGCAGAGTGCCAGAATTTTTACATATAAGCAATGTGGTGGGTAACGGGAAAAAATGTGGGCAAGGTTGATTTTCATATAGTTTTAGCAAAACAGCCAAGTGTTAGCATGTGAAAGACAGGCAGTGGGCTAGCATGATCAAACTCCCAGAGCTGGGATGGTAACCATCCTAGGAAGGCCCCATCCATGTCTGACTGGGTCCCTCCTAGAGGAACATTAGGTCTAACTGGTTCTCCTCCTCTCTTTTGCCTCCATCACAGCAAAAAAGGTGTCTTCGATGTTCTAGACTGGCATAGCAATGTGCATACTGCTTCGTTAGGATCTTTCCCTTTTGTGGAAGTCTTTGGGACTTGAGTATGGGCTAGAGTAAGGACAAGAGGCCTGGAAACTACGGCCTGGGACCAGGCTCGGCTCCTGAACAGCACTCAAGACAGTGCTCAACCCTTCTGAGCCTTGGTAGTGATGTCGGTGATCTAGCTATGTGTCTAGTCCTTAGACTGCAAGTTGTAACTCTGGTGGAAAACCTCTATTTTAGTTAGCATGGTACTGGAACTATTGTGTAGTTTGCTCTTTTGCAGACTGTATATTGAATACCTGCTCTTTTTTGAGCCAAGCCATGTACCTTACTGATACTGTCGCTCATCCTCACAACTGCAATATGCATTCTCTTCATCCTACAGATGAAATGCAGGCACATGTCAAGGACTTTCTGTCAGGGAAATAATATTGAAACTCATAAACCTTCTTTGAGTAGCTATCATCCCCCAAATATCCATTAGTATGCTGCTTTAGATGTGTGTGCTTGGGACCACTGCAGTTTCCTTTAACTGCATGAATCTTCATCTACCACGTTCACCATGTTCTGCTGATGATTTTTAATAAGAAATGTAAATTGTTGGGGATACCCCACAAATATATCTCTTATTTGTGTATGTGTGTATGTAGGTGTGATTTGCATGTGTGAGTGATGTGCATGTGTGTCTGGTATATGTGTGTGTGTGTGTTTGTGATGTACATGTGTGTGTGTACACACATGCATGTGTGATATGTGTGTGTATGTGCAGGTGTGTGTGCATGTGCAGGTGTGTGTATGCATGTCTGGAGGCCAGAGGTCAACATCAGGTGTCTTCCTCTACCACTTTCTACCTTATTTTTAGACAGAGTCTCTCCCTGGACCTGGGACTCACCAGTTGGTTAAGCTGGGTGTCTGGCAAGCTTATATGCTCCTCTGTGTCCACCTTCCAGTGCTGAGCTTTAAAAAAGGATGCAGAAGCCGGGCGGTGGTGGTGCACACTTTTAATCCCAGCACTTGGGAGGCAGAGGCTGGCGGATTTCTGAGTTCGAGGCCAGCCTGGTCTACAGAGTGAGTTCCAGGACAGCCAGGGCAATCCAGAAAAACTCTTGTTTCTAAAAACCAAAAAAAAAAAAAAAAAAAGGATGCAGAAGATCTTCAGGTCTTCATGCTTGCATAGCAGACGTTTTTCCCACTGAGTCATCTTCCTAGCTTCTAGTCCTCTCTTCTTTTGTTTCTCTCTCTCTCTCTCTTTTTCTGAGACAAAGTCTCAATTAGCCCCAGGCTGTTTTTGAACTGTGTCTGTCATCCAAGGGTGATCCTGAATCCCAGAACCCAGATCTTCTCGACTCTATCTCCAAAGGGCTAGAATTACAATCATGCCAGACTTATTTTTGAATTTTTTAAAAAAGGGCTCATGTAGCCCAGATTGCCTTTGAACTCCTGATCCTCCTAACTCCCATGTGCTGGGATCACAGGCATGCACCCCCACACTCTTGTCCCTTTTAATTTTTAAATTAGTTTTTGATTATCATGCAAGGAAATGGGTTTTATTCTGAAATTTTTGTATCCTTGTATCATTATATTTTCTTTTTATGTGTTCCCTATGTTTCTTTTCTCACTGATATGACAACACACTGGACAAGCAGTTTAAGGAGAGGGTTGGTTTGGCTCCTAGTTTGAGAATGCAGTCCGTGATGGCAGAGAAGTCATGGCTACAGCTGCTCACTTTGTACTGCAGGCAGGAAGCAGAGACATGAATGCTCAGCTCCTTTCTTCTTTAAAAAAAGAATAAGCAAGCATATTTTGGTTACATTTAAGTTTCTATTTTGTGCAGCGGGGTAGGGAGGCATGTGGGCACCACAGTGAGTATGTAGTGCTCAGAGGATAGATTATAAGGAGTCGGTTCCTGGGACCGGTTCAGATCTTCTCCCTCAGCAGCAGTCAGCACGGCTTGCTCAGCCAGCTCACTGGCTTCCCTTCCCCTTTTGATTCAGTGCTGGACCCCGACTCAGGGAGTCGTGCCACCACAGCTAGGGTGGCTCTTCCACCTAAGGAACTAAGTCTAGAAGTTCACTCACCAATGTGCCCAGAGGTATATTCCTGAGGTGACTCTGAACCTCATCCATCAAGGTTACCCAGCTCGCCTCCCATACCTGGCTTCCTGCCCCCTCTCCACTCTTGCTGACCCCTTTCTTCCCCTTCTGCTGTCATGACATGTGTATTTTATAACCCGCTCATTCCCCTCTTACTTCTGCCTTCTAGACTTCTTGTCTTAGTTAGAATTTCTATTGCTATGACCAAAAGCAACTTTGAGGAGGGAAGAGTTTAATTTGGCTTGCGTATCCTAGGTTGCAGTCCATTTAGGGAGGTCAAAGCAGAAGCTCAAAGCAGGATCCTGAAGGCAGGAACTGATGCAAAAGCCGTGCAGTCATGCTGCTTCCTGTCTCACTCCCCTCGGCTTGCTCACAGCATCCAGGACCACCTGCCCAGGAGTGGCCCCACCCACAATGGACTGGGCCCATCCATATCAGCTATTAAGCAAGAAAATGCCCTCCCGCTTTGCCTTCAGGCCAATTGATGATGGACATTTTCTCAATTTCCCTTTCCAGATGACAAAAACTATTTGAGATACCTGCCAAGTATTTGTCTGTGTAGTGTTCAAAATATCTATTTATTCTCGTGGCTGCTAATCTGGATTGAGTTTCACTCATTCCATATGCAATCCCAGCATCTTCCAACCTAGTCATCAGCACACACTGACTGATCTTCAGCTCTCCCTCAGTAGGGTACACACCAGCAGCGTGAAGTCGAGCACAGCACGGTGTATGCCCTTGACAGCAAGCAGGAGGAGCCTGGGCACATGCTGCCGTCTTTCCCTTGCACCCATGTTAGGGCCTTACTTTAACATGGCATCAGTGCCTTCTAGGCACACCATACTGCATTTGGCACCCTGATAAGTTCCTAATTTGGAAAACAATGAGAGTAGTTTGTTAGCAGTGTCCATCAAAGGGCTATAACTTGTAAGATACTTAAAAAGTGGAATAGACATAAAATTGCCTCTATTATCATGGTCTCCCTTGGAATCCTACATGCAGTGTTAGATCAGAGGAATGGATCTCACTATATTTAGCTACCTGTGTTGAAAATTTGTCCATGGGTTAGCACAGAAGAATGTTGAGGATGAAGTTTTATGCGTCAGGTGTGGTAGTGCACACCTTTAAACCCAGCACTTGGAGAGGCAGAGGCAGGTGGACTTCTGTGAGTTAGGGGCCAGCCTGGTCTACAAAGTGAGTTTCAGGAGTGCTAGGACTACACAGAGAAACCCTGTCTCAAAGCAACTCAACCCAACCCAACCAAACAAAACACCAAGTATTATGGCTATTATTGTGTGTGAGTATGATGTGCATGTGTGAGTGTGAGCACACATGTGCTGCAGTGTGCTTGTACAAGGTCAGAGGATAAGTTTTGGGACTTTGTTTTCTTCATCCACCATGGGCTCCAGATTCAGGGATCAAACTCAGGTTGCTAGGTTTGCACACCAGGTTTTTACTTTCTGATTGTTCTTATTCATGTTGATTTCCATGACTAGTAGTGCTTGTTGACCTCAAGAAGTCTCTCCCCAAGTCCTTCCCCTTTTAGACTTCAAGCAAATATACTGTTTTCCTCACGCGGTTCTATGTCAGACCAGTTTCCACCAAGAGGAAGCAAGCATCTCTCGGAGGCAGCAGATCAAGGGCTCTACATCTTTCTCGCTCTTTGAGGATCATCTTATTCTGTTTTGTACTTCCAGATATTCCTGGAGAACTTGGAGCATGAAGACTCTTTTGTGTATCTATCTGCGATTCAGGGTAAGTTAACATAGACCAAAGATGATATCATGTTCACTTGAGGGGTACAATCACAAGACACAACTGGCCATTTGTCCATCTTTCTGCTTCCTAAGTGGAATGCTCTGAATGATAATAATATTCCTGGAGAGTTTCAGAGTCTCATAATAATGATGTTTCATGTTTACTTTATAATTGTATAGATGAAATCGTATTTCCTTCAGTTGAGAGAGGTAAAGAATGGTTCATATATGAATTCTTACGATGTTAACTAAGGGCCAGTGAGGTAGCTTAGCAGGTAAAGACACAGGCCACCTAGCCTGAGTTTAATCCCCTGATCTACATAGTGGAAGTGTAGAACTGATTCCTGCAAGTTGTCCTCTGACCTCCACATACATGTGCGCGTGCACACACACGCACATGCATACATACACACACACTCAAGTATGCACATATGCATGCACAAAGAAAAAAGCTACAAAGCTTTTTGTGTTTTCAAATGGTTTTGGTTTAATTTTTATGGTTTCTTTGTTTTATCATTTTTGGTGGGTTGTTTTGTTTTTGTTTTTTGTTGGTGTGCTGAGAAGAAAATCCAGGATCTCACACAAGTAAACACTATTAAGCTATACCTCAATCTCAGCTTCAGGTATTTAATATTTCTTTATTCTTTTTTTTTCCGAGACAGGGTTTCTCTGTATAGCCCTGGCTGTCCTGGAACTCACTCTGTAGACCAGGCTGGCCTCGAATTCAGAAATCCACCTGCCTCTGCCTCCCAAGTGCTGGGATTAAAGGCGTGTGCCACCACTGGACAGCTAATATTTCTTTATTAGAAAAAAAAAATTACGTGATGGAGTGAGGGCTCAGCATCTGAGTGCATGCTTCTCTTACAGGGAACCACAGTGACTAATAACTCTAGCTCCAGAGAATCTAATGCTCTCTTTTGGCCTCTGTGGGCACTGCACATGTGCACATACCCATTTATATATACATAAATAATTAATAAAATATTTTTAAAAAGCACATGGAGCCAGGTATGATGGCACATACCTTTAATCCAACACTCAGGAGGCAAAGGCAGGAGGATCTCTATGAGTTCAAGGCCAGCCAGGTCTACATAGTGAGTTTTAGGACATCAAGAGCTATATAATAGGGAAAGCCTGTCTCAAAAAAATTAAAAACAAGCAAGCAAACAAACAAGACTCAAACATATGGAACTGGAATGCAGCTCAGTGGTAGAGCATTTCTGTAGCATGCGCAAGGCTCTGGATTTGAACCCTCGCACTGGGGAGGAAACGTGTGAATCGTTACATTTCTTTTCTGAGATTCTTTGTTCACTACTTTCTGCTGGTTTATAGATTCCAGACCTAGAGGGAAATAGTAAGTTAGGGCTCTTTCCAAAAAGATGAGAATCATACCATGAGACAGCTAGAGTTACCCGTTTCCTTTGGTGTCAGAGCTGGAACTCTGGAGGCAGACCACCTAGGTGCACCTGCCCCTCAGCTGAACAACTCTAATGCTCCTGGGCTCCAATTTCATAGGTGTTAAAATGGAGTTCAGTGTGTTATTTTTCTCATTGTTACAACAACATTCTTGACAAAAAAGCACCTTTACGAAGGGAAGTATTTGTTTGGCTCACATTTTGAGAGTGCCATCCTCCATCATGGTGGGAGGCAGGACAGCAGGAGGTGAGGCATCCATGCAGTGTGGTCACATGGCATCCACAGGGGAGGCAGAAAAGGAGGACTGCTGGGTTCCTGTTGTTTATCTGCAACCCTAGTCTGTGAAAATGGCGCTGTCCACACTTATGGAGCTCTTCCCACCTCAACTAACTGAACATAGAAATTCCCTCACTGGCATGCCCAGAGGCTTGTTGCCAGTCCTGTCAGCTTGACAATATTACCCAGTCACACTAGGAAAATACAGTGGCAGCTCTAGGCATGAGTACTTGGTTGTCCCTGCCCAGTGGTCTGTTCTTGTAGAAGTGTTAGAAGACAAGCATGAATGCTAGAGGCAGTTTCCAGGGACAGCTGTTCTGCTGCTTCTCCTTCATTCTTTTGGCCAAAGCAAGTCACATGGCCTACACACAAAGTCAGGGGTGAGAACGATGCTCTGTGCCTGCAGTGGGACAGTCAAGTCTAATAGTGAAGGGCATGGATGCGGATTGGTACCCACAGTGCAGCTCCTCACACTGTTGTGTTCTGTTCACATAGAAGCAAGGCTCACAACAAACACAAAGATACATCCAGGCTTCTTTGGCCTTGATGTTTAACTTGGGCTTGCTCTATACAGACAATATTTGAAACTTAAGAGAGCACAGAAGAGAGAGAATACAGTGGTGAGGGCTTGAGCTTAGGAATCCTTTCTTTATTCAGCAAACAAGCCTTGAGCACCTACCTACTGTATATGAGACACTTAGCTCAATTACTAAGACTAGGGTAAAAGACAAAAAGCAAAGTAAAGGAGACAAAATGACCATCCAGGCTGTGGGAGGACAGCTAGAAGAGTTGAGAGTTTCCGGAAAAGGTGATTGACCTGCAGCTGTGGAGGTCAGGCAAGGCTGGGCTCAGCAGTCCACAGGAGGCCCCATGAGGCTCCTGGGTGTGAAATGACACTTAAGGAAACCAGAGAAATCAATGAATGGAGAACCCATGACTCCTCTAAATGTAAGTCTCAGAAACCAAGTCACCTGTGCTTTTCCAAGGAGAAGATGTGTTTCAGAGACTTTCTTTTCCGTTTTTAGGGCTGGGTTTTGGAAGCAGTGGTGTGTTATTCTACTGTGACAACTTTGCTGCTTGGGAAAAGCTTGGCTGGTTAACCCACTGAGCTCATTAGCCCCTGGGATCTGCTATAAAAACTGCAGCTGTTGGTGTTGTGTTTGTTTTCACTGGTTTTAATTGGTGTGCTAATCAGTCAGTAGCTAATTTGGTGATGAAGAACAGGGCAGGTAGGAAGATGTAGAATTTCTGTTCTCACCTCCCCAGGATGGACAGATTGAAGTAATTGATGTTTTTGGTGCCTGTAATGTATACTTAAAAGCCAAGGCCTTAGGTGAATTTCCCATTAAGAAAAGCAGGAGATGAATTTTCCCACCTGTGTGGTCAGTGCCATTTGCACAGGCCCAATCACCCACGAAGCTGGTGATCTGGGGACTGTGCTCTGGGGACTGTGAATACCTTTACAGCTTTCTTTTCCCTGGACTGCCTACATGGCCCCATGGGAATTTTCTGTTCAATGTAGTGATATTTTGGAATTTTTTTTTTTTGTACATGATTACCAATTCTGTTTACGGGAAGGGCAGAGAGCAGAGAGGGGCTGAGTAAACTCACTCGTACAGTAGATATATATCTATTCTTGCCTGATTCAAGAATTCCTGCTACGTGTATTGTCTATCCACTGAGAACCAAATTTCTGAATAGTTAAACTTGTCGTTTGTGAGAAAATATCTGTACATCTGCTATTCATCCCGGGAAGGTGCTGGTGTTTTGGCTGTCCCAGCAGCTGCTTCAGACAGAAAACTGTGTTGAAAGTTGCTGAGTTCCATGCTGACGGTAGTGGCACAAAGCTTTAATTCTAGCACCAGGAGGCAGAGGCAGAGAGGCCGCGGCATCTTTGTGAGATTCCAGTCTATATAGTGAGTTTGAGGCCAACCAGGGCTACTTAGTGATACCATGTTGCAAAAAAGGGGAAAAAATCTTTTCAATGATGGGGAAATGTATACAAAGTAAAAGTCTTTCCTTCTCCAAAATAGGGGGTAAGATATGTCCTTTTTTTGTTCCTTAATGTGTTGAGGGTTTGGCAACTTTTTTAGTGTGTGTGTGTGTGTGTGTGTGTGTGTGTGTGTGTGTGTGTCTGTGTCTGTGTACCGCATGCACATATATGTATAAGTATTCATATGTACACACGCATGTGGAAGCCAGAAGTTGGCACTGGTTACCTTTGCTGATTATTCCCATTTTATTTACTGAAGCAGGGATGAATTCATCCCTAGCTGAACCTGGAGCCCCTAGTTTAACTATTCTGACTGGTTAGCTCATCCCAGGGATTCTCTGTCTCTATCACCTAAATGCTGGCAAGACAGGTGGCTGCCATAGCCACCCAGAGTTTATGTGAGATCTGGGTTTCACACTCTGGTCCTCATGCTTGCATGGCAAGTATCTTACCTACTGAGCCATTTCCTCAGCCTGCACTCTAGGACTCTAAGGAAAGTTTTGTTGTTCAGTAATGAATATGATGAATACATGAGTGATATTCTTCAGTAAACTCTTATAGCTAGACAATTTATCCAGCTATAGGTCTGCTCAGATGCCCTTGAAGCCCCTGCTCTTGAAGAACATTCTGCAGTTCAGGGGTTCAAGTGATCCCTCTTAGTGTCAAAAGACTTGTTGGCTGCAGTGGTGATTTTGGAAGAGTGATGGTATTGAATCCAGGGCCTCTTGCACACTACAGAGGCATACTACCAGCCAGGTGGTGGTGATGCACGCCTTTAACCCCAGCACTCAGGAGGCAGAGGCAGGTGCATCTCTGTGAGTTCAAGGCTAGCCTGGTCTACAGAGAAAGTTCCAGGATAGCCAGGGCTACACACAGAGAAACAAACAAACAAACAAAGCAGAGGCATACTTCCACTAAGCTACATTCTTAGGCCCTAAATGCCTTTGGATAAAACAATTATAACAAACTGAAAGGAAGAAAGGGAGGAAGGAGGGAGAAACCCATCCCCCAGCCAGGCATGGAAGGTGAAAGTGTACCGTTGTGTAAGGAAGGGAATGTAGGTACCTGACATGCCCGGACAAACCATACCCTTCCCACCCTCTTTCCTTTTCCATGTCTTTCAAAGCACCAAAGGGAGCGAAGGCAAAAGGCACAGGGAGGGGAGCGGTGGAGTATAAAAAGATGACAAGATTTTTACAGACTTTCAAACTGAGCAGAATTACAAGCCTTAACTTGCTAGGCACCAACTTTTATCTTAGGCTCAGATTTCTACCTCAAGTTAAAGTATGTTAAGAGCACTAGCTGAAAATAATTCTCTCTCCCTTATTGGATTTGGCGTGGAAATTTGGAATGTAGTCCTGTGAAGTTTGCTTCTCCGCTTATGTCCTTGAAACAGGAAGCTTTCTTTCTGCTCTGCTCTGGTTTCTGTAGCACCTAGCTGAGGATGGAGCACTAGAGTCTCTCCTTAGGCATCCAGTTCAGGAAAGTCATGAGGTTGGCAGGGACGTAGACGTCATCCTCATCCTTTAGAAATTATTTGAGATGTACTTTACATTTCTAAAATGCCCCAGATTTTAAAAATGCAAGTCAGTGTTTCTTAGTATGTAGAGATGTAACCCCCAAAGTCACCTTGGCTACATAGTGATTTTAGTGCCAGCCTGAGCTGTGTCTTTCTGAACCCCTTCCCCCACAAAAAAAGGGGGCTCTGGGGAAACATCTCAGATGGTAAAGTGCTCACCTCGGAATCCTGAGGACCCAAGTTCCATTTCCAAGAATAAGCTGAGGTGGAAGCACACGGCTGTTCCTGGCACTGGGGGAGAGAGACAGGTAGATCATAGAGAGACAGGTAGATCATAGAGAGACAGGTAGATCATAGAGAGACAGGTAGATCATAGAGAGACAGATAGAGGGTGGGAAGGGTATGGTTTGGGTATTGGGTATTTGTCCATCCAGCCTTGCTGACTTGGTGAGTGCCATGTTCAGTGAGACTCTGCTCAAAAATAAGGTGGACAGGATTGAAGAAAACACTAATGTTGACTTCTGACCGCTTCATGCATTCACACATATATATGTTCACCTGATGCACAAATGCACAGATATGAACATAAATGTGTATATGCATATACCCCAACACACAAAAGATTTGGACAGTGTGGTTGTTTCAATAAGAATGGCCTTCATAAGCTCATATAGTTGAAGGCTTATTTATCCAGGAATGGCACTACTGGGTTGTGGCCTTGTTTGAATAGGTGTGGCTCTGTTGGAGGAAGTGTGTCACTAGGGGTGGGCTTTGAGGTTTCAGAAGCCCAAGTCAGGCTCATGGCTCTCTCTCCTCCTGCTGCCTATGGATTCAGATGTGGAACTCTCAGCTCCTTCTTCAGCACCTTGCCTGCTTGCATGCCACTATGCTCCCTGACATAATGACAATGGAATTAAACCTCTGAAACCAAACGTAAGCCCTAATTAAATGCTTTCCTTTATAAGAGTTGCCATGGTTGTGATGTCTCTTCACAGCAATAAAACACTAAGACAGCCAGCCATCACTGCTGTCTAACCTTAGAATATTTTTATTATCTTATACCCATATCAATCACTCCTGCCAACCACTGATAGACTTTTTTTTCTTTCTATTTTACAATTCTTGTCCTTGCATATGCCAGGCAAGTGCTATATCATACCACTAAACTCATCACCCATGAGCTATGTTTTGTCTCAGGAATTGCCTGGTCTAGACATTCATGTAAATAGAATGATATGATGGCCGGGCAGTGGTGGTGCACGCCTTTAGTCCCAGCACTTGGGCGGCAGAGGCAGGCGGACTTCTGAGTTCGAGGCCAGCCTGATCTACAGAGTGAGTTCCAGGACAGCCAAGGCTACACAGAGAAACCCTGTCTCAAAAAGAAAGAAAGAAAGAAAGAAAGAAAGAAAGAAAGAAAGGAAGGAAGGAAGGAAGGAAGGAAGGAAGGAAGAAGAAAGAAAGGAAGAAAAAAAGAATCATATGGCAATGGAGTCAGAGCCCTGTTTTGTCTTTCCATAGAGAATTATTTTTTAAGGTTCTTCCTGGCTATAACATGGTTCATTCCTTTTTATAAATTAATGTTTAATTGTGCTGAATAGCACCATTTTGTTTTTATCATCAATTGATAAACAGCTGAGTTGTTTGTATCTTTACCGTCATCTCTGTGTGTGTGTGTGTGGGGGGGAGATTGTGCACATGTTGAGGTCAGAAGACAACTTACAGGCGGAGCTGTTTCATGCTCTGTCATGTGGCTTTCAGGAACTAAATTCAGGGTGTGAGGCTTGGCCACTACTGAGCTATCTTGATTGTTTCTGTTTTTCAGCTACTACGAACAGTGGTTTACTAAGTTTTGTGGGTACATGTTTTCATTTTCCTGGGTACATAGCTGGGAGAATTGTTAGGTCATATAGTAACTCCATCTTATCTATAAAATGTACTATTTCATATCATACCTAAAAATTAAGTCAAATGAACCATATATCTAAATGTAAGAGCTAAGTCAAGAGTGTTTTCAAAACTCAACCGTACCATTTTACTTTCCTGCTTGTAATGAACAAAACCTCCACTGTGCTAGCCAATACTTTTTAATTTTCTGGCCTATTTCTTTTAACCATCCTAATGGGTGTGAAGTGACATTGTGATTCACGTTTGTATTTGGCTGATGATGTTGAATACCTTCTTATCAGTTTTTTTTTCCATTTTAAAATGTTTGTTAGAAAAACATCATTTCAGATCCTTCACCATTTCCATTTTGGGCTGTTTTATTTATTATTGGTTTGTAATATTTCCTTGTATATTCTGGAGTCAGTTTCCTTACATGTTTGCAGGTGTTTTCTGCTAGTGTGTAGAATATCTTTCCTCTTCTGTAGGGTGCTGTTTGGAACACAGAAGCTTAGCCTTGATGAGACTTGATTTGTTAACCTTTCCTTCCATTGCTTCTAAGTTATCATTGAAGGTAATGGAGGTGCCCAGTGTGGTGGCACACAACTTTAATCTCACTCTTGAGGCCAGTGGATCTTTGTGAGGTCAAGCCTACCCTGGTCTACATAGTGAGCTCCAGGCCAGCCAGGAATACATAATGAGACCCTGTTTCAAACAGCAAAAGACAGTAGGTTTATTTGTATGTTTTCTTCCAACAATGTTACTGATTTAGCTCTTCTTACATTTAGATACATGGTCCATTTTGAGTTAATTTTTAGATGTGATATGAAGTAGTCCCATTTTATAGACAAAGACTCTGGCACTTATCCTTAGCCTAACCCCTTCTCCAAAATCACTTAGAGGTTGTTTTATTTAGACTTAGTCCTTTAAAAAAAATGCTTGTTTATTTTTTGTGCATGTGTATGTATGGGCACCTCAGAGAGAGAAAGAGAGAGAAAGAGAGAGAGAGAGAGAGAGAGAGAGAGAGAGAATACATGTGAGTGTGTGTGTATGTGTATACAATTTGTGAGAGCCTGTTCTCTCTTTCCATCCAGTGTATTGGTTCTCGGATGAGTCAGTTTGTCACATGTGGTAGTGAGCACCCACCATCTTCTGTGCCTGAGAGATTGCTCTTTACCTCCAAGGATTCAGTAGGTTGTTCTAGAATTTTTCAAACAATAGTAGAACTTGGTCCTATTATTTGCTTTAATTTTTTTTGTTAATTTTTACTTATGTGCATGGATGTTTTTTTCTGCATATATATGGGTGCATCCTGTATGTGTCTGCCGAGGCCAGAAGAGCACTAGCCTCCTGGAACTGAAGGTACAGGTGATTGTGAGTAACCATGTGGGTGCTGGGAAGTAAATGTGGATCCTCCGCAAAAGCAGCCAGTGCTTTTAACAGTTGGGCCATCTCTCCAGCCCCCTTGTTGTTAGCCTAAAAAAAGAAAATAGCCAGCTAGTGGTAGCACGTGCCAGCACTCTGACACAGAGGCAGGGAACCTCTGAGGCCAGCTTGGTCTACAGAGTAAGTGTCAGGACAGTCAGGGCTACGCAGAGAAACAAGCAACAACAAAACAGCAAAGCCCCACAAAACAGAACAAAACAACAACAAAAAAAAGGAAAACAGAATGATGACAGATGCCAGCGATTCTCAATATTTACTGAGGAACTGAATCAATCAGCTACTGAGTAGCCACATTTGTTTTCCTGCATCAGCTGGTGGACAGTTGAGTTGTTTCCACTTTTTGATCATTATTAATAATGTGGATAGAAACATTGGATTCTATCAGTCATCCTGAAATATAATAAAGCACTATAGTTTTATATATCTATCTATCTTCTATCTACTTATTTATTGTTTTTTGAGATAGAGCGTCATGTACTCTTGTTTGGCATTAGACTTGATATATAGGCAAGGATGGCCTTGGACTTCTGACCCTTGCCCTGCCTCCCTAGTGCTAGAGTTCCAGGCTTGTGTCCCCATGTCAGGCTGGTTTATGTGTTTGCTGCTCAGGAGTGAACCATGGTTAGGCAAGCACTCTACCAACTTTTTTTTTTCTTTTTGGCTTATTTTTTGTGGTTTGTTTTTTTATTTTATTTTAAAGGCAGACAGTATATTTAGCCTTGGCTAGCAAGGAACTCACTATGTAGACCAGCCCGGCCTTAAACTTATAGAGATCCACCTGCCTCTGCCTTCCTAGTTCTGAAATTAAAGATGCACACCACCATGCCTAACAACTTTTAAATGAAGACTTGGCTTGCTGATACTCACAAAAGCTAGAGGAGTGTGGAGCCAGAACCAGTGTTTTTGCAGAGATTCCTAATCTTTTGTACTTTATCTTATTGTAGTTTCCAGGATCTACACAATGCCTACACCCCCTCTTCCACACTGGAGGGTTGGGGGTATTTCAAAGCCCCAAATACTTAAGTTTCATAGTAGCTGCATTTTTAGACTTTCTGACCAGTGGTTTCTTCTGTCAGTCAAAAACCAATATTCAGATTTGTATCAGAGATCTTAGCAGTTTGGTACTTTTATCTATAAGGAAAAGAGTAACAGCTACTTCACAATTACTTGCACTTTTCAAGATTGCCCTGGATAATTGTCATGTCAGAGAAATGGCAGTAGGTTGTGTAAAGTTACCACCTACTGAGTGCCTGTCAGTCATAGCAACCCTGCAGGTTTCAAAATGAGGGAATTGAGGCTCAAAGACATTAACTACCTGGCCCAAAGTGACATGGATACTAAGTGACAGGTCGAGGATTTGAAAATAAGTCTCTTTGGTTCTAAAAACCATTTCCCAGAGGGAAAGGTAGAGAGAGCCACAGTGCAGATGATGCTTTAGTTCCAGGCTGAGTCTCGCCATGTTCTCTATGTACAGGAACCAGGCTGCCAGTGGGCAGTGGTTCTGTCATAAACCAGCTCTATATAATGTAACGGCATGCTGATCCCATGATTCCTTGCATTTGTCTTCATCTGCCTGTTTGACAATGTATAGGCTGTTACTTTTCAGGTCCTCTCTGGATCTTTAAGACTCATCTCACTACCTTACTCCACCTGCACTGCTTCCCTTTCCTTCTGGCTCTCGGTACAACAGCTATTGTCATTGCTTAGGAGCATCAGAGAAGGCTTCAGATTTATGTGATCATCTGTTTTGTACTACTTATACCTGAACCTGATATTTATTTATAATGGACAGAGGTTATTTCCTTAACAGTTCTGTAAGTTGAGGGTCAGTTGATTGTCTGAAGGCAATTAAGTGGGCAGGACCTTGGTGCTGCACCATCCTATGGTGGAAGGTGGGGTCTGAGGACCAGAGACAGGGAAGCATGGAGAGTGAGAGGCTGAACTCATCTTTTCTAGGGCTCCCCAGTTCCACGGTTTTGGCATTTGTGAAAGCTGAGTCTTTGTGACTTAGTTACCTCTTGTATTAGCCAGGGTTCTCTAGAAGAACAGTACCAACAGAGTCAATAATCATGTTAGAAGTGGGTTTATTAGATTGGCTTCTGAAATGTAATTGGGAAGCACCAGTGGCTGAATGCATGCTGGGGAGGCTAAGGGCCCAGAACCTGCTCAGCCCATAAGGCGAGTGCCTCAGCCATCCCAGCCTGGTGCTGAAGGTCTGCAGGATTGGAAAGGGAAGGGTGCGGTGTGGTGGCTGTAATTTTAGTATTTAGAAGGTAGAGGTAACCAACTTGCTCTCTATAGTGAGCTCTAGATGAGATTCTATCTCAGAAAGAAGAAAAGAGTGAAGGCCAGGGACATAGCTCAATGATAGAGTGCTTACCTAGCATGCACCAGGCCCCTTTGAAAAGAAGTCACAGCAGGCAGTCTACACACAGGCCCCTAAGTAGGAACAACTAAAACAAATAGATAAATAAGATCTGGTCCATTTATACAATGCGATATTATTTGGCAATAAAAATGAATGGAGTTCTACTGGTTCATACTAGGGCATAAATAAACCTTGATAAGTGAAAGAAGTCAGACACAAAAAGCTACATGTCATATGATTCCATTTATGTGCAATGTCCAAAATAGGTCAATCTATAGATACCAAAAAAGGGCGGTGGTTCCTAGGGGCTGGGAGAGGGATGGAACAGTGTGTGACATAGGGACATGAGTTTCTTTTTTTGTTTTTTGTTTTTGTTTTTTGTTTTTTGTTTTTCGAGACAGGGTTTCTCTGTGTAGCTCTGGCTGTCCTGGAACTCACTCTGTTGACCAGGCTGGCCTTGAACTCAGAAATCCACCTGCCTCTGCCTTCCAGGTGCTGGGATTAAAGGCATGCACCACCACTGCCCAGCATGAGTTTCTTTTTGAAGTAGAATTATATAGTGGTGATCACTGCACAACAGTGTAAAGTTTTACCCCTCTTAAAGTTTGTATGTGTGCACATATGGGCACACATGCGTGCAAGTGCCCTTGAGGTTAGAACAGTGTATTGGATCCTTTACAGCTGGAGTTACAGGAGATCTTCATAATGAGCAGCAGCGAACCCTCTTAAGCATGGAGCCATCGTTCCAGTCCCAGTTAATATGCTTTAAATATTAGCTTAAAAATTCACAGCACACCAGGACAGTGGTGGCATATGCCTTAATTCCAGCACTTGGGAGGCAGAGGCCAGCCTAGTCTACAGAGTGAATTCTAGAACAGCTGGGGGGGGGTTACACAGAGAAGCCCTGTCTTAGAAAACAAAACAAAACAAACAAAACAAAACAAGACAAAAAGAAATTCAGAACAGTAGGTTTTCATGAAACTCTTGGGAGTATAAGGATGCAGGGGCAGATTTAGAGACAACTGGAGTAAGAAGCTGAGGCTGAAGGGAAGCAAAAGCCTGAAGATGGTCCAGAGAGGGCAGGGATAGAGGAAGGTAGGCAGTGGGTTGTCAGGGAGCGTGTTGGGTGTGAAAGGGAAGGGTGATCAAGCTGCTGGGAGCCATTTGCTGGCACCTGGCCCTTCTGGGAGACTTCGGGAACCTTTGCAGGTGCCAGGCTTGCCTGGGGCCATGGTTTGGTGGCAGGATTGTTTTCTGAATTGAAAGGGCAGTGCTTATTCATTGTTGTCCTTGCTCTCACTTTCTGCCACAGTCTTGAGTGCTACCTATGGCCCAGAAGCCACTTGTTCCATTAGCTTCTCCCCACAGGGCTGTGAGAGCCAATCTCTAACAGTGAGTTGTGAATCCTCAGTCAGCCCCCTAGCCCAAGGCTCTTATCCCCACTCTACCAATGCCTTCCCACCTTCCTCACATCCCTAGGGCCTCTGCTCTTACAGACAGTAGAACAAGCCATGACAGATGTACATAAGCAGGTTCATACTTAATTTCATGATTCCTAGAATGTCCTTCCAATCTTTCACCTTCTGTTCATGTAGATGAGCTGCTAGCAAGGCAGGATCCTTGCAAGATATTAAGGAGTCAGTAAGGACCTTCCCTGAAGTCACTATGTAAAATTTGCCCTCAAAAACACCCCCCCTTTTCTTTTAAAAAGCAAGAGCCTCCCCCTTTTAAAGAACAGATCAAAGAGAATAGAATAAAGAAGGAGTCCATAAGTAGGATGCAGCCCCAGTTAGCCTGGATTCTCTCGGGAGCCCAAGAGATTCACTGGAGCTTTGCTGTGGTACCAGTGAGAGGGGAACACTCTTCCTTCTCTTGCCCACACCACAAAGCAAGTAGCGTACATTATCCTTCATTTCAAATACAAATTAAAACACCCAATCTTAGCAGATGTGACTAGGATGATCCTTCATGTTAATGAGCCCTGTCCACATTTTTTATTTACCCTGACATAGATCCTGTTGTTGCTAAATCATAAGTTTAGTGTTATTTGATTTAATGAAGCATCAATTTCCCCTTCTCCAGGCACGTCAGATCTTGGGCAGTGGTGGGAAAATGCCCTCCATGGTATCTGCTCAGTGTGACAACTTGTTTTCAGATTTGGATTTATATTTTGATGATTGGTTTTGCTTCCTGGTCAGGGATATCTCTGCTGGTCCCTAAGAAAGAAGGTCAGTTGGGAGTGAATTGACCTCAGGGAGAGAATGGCAGACCCTAAGTATCCAGAGGGCTAATTAGGTCATCTTGACATCCAGTTGCCAGGGCAATTGCTAAGGTTTCTTTTCTTAGAAGGCCTTTTTCAAGGCACATCTCCCCATGTTGTGTTCGACATTTGTAATCCTGTAGTGTTGACTTGACTTTATATAGGAACCAAAAGAGAAGTGAGGGCTGTGGAGGTGGCTTAGTTTGTAAAGTACATGCTATGCAAGTATGAGGACCTGGATTTGGATCCCAACCAGCACCCGCATAAAAGCATCTGTAACTGTAATGTGTGGGGGTGGAGTGTGGGGCATGGACAAAGACTGGCAAGTTCCCAGAGTTCACTCGCCTTGCCAGCCAGCCTAGTTATTGATGAGCTCCAGGTTCAGTGAGAGGCTGTCTCAAAAAACAAGAAGGGGCTGCCATGATTATTCTTTAAATGTGGAAGCTGCCACACCCGTTGACCCAGCTTCGATCCTCAGAACCCACATGGAGAAAGGACATCACCAGTTCCCACTAGTTGCACTCTGGCCTCCACATATGTGCTATATAGCACATATATGACTCCCCCCACTCCCAAAATATGAATAAATAAGCATGTAATTAAAACATTTTAATTAGAGGGTTAAAGAGATGACTCAGTAGTTGGCATCTCTTCTAGAGGACACCAGTTTGGTTCCCACAATCCACAAGGTGGTTTACAACCCTTGGTAACTCCAGTTCCAGTGTATCCAACACTGTCTTCTGGCCTCTACAGCCATGCACATACAGGGTGCACAGATGACATAGATGAGCGTAAAACATTCATACACAGAGAAGGGAGAGAAATTAAAAGGTAGAGAATGATAGAGGATGCTAGGGGCTAACCACTGACCCTCACATAAATGCACACATATTCACATACACAGAATACACACACACACACACACAGAGAAATCAATGGCCTTTTCCTATGCTTTCTTTAGGCTGTATATGCGTGTGTGTGTGTGTGTGTGTGTGTGTGTGTGTGTGTGTGTGTGTGTGTGTGTGTAGAGTGGGGGGAGAAGAAGGAGAGGGGAAGGGAAGGAGACAGGGAGAGAGTATATGCATCCAGGTGTCTAAGGAGGCCAGGGATGTTGGATCTCCTGAAGCTGGAGCTACAGGTGGTTGTGAGCTGCCATATTTATGTGTGCTGAGAACTGAACCTGGGTCCTACAAGAGAATCAAACTTTTTTTAACCAATGAGTATTTCTCTAGCCCTGAAATGTCTTTAAAAAACAAAATTCGGGAGCTCAAGAGATGGCTCAGAGATTAAGAGCACTGGCTATTCTTCCAGAGGTCCTGAGTTCAATTCCCAGCAACCATATGGTGGCTCACAACCATCTGTAATGCGATCTGATGCCCTCTTCTGGTGTGTCTGAAGAGAGCAACAATGTAGTCATACAAATAAAATAAATAAAACTTTAAGAAAAAAATTAAAAACACAAGTACAAAATTTGTAGAAGAGATTGACAGGCTCATCTTTGGATTCTGTCAGTAGGTAGAACTGAACCAGGGGAAAAGGTAATTGTAAAATATTGTATTATTTTTGTCCTTTTTTTACTCTTAATAGTTAAGTTGATTTATTCCTTTAGCAGTTTTTTTTTTTTTTTTTGGTTTTTTGAGACAGGGTTTCTCTGTGTAGCCCTGGCTGTCCTGGAACTCACTCTGTAGACCAGGCTAGCCCTGAACTCAGAAATCCCAAGTGCTGGGATTAAAGGCGTGCGCCACCACCGCCCGGCCCATTAGCAGTTTTTAATTAAATACTATTGTGTTTGAGAAAGGTGTGGTAGGTATGCTTCAGAGAACAACAGTCATGGCCTGCCTCTGTGGAGTTTACAGTCAGAGGAGGCCGGTGTGATCACACAAATATAAACTTGTCTTGACAAGTGCTGTAAAGAATTGGTATTCTGAAGGATATCCCTGTTTAGGGATATTTCACTGGACAGAGGGGCAGGGGCATGGAACCCATTCTGCAGAGCTGGGTGATTAGTAGTTCACATAGTGACGCCTGGATGGAGAGTGTTTCCACCTGAGGGGACAGTAAAGGCCAATCAGACAGCAAGGGCTATGTGATCACAGCCTTCCCTGGATCCTTAGGGTCAGCGACGTGGGTGGGCTGCGCTGCGGGCTCAGAGCATGGGCAAGCTCCTTCTAACAAGACAGCCTGATCTCTTTCTTAGCAGGTTCTGCTGCTTTAAAACAAACCATGAAGAATCTGAAAACAATCCCTGTCCTAGGCCATCTATTTGCCCTAGGGGGACACTGTCCCCTAGGCCACGCTGTCCTCACCAACACTCACACACAGAGCTTTCTCCTCGCTGCTGACAGGCGTGCTGTTCTCTGTGTCTAATCTGTTTTATGAAAAGCAGCAAGAATGCACGGCTATTCTGTGCAGATCTCTGAGAACACGGCCCATAGCATTATGAAAATCATTCTGACTGCACAGAAGAACAGCAGAGTCCTGCGGAGTTATTTTAGGCCAATAGTTTTGTTTTCAGTTTTCTCTCCTAACAGTGGAATTCATTTTCAAATGAGTCTAACAGCACCAAGCAGGCAGGTGATTTTTTTTTTCCTTCTTTGTGCCTTTCTACTTCTGGCTTTTCATGTTTTCTAGTATGAACATGTCTTGCTTTTATAATCAAGAGAATTTTTTTTAAATTATATGTCTGCTGCAGGAAGCTGAATTGTTTCATGATGACAAGGTTCAGGGACTAGTACAGACTGAAACAGATGGCTCCCTCTGTTGTAGTACCCCCTGGTGACCCTTTTACAACCAGGGATTACCAAAGCACAGAGTGACCATGGCTTCTTCACCATGAAATTATACAAGACAGCAGGAACCTTACTGATAAACCGATGTGGGGTTTTTTCCCCACAACTAGTGCTTTTCTTAATGAAATGGTTGCTTAGAAACCAGACCATAATAATAACTTTTCTATATTTAGTCTGTGAAATGATTCAGTTTGCAAAGTTATTAAGTCAGAGAATGCTAATTAGAGAGAACTGAACTTGCCCATTATTTCTTGTCTGGCAGTTCAGTAACTAAACGGTTAAATCAGCCGCAACTCCTCCAGCATGTGTCTCTCCAGATGCTCCTCATAACAGGGGACCCACCAGGAAAAAACCAGCAGTTCCTGCCCCAATCTTTCCTGGGCCACTCTGGAGTGGCCCGGTGGCGCCTGCCCCCTCACTGCGGTATGTGTTGGGAACTGTTCATGTAGTAGTTATTAGGCTGTTGAGAAGATCAGTTAGGTCAGTGGGTCAAAAATCGTATGTGAAAAAATGAAAATAAACTCAATTGACAATAAGCTCACTGAAGCAGCAGTGTGAAAAGAAGAAGCTAGGACTGGAGCTGGAGATGGTTCAGAATGACAGAACTTAGAAGTGGAAACTGCTCTGCCATTACTGACAATAAGGAAATCTTTATAATCTATTTGGCAGGTAATTAAAGCAAGGATTTTAGTCAGATGTGGTAGTAAATAACCTATAATCCCAGGCAGGATGATGGAGAATTCTAGTTGACCCTGTGCTACATAGTGAAACATTGCCTAAATCAAACAAAAAACATAACTTGAAACTAAATAAAATCTAGGGGAAAGCAGACATCTGCCTTTCATTGATTAGATGACTGTTTAATTCATCTGTCACATAGTAGCACATTCAAAAGCACTTAGAAGCATTAGAGAATGGAAAGGGCAGAGAATGGCCAAATAAACCCCTGAAGAGAGCCAGGGCTCTGAAGGTGTGGACTCAGCGTGAGAACCTGCCTTTGCCCTGCAGACATCTGCCTGAAATTATGCTGTGGGCAAGTTGTAGAAACAAAAACTTGGAGCAACTCCAAGTGAGATTAAACAACAAATCCCCTCTAATGCTAAACTGAGACCCCTAAGGAATCTACCTCAAGTCAGTCAGAGATATTAGTGTGAACCCTACACTGTTGAGTACACCTGAATTTCCTGGCACTTGGGATGTAGAGGTAGGAGGGGCATGAATTGAAAGCTAATCTAGACTCTCTAGCAAGGCCCTGTTTAAAAAAAAAATATATATTGTGGTTTTATGCATGTGTTATCATAACATAAAATTTGACATTGAGCATTTTTCACATTTCATTGGCACTAATTTTATCATAGTATTGTATAGTTATGATCACTACCATTAAAACTTTCAACCTCCAAAACAAATCTTTGCTGACTATTACAGTAACACCCCATTTCTCCCTTTATAATTGGTTTTTCAAGACAGGGTTTCTCTGTATAGCCCTGACTATCCTGGAACTCACTCTGTAGACCAGGCTGGCCTCGAACTCAGAAATCTGCCTGCCTCTGCCTCCCAAGTGTTGGGATTAAAGGCGTGCACCACCACTGCTCGGCTCCATAATAATTCTTAAAGTAATTAGCACAGAACCTCTCATAACCAAACATAAGAAAACAAGGCCCAATAATACTTCAGATATTAGATTTGTTGCTCACAAATGAAGAAGTAATTCTGCTTACTATATTTAAAGAAATACAGGATAAACTTGAAAATAACTTTACGAAGTAAGAAACAACATAAAAACAAACAAACAAACCATCAAACTGATTTTTTTTTAAGGGAACACCTAAAAACAAATAGTAGAGTAACTAAACAAAGACAGACACAATCAAGGAGAGAATTAATGAACCAAAAAGAAAAAAAATTATAGGAAATGAGCACAGAAAATATTTCTAGGCAGAGAAATCAGAAAGAAAATTGAAAAGATTTGACCTCCTAAGGTTTTAAAACACATTTATGTCCAAAAGCCAACGAAGTTTTAATTTAATGGAAAATCTACTCAACAACCAAAGATTTCCTAGGAAAATGACTTTTGAGCATGAGTGTATTGAGATAGAAGATGTATCTATAGTCACTGAGGCTCAGAATGAAAAGAGAAAGTGGCAAATGAGGATCTTCTTTGGAGCCATTAAGGTGTTATACAGTTAAACAGAGCGATGGTCTCCTAAAAATTACCTAGTTATGCATATAGGGTGACTTGGTTTATGTTACATAGGCTATATCACAGTGAACCTCTTCCTCTTACCAAACTGCAACCAGTTAATACCTGTATCACATACGGAGTTCCTAGATATTAATAAGAAAGCTACCTAATAGGTAAATACATAAATAGGCAATTTTAAAATGAAACTTCTGGTTCTCTTTTGGTAAGAAAATTAATTAGAACATTTTGAAATGCAGTTTTGATGTTTGTACCTATGAAGTGGGTTGTCTCTCTTTGAGGAATTCACACTGAGGGTCTAAATGGGAGCTGGATCCTACAGAGGTTCTGTGAAAGCCTGCATGAGAGGCTTTGTGAAGAAAGAGCCTTGGAGGGCTGCACTCGTAGTTGAAAACTTAGTGGGTGGGTTTGTTTGTTTTCTGGAGTGTGTTGCTCGTTTAGTTGGTTGGTTGGGGTTTTTGTTTGTTTATTTTGTTTGAGACCATCTGTCCCAGGCTGGCTTCAAACTCACTATGTGGCCAAATCCTGGGGACCTCCGGCCTTAACCATTTACCACTGAGTTATACATCACCAGCCCCCTTTGTATTTAGTTTTATTTATTTTTCTTTGTTTTGAGACTTCCTCCTAGGCTGCCCCCATCTCTCTATGTAGCCAAGAATGACCTTGAACTTCTGACCCTCCTACATCGGCCATCTGAGTTCTGGGATTATGAACTGTACCACCAGGCCATTTCATGCAGTGCTGGGGCTGGAACGTAGGGCTTCACGCCAGCGCTTACCAACTGTGCTACATCCCCAGCTGGCCATGCTTTTTGCAACAGTTCATCTGTCCATCTTCAAGAAGCCTTGCTTTCATTTTCCATCCTTTCTTTTTTTTTTTTTGGTTTTTGTTTTTTTTCTGAGACAGGGTTTCTCTGTGTAGCCCTGGCTGTCCTGGAACTCACTCTGTAGACCAGGCTGGCTTCGAACTCAGAAATCCACCTGCCTCTGCCTCCCAAGTGCTGGGATTAAAGGCATGCGCCACCACCGCCCGGCTCCATTCTTTCTATATTCCTTTTTTGCCCCCTTTCTTTGAACCCTTATGATGCACAAACATACGTTATAGCCCTGAGTCTTGTGATCATCAACTAGAGAAGCACTGCTGGCTACATTTGTTTTTGTTTTTGTTTTATTACTTTTATTTTTTTTTTTACAGTCCAGTGATTGTCCCCCTCTTGGTTCCCCCCTCACAGTTTCTCCTCTCCCGTGTCTCCAAGATGATGCCCACCCCCCAACTACCAGGCCTCCCCACTCCCTGGGACCTCAAGTCTCTTGAGGGTTAGGTGCATCTTCTCCTACTGAGGCCAGACCAGGCAGTCCTCTGCTGTATATGTGTTGGGGCTGTGGACCAGCTCATGTATGCTGCCTGGTAGGTGGTTTGGTGTCTGAGAGATCTCAGGGGTCGGGTTAGTTCAGACTGCTGGTCTTATGGGGTCACCCTCCTCCTCAGCTTCTAATAGCCTTTCTCTAATTCAACCACAGGGGTCCCCAACTACAGTCCAATGGTTGAGTGTAAGTATCTTCATCTGTCTCAGTCAGCTGCCTTTTGGACCTTTCAGAGGACCACCAAGCTAGGTTCCTGTCTGTAAGCACATCATAGCATCAGTAATAGTGCTGGGCCTTGGGCCTCCCCTTGAGCAGGATTCCAAGTTGGGCCGGTCACTGGATCAACTTTTCCTCAGTCTCTCCACTTTTGCCCCTGCAGTTCTTTTAGACAGGAACAATTCTGAGTCAGAGTTTTTGGAGACCCCATCCCTTCACTTTATGCTCTGTCTTTCTATTGGAGGTAGACTCTTGGAGTTCCCTCTCCCCACTGTTGGGCATTTCATCTAAGGTCTCTCCCTTTGAGTCCTGACAGTTTCTCACCTCCCAGATCTACATTTCTATCACAAAGTAATGATGCTCAGGATCTGCTGATTGGTGAATGAGAGAACTGTCTCCTGACCTAATGCGCACATGTGCATTACTGTTGCTTTAATTAACCATTTACCCCTCCTCCTCCTCCTCTTCCTTCTCCTCCTCCTCCTCTTCCTCCTCCTCCTCTTTCTCTTCCTCTTCTTCTTCCTCCCCCCCTCCTCCTCCTCCTCCTCCCTCCTCTTCCTTCTTTGGTGGATATGGTCTGCATCTTTGTGTGTGTATGAATGTGGGTATACTTGGGGTGGGGACACATGCATATGTGTGTGCATGCATGTGTGTTTGAATATTGACACTGTCTTTTTTTTTTTTTTTTTTTTTTTTTTTTTTTTTTGATTTTCGAAACAGGGTTTCTCTGTATAGTCCTGGCTGTCCTGGAACTCACTCTGTAGACCAGGCTGGCCTAGAACTCAGAAATCCACCTGCCTCTGCCTCCCAAGTGCTGGGATTTTAAAGGCATGCGCCACCACTGCCCGGCTGAGTGTCTTTTTTTAAAATTTATTTATTTATTTTATGTATGTGAGTACAATGTTGCTCTCTTCAGACACACCAGAAGAGGGCACTGGTGTGCCCATTACAGATGGTTGTGAGTCACCATGTGGGTGCTGGGATTTGAACTCAGGACCTCTGGAAGAACAGCCAGTACTCTTAACCACTGAGCCATCTCTCTAGCTTCCTTGAGTGTCTTTCTTGAACCCCACCCCCACTCCACTTTATTTGTTGGCAGGATCTCTTGGTTAACCTTGGGCTTGCTGTCGTAGCCAGTCTAGCTAGCCAGATGGCTTTCCTGTCTCAGCTCCGTCCCAGACTGAGATTATGTGTGCTGCTGTGCACACCCATCTTCCAAGTGGCTCTGGGGATTAGAACCCCATCTTCAAGCTCCTACAGCAAGCGGTTTTCTCACTGAGCCATCTTGCCAATCCTCTTATCTTTTATTTTATTTTTTTCTCTTTTGTGAGACACAGCTTCACTAAGTTGCCCCGGCTGGCTTTGAACTCACATTGTAGTGCTGGTAGGCCTTGGACTTGGACTTTAGGGTACTTGTACTGTAAAGGTCATGTATAGCCTTTAGAGTACAGTGGCTACAGACCTTCACTACCAGGCCTTTTTAAAGATTTACTTATTTTATGTGTAGGAGTGTTCTGATGTTTGTATGTTTGTATATGTGTATGTATGTATGTATATCACATGTGTATGTGGTGCCTGTAGAGGTCAGAAAAGTGCATTTGATCTTCTGGAACTATAGTTATAGATGGTTTGTAAGCCACTGTGGATGCTAGGACTTGAACTGGGGTCATCTAAAAGAGCAGTAGGTACTCTTATTCGCTGAGCCATCTCTCCAGCCCCCTTCATTCTTTTTTTAAATGTAACTAATTTTTTCAAATTTATTTTTTATGTATACGTTTGAATGCCTACATATAAATGTGTATACTATGTGCATGCATGGTGCCCTTGAGGGCCAGAAGAGGACATTGGGCCCTCTGGAAGCAGAGATACAGGTGGTTATGAACTGCCTGATGTGGATACTGGGAATCAAACCTGGGTCCCCTACAAGACCAGCAAGTGCTCTTAACCTTGGAGCCATCTCTTCAGACCCTTTAGCTCAATTTTTAAATAATTATTTATTTCAACCATTTTCATGAATATACTATAATATGATTTTAAGGTTTTAAGCATTAGCATTTTGTTTAGTCAGGATCTCACTATGTAGTCCAGGCTGACCTAGAGCTCACCATGTAGCCCAAACTAGCCTCAAACTCTTGATCCTCACGCCTCAGGCTCCCAAGTCATGGGACCATGGGTGTGTACCACCACTCCTGGATAATTTTGTTTTCCTTTTTACTTCTTTGTTGTGTTTGACTCTTTTACAGTAACCTGTCATTTTGTCACTCTGGGACGGAATCAAATTTTTGACTATAGAAGCAAAGTTATTTAAAATTTTTTTTAAAAAATGTATATGGGTAGTTTACTTGAATGTATGCTATGAACCAGTTGTGCACAATGCCCCTGGATGCCAGAAGAGGACAATGGATCCCCTAGGACTGGAGTTACAGACAGTTGTAGCTGCTATGTGGGTACAGGGAATCGAACTTCCATCTTCTGGGAGAACAACTGGTGCTCTTAACAACTGAGCCCACTCTCTGGCCCCCAACGTCACTCTTTAATGGTCCTCCTTTCTCCTCTATTTACAGATATCTTATTCTCCTTGCCTTTTTCTGTGCCTGTAATTGAACTCATGGCCTCATACATGCTAAACGAATAGTCTGCCTCTAAGCCATCATGTCAGTTCTAAACACATCTTACTATAAGTTGGTACTTTCTGCAGGATTTGAATCTCTGTTTAGGTCTGGTGACCCCTGAGGTTATAGTCACAGTGCTCTTGTGTGCACATGTTTTCAGGAGAGAAGTGCTTCTGCAGCATGTTAACGAGAGCCATGCTTGGGCTCTGGATGACACTGCAGTTACAAGCCTTGTGCCTCGTGGTTGCTGATTTTGCAATGATCACTTTCTCTAAGCCAGTTTTAGCCTTGGGTTCCTGTCACCAGTGCTTGCCTGATCATCTTATTAGTACATCTGCTAGGTGTAACTAAGGGGGAAGGGCACTTTAAGAAGGGCCTCTATCCTGTCTCTGTCACTGGCTGGCGCCCCAGGCATAGGGAGACCCTAAGCAAGTAGAAGATCAGCCCCATCTTGCCCAAGCTTTAGGCCAAGTGACTGCCATCAGTCAGCTGTGCTGATGCAGCAGCTTCTCTGTAGGCCGGAGGTGAAATGGCACTGAAACCCAGGGTTCGGGTGGCCCCTCCTGCCCTGTCATTCAGGTGCTGAATACACAGAGCAGTGGTTACCTGCCTCAGCTTGAGGTTTGCAAGAAGTGTAAAGAAGGTTTTATTTCTTACCTGGAGATGACTCAAGGAGTGAATCAGCTCAAGTTCTCTGGAAAGTCAGGGGCCCTTCTGGTCTTTTTATCAGTGACTGTCTCTTGGTGTGCTTTCTCACTCTGTGAAAGCTGTGTAAAGAGAAGTTAATGAACTATAGCAGTGATCCCTGAAAATGTCTCCAGAGAATTCAGCAAGTGACATCTTTATTTCTCACTCATGAGCAGCTGAAATGCAAGGTGCTCTGAATGCATAGAGCAGTGAAAGCTGTGCCGGTTCACCCTCCCTCCCTCTTCCCCTCCCTCCCTCCCTCCTTCTTCCTTCCTTCCCTTCTTCCTTCCCCCTTCCCTCCTTTCTCCCTCTCCTTCTCTCTCTCTCTCTTCCTCCCCTCTCTCTCTTCCCTCTCTTTCTTTCTTTCTCTCTGTGAGAGAGGATGTATGTATATATACAAGATGTGTATGAGCACCTTTGTGTGTAGTAGGTGTAGCATATACACATGTGTGTACTACAGTGCTTATGTGTAGGTCAGAGGCCAACTTCAGGTGTCAGTCTTGCATTTTCACCTTGTCTGAGATGGTGTCTGTTGCTCACCACTGCAAGCCTCCCATCTCGCCCTAGGAACACGGAGTTACAGATGTCTACTGCTTATCCAGCAACACTTGAGTTCTGAGGATTCAGACTTGGGTTGTAAGACTTACAGTGAGCATTTTGTCCACTGAGCTATCTCCACAGGCCACTTGATGATTTTCTTGATGTCTACTCTCTTCTTGCTTCTCTCTGGGCTCACCTATAAGCTCTTACTTGGTACAGGCAGCCCTAGGAAGATCATGTAGAGGGCTTGTAGTGGCCTATAAAACTGTTGGGTAGGAGAGTTTGAGCAGCTGGCTAAAAAGCAGGCTGAAGCCCTCATTTTCCATTCCCCATTTGTGTGACTCTTCTGGCACTGCCAGTGCTGGCTGCATCTCACATGAGAAGCATTTGTAAACTGCACTGACATCACCAAGTCCCTTTTTCACAAGCTAAATAAATATACCAAGTGGAAAAAAGGATTCCCCAGGAAGCTAATGTGTATTTGGTACACAGAGTGTGGGCCACTCTCCTGTGGACCTTGGGGTCCTGGAGCAAGGCTGGCGTAGCCTGTGCTTGAAAGCATGAGGTTTGCTATCTTTAGGGCTAGAGTGCTGTGAGGCTTATACTATTCCTGTAGTTATCTCCCCAGGCACTGCTGCCAGGTGGGCTGGGGTGTGAGGGATGGCAGTTCAGCTTTGCCCTGTGCCAGCTCTGTTCTCAACTCTCTGTTCTTCACTGTCTCCTCAGTAAAATTAGAAATGATAATGGGTCCTCTTCAGAGGACTGTCTAGCACATCAGTGGGACGGGCACATGTGTGGTGCTTGGTGTTTGCAGGACACTCAGTGTGTGTTAGTAGTTTCCCGTTAATTTCTTATGGATAACATTTCATGGGGCAGAGATACTCATTTGGTAAAGTGCTTGCTGCGCAAATATGAGACCCTAAGATTCATCTGATCCCTCACACTCACGTAAAACCCATATGTGGCCCTGCACACTGATGGTCCCAGTGCTGGGAAAGCAGAGACAGGAGATCCCCAGGGCTCACTAGCCAGTTCAGTCAACTGGTGAGGTCTAGTGTGAGACTTTGTCTCTAAAACTAAAGTGGAGGTGACCAAGAAAGATACCTCACATTGACCTCTGACTTCCACATACATATGCACAGATAATCAAGGCTGGGCATTGTGGCACATACTTGTATTCCCAGCACTCAGGTGGTAGGATCAGAAATTCAAGTCCAGCCTTAGCTACATATGGAATTCAAGACTATTGGGGCTACACAAAACTCTTGCCTCAAAAAATAAGAAGGGAGGATGGTTATAATCATCAGGATGCAGGTTAAATGTGTATAAAATCATCAAGAACAAACTCAGTAAGTGTTTAAAAGAGGAAAAAAATATAATTTCATGATTCAAGGTATTTCTGTGTGGCTGACAGTAAACACAGGTTGTTCACACATTCAAAGTGGAAATTAGGAAACTATTTAAACAAAGTTCACAGTATTACCTTAGGTATGGATTTATTACTTAGATCCTTATTAAAGAGCTCACTGGGATAGTTGAGTGGGTAAAGCACTCGCTGACAAACCTGTTGACCTGAGTTTGATGTGCAGAACCCATGTGATGAAAGCGACTCCCACAAGTTGTCCTCTGCCTTCCACATACCCTCCAGGACATGCTTGAACAAGCGTGCGTGCACGCACATACACACACACACACACACACACACACACACACACACACGGACAAATAAAAATTAGGAAGTGTGAAAAGATTTGACAGCTAGCTAGCTGCTGTAGGTTCCTACTGATCTTCAGCCGCTAGCCACCAGTGTTCGTTAGTTTAGCCCTGCAGTTCTTTAGACTTGACTAACACTATCATGCCCTGTATGAATTTTTGGACTTGTCTGTAGTCAGCATAGCTTTGGAGCCTTCATAATTAAACATCATATTGCCATGCCTGATGTTATCATTCATTGTAATTACAAAGACAGCCGTTGTTCAGTCAAGATCTCCACACTTCCTTGATATAATAACCAGCTTCCCCAGTTTGTGCAATTTCCTGGAATTTTGGTGTTGAAATTATCATTAGTTTCCACCCTAACGAGAACACCCCATATCAGCGGACATACCTGGCTGAGGCACGGCCTCCCTCTTCCTCTCCCTTCTGACTTGCTGACATGGTCTCCATTTCTTTGTAATCTACAGTCACAAGAGAGAATAATACATATCTACATATTGGTGCTTGTTTCTTTGTAATCATAAAGAAAGGTTCTTTGCATCTGATCACTTCTCCTTGCCTTTTGTCTCTTCTCTCTCTCTTTCTCTCTCTTTCTCTCTCTTTCTCTCTCTCTCTCTCTCTCTCTCTTTCTCTCCCCCCCTCCTCCCTCCATTTCTCCTTCCCTCCCTCCTTTATCAGGCTAACCTTAATTGTGTAACCCAGGCTGGCCTTGAATTTATGAACCTCCTCTGCCTCCCAAATGCGAGGATTGTAGGAGTCATCACTGTACTCAGCTGACCACTTCCCTTGACTGTTATTCATTGTTCTTTCAAACTAGAACTTCTCCTACAGATGAATACATATCTTCTTGTCTTTCTAGTTTTTGAAATAAATTTATTAATTACATTGAACAACTTTCTTTGTCTTTGCTGTTATTTGGGACAGCATTTCACTCAGTTGCCCAGGCTTGTCTGTAATTATGCGTCCCAGGCTGGCCCTGAACTTGAATCTTTCCACAGCCTTCTGAGTGCTGGGGTCACAGGCCTATGACTATGCCCAGTATTTGAACACTGTCATCTGCCCTATTTTTATCCCACTAATTTGAAGGCCCAAATATCATTTCCAGCTCTCAATTTTCTCTTGGCAACAGGGTCTTGCTGTAGCCGAGACTGGCTTCAGACTTGTCATCCTCCTGTTGTCTGTCTCTGGGTGCTGGGATGTCAATGTGCACTATTACTTGGTTCACCTCTCTTCCTTTTAGAAGTAGTTTTGTCAAATAATGACCTCCCTGGTTCTAGATAAAATGCTTATATGGATCTTTCTTGTTGAAGAAAAAGTTGGACATCATCTACTCTTTTCTTTTTAATTATTATTCCATTATTTTATGTGTATGAGTATTTTATTTACATGCATGTCTGTGTACTGCTTGTTATATTGCCCATAGAAGCCAGAGGGGTCAGATTCCCAGAAACTCCAGTTTCAGGGACAATTGCAAGCAGCCAGCCGTGTGGGTGCAGAGAATTGAATCCAGGTCTTTGGAATAGCAAGCAGTGAGCAATCTCTTTAGTCCACTCCTTTTCTACACCCGAGAGGTGGGCTGAGTACAAGTGCAGACACATTCACAGTAACCCTATCCTCCTGACAGCATGTGCTTGCTTTTGTTTTGGTTAGGGTTTTTTGAGACAGAGGCTCATACAGCCTAGAATGACCTCAAACTCACTATGTAATTTAATTGAGTATGGCGTTGAACTTGTGATCTTTCTACCTCTACTTCCCAAGTGTTGGGATTACACATGGATGCTACCATGTACAGCCATTCCTTCTCCCCCCTTTTATGTATGTGCACTCTGTGTGTACTCGTGCACAGAGGCAGAAGAAGGTGCTGGTTCTCCTGGAACTGACGTTGTGCTTGTAAGTTTCTATGTGAGTGCTGGAAACAGAACCCTGGTCTTCTGCAAGAGTAACACATGCTCTTAATCACTGGCACACCCCATTCCAACTTTTGACTGTATCTTTAGGCAGTGTTTGCTGCTGGCCCTGTGGGTGTTCATCAGCGAGTAAAGCTCAGTGATCAGCCTGTCTTCTACATTTGCTTCCTCAAGTACTTGTAGCTAAGTTTTTCCAAATGATCCAACAGTTTTGCCAAATGCATATCATTGTTCTGCTCCGTGTTCACTCTGGACTGCAGACACTTGTCTCAGACTTTTGTCATTATTTGTGGACTTACACCTTTCCTTCCCTTCTCCCCACTCGATGTTCCCCTCCCCTCCCCTCCCCTCTCCTCCCCTCCTCCTTTATTGTCACTCGGGAGATATAAGGGAGTTGAAAACATAGATATTTATGGTTATTATGCCACATTTGGTTGCAAATGTGACTTAGATTTCCATGTCTATTCTGGGAATATTTGATAAATGTGTATTTCCTCTGTTTTTAGTACAGTTGAATTTTGAACACACTGTTCTAATCTCAGTTTTCCATTAATAATGGGACTTGGAATTAATTCCGTAACAGCTCTTAAAAAGCTGCTGCTTCATTTATGTGGGGGAGGGGTACATCAGATTTCACTGGATGAATGACCATGATTTAACCAGCTCTCTATTTGTTAGCATTTAATTTGATTTGAGTCACTTCTATTATAAATTGTGCTCCAGTGATGATTTTATGCATAGTAATTATCTACTTGTACTGATGTGTGTTAGAATAAATTTTTAGAGTAGAATTTCTGACTTAATGCAGAATTTAGATAGTTTTTTAACCCAGTAGACCATTTTCTTAAGAATGCAAGACATTCTGTGAAATGTGAAATCTTGACTTTTCCCTCGTTTAGCTCACAGGAAGCCATTTTCTTTTACACTGCAAGGGCAGCCAAAGCCAGTTTGGAGCTGAGACTCTGCCCTTGGCAGTGCATTTCCCTCAGCATTTGAGATATGCCATGCTGTTTTATCCTATTTTTATCTATCTAAAAGCCTGAAAAAGAAGACAAGAAGTGCTCTCTATTTAGATTTTTGTTTAGATCTATTAGGCACTTGGGAAATTGGAGAATGAGAAGTTCAAGGTCATCCTCAGCTATAGAATGAGCTTAAGGCCAGCCTAGGTTACATGAAAAACTGTCTCCACAAAAAGGACGGGGGGAGAAAAGTAATACATAAATATATAAAGGGGGCTAGGTGTGGATGTACATGCACATAATCCTAGCACATGGTAGGTAGAGGCAGGTGGATCTCTGTAGAACAGCCTGGTCTACAGAGTGAGTTACAGGCCTGCAGGTGTGATGTCATTGTGACATCATCATCATTGTCTTTGTTGTCTTCTTCCTCTTCCTCTTCTTGATGTTTGAAGACAGGATTTCTTTGTGACCTTGCCGTACCTGGCTGAGATCCTGTCTTGGGGGTGGGGGGAGATAGAGAGAGATAGAGATAGAGAAAAAGAGAGAAAGGAGGAGGAGGAGGACCAAGATAGTTCAGTGGATAGAGGCACCTGCTGTCAAGCCCTATGACCTGAGTTTAAACTCTGGGATCAACATAGTGGAAGGAGAGAACCAACTCCTGCAAGTTGTCCTCTGACCTGCACATATATACATGGCACATGCACACACACATACGTAAATACATGTAATAAAATATTTAAATTGTACATGTTTATACATAGCATACCATGTAACATTTCAACACATGTAGGTAATAACTCTCAGAGATACTATCCTCACTTCGCTCATCATAGGGTTCATCTGTGTGTACAGTTTAAGCTAGAGATGTAGTAAATGGCCCTGGTGAATCCCCAGCACTAGAAAAAAGAAATAATCTGTACAGTTCAAGAAATCCAAATGTGGTAGTGTGGTAGTGTGTAATGATGATTATATGCCATCATTTGGGAGGCTGAAGCAGGAGGATCAGAAGTTCAGTAGCCTGGGCTAAATAAATCATGAAATGCTTCTTTAAAACAATAATAGCAACAGTTTTTTTCCTTATTACAAAGTGCTGGAATTTAAGTCATGTGTCATCATACCCAGATATTTTTTCAAAGGTTAAAAATAAAAGGATATGCGTGTGTGTGTGTGTGTGTGTGTGTGTGTGTGTGTGTGTGTGACAGAGAGAGGAGAGAGAGAGAGAGGATATATATGATATGCTGGAGCTCTTAGAAGCGAAAGCATCAGAGCCTTTGGAATTGGAGGGTGACCAGAACTAAACTCAGGTCCTGTGAAAGAACAGTTCATACTCTTAACCTCTGACCTCTCTCTAGCCCCAAACAATTTTTTTTTTTAAAAAGAGTACAGTTGAGTAGTTTTTTTATAGTCATAGGATGAGTGCCATTTTGACAGTCAGTTTTAGAGTGTTTTACATCACTGCAGAAAGACTCTGTATCCAGTAGTGGTGGCTCATCATTCATCCAACTCCACAGCTTTAGCTAACCACCTTATCTGTATGCAGAGTGGCTCATGTAAATGGTGTGTATCTGTGTGGTTCCTATGCCCCTTACAGTTTTGTTTGCAGAAGCCCCTGAGGAGTTTAAGTGAGTGGGTCACTTTGGGTGGTTGTTATCTGCTCAGGAAAAGGGAGGCAGGTTAGTTGTGAAGTCTAGATGGCTTAGCTGTCTCCCGAAAAGGAGCCAGTCAGCACCACCATTTAGAGCTGTCCATCTTACAATGATGCAAAGCCAGCCTTCCCCTGCTCTCACTGTTTCCCGTGAAAGGCTCTACAGACCACTTGGCAGCCTGATAAGGGATTATCTGGGGGGAGAAACAGTTACTTTGCAAGGCTGCTTGTTATGTTACAAGATGGACTTTCAGGAAGTTTCCCCGTTGAACCAGTTCACCTATGCCCTATGCTGTGACTAGCATGGAGCTAAATCCCATGAACCCTTGTGGTTTGGCTTTATCTTTACTCTGCACATCTTACCTGCTACATAGCACCCCGACAGCAGTCATCTCCTGTAGTCAGAGTAGAAGGCACCTTGATGGCTCATGTGCTGACCATGAAGTTGGCCCATTTTTCAAATTACAAAGGGAATTACCAGGTGGGAGGGGCCAAAGGTTATGTGTGGTTTAAAACAACCTCGGCATGATAAAATTAGAGTAGTAACCATCAAAATCTAAATTAAATAAACGCAATCTCATCCTTTGCACTGTCATGGTTCTTGCCTTTATATGTGGTTCTTACTGCCTGGTGAGTAAGGCTGGCGCATCCTGTATCCCACAGATAACTCTAAGGTAACAGCTGCATTCTAGAAGGAAAACCTCAAGTGGTAGTCAGAGGGCCCTCAGTAGTTGTCTGTGGAGTGGCCTAGCAGGAAGATGATAAACTTGACAGGTGAATCCAGGACTGTGGGAAGTAGGCTGTGCTTAGCCATTGGTGCCCTTTTTGTGGAAGACTTGGGTAGTTAATGCTGCTGCCTGCTGGAGCTTCAACTTTAGCATTACAGAAAGAGAAAAGAGCCAGGGGGTGGCACACGCCTTTAATCCCAGCACTTGGGAGGCAGAGGCAGGTGGATTTCTGAGTTTGAGGCCAGCCTGGTCTACAGAGTGGCCAGCCTGGTCTACAGAGTGAGTTCCAGGACAGCCGAGGCTACACAGAGAAACTCTGTCTCAAAAAAACAAAAACAAAAACAAAAACAAAAAAAAGAAAGAGAAAAGAAAAGAAATCTAAAAGAGGGTGTCCCAGCTAGGGTTCTATTGCTATGATGCACCATCATTACCAAAGCAACTAGGGCAAGAAAGGGCTCATTTGACTTATGTTTTCACGTCATAGTTCATCACTGAAGGATGGCCAGGACAGGAACTCAAATGGGGCAGGAAGCTGGAGGCGCTTGAGCTATTTGCAGAGGCCATGCAGGGTGCTGCTTACTGGCTTTCTCCTCATAGCTTGCTCAGCCTGCTTTCTTATAGAGACTAGGACTCTATAAGCTGAGGATGCCATTACTAATGGGCTGGGCCTTCCCCCATCAATCACTAATTAAGAAAAGGTCCTGCAGCCTGATCTTATGGAAGCATCATCTCAATTGAGGTTCCCTCTCAAATAACTCTAGCCTATGTCCAATTGACACAAAACTAGCTGGCACAAGAGGTTAGAAGGTTGGAGAACTGGGAAAAAAGACAGAAAGAAAGGAAAGGAATGGAAAGGAAAGGAAAGTCCAGGTGATGGCGGTGCACACCTTTAATCCTAGCACTTGGGAGGCAGAGGCTAGCAGATCTCTCTGAGTTCAAGGCCAGCCTTGTGTACAGAGTGAGTCCAGGGCAGCCAATGTTACACAAAGAAACCCTGTCTCGAAACATAAGCTAGGCTTATTAGCATCTGTGTCCAAAAAGTGCTGAGCAGCAGTCAGACCTGGAGGCTCAGAGAATCTACCCAGGCTCTTCCCTTCCCTCCTCCCATAGCCTGCTTCTCGTCTCTATGGTGGTGTCTTGCTGGGTAGGTTTTATCTTCACAGTGGCCACTGGAAGTCCAGGACACTAAACAAAGGGATGCTGAACTACCTTTCTTGGGGTTCCAATCTGAATTCTAGACTCCTTGCCCATTCCTGAACCAATCATTGTGGTAAGGATGGGGCAGGGTGTTGTACTTTGCCAACCTGAGGTCTGAGTCACAGCCAGAGTGAGGGCAAGTGGGTTACCAGCACACTGAAGTAGCACTCAGACAGAGACTGGAAGTGTGGACCACTGATTCCCAAAGGAACCCCAGGGTGTCAGGAGGCACAGGTGGACACAGCCAACATGCCTGAGCTTGTTTGGCTAGGATAAGATGTCTGACGAAGTAAATAACTATTTCTGCTAAAGACTAGAGAAAGAGAGAAAATAGAAATAAACGCTAGCAGGGGGAGACATTAGGAGAGGATGGTTTCAGAATCCTAGATAACAGAGTTCTGTCCAGCAAACGCCACTTCCCCCACTGTTCACCCCAAAGCATAGCTCTATTCCTCAAAGGAAATACCCACAGGATCTGAGTGTGGGCCCCGAATGAAAAGTGGCCACAGCAAAGGCTTGCCGTCCATCCTTCCTTTTTCTTAGTAAACCATTTACCTTTTCCTTAAGCCACAGACATATTTCCTAAGTTAGAATATTCCCTTATTCTACCTGGAACTTCCAAAGACTTCATCAGTTTACACAGTAGAGTGAGCTGCATTCTCTTCACATCACAGCCTGAAACTCCACATGAGCAGAGCTTCTGCTTAGATGATGTTTGAGCCCACATGCAGAGGTTTCTCAGGCTCCTTGGAAGACAGTGGTGCCAGGAAGCTAGAAAAGAGGGTGGGTAGACAGGTCAGCCCTCAGCAGGTGCAGAGTGGAGACAGTGGGTGTCATGTAAATGAGAGTAGAGTGGATTCACAATCTATACTATAGAATGGAGTATGCAGCTGTTCCTGAAGATGCGCAGGTTAAACAGAGAATGCAAACCTGAGTATAAATAATATAGATCCCAAAGTGCTGCTGCTTCTCCTGAGCCATCCTTTCTTGGCTGCCACCTTCTCTTCCTCTTCCTCCTCCTCCTCCTCTTCCTTCCTTCCTTCCTCTGCTTCCTTCCTTCCTCTGCTTCCTCTCCTTCTCCTCCTCTTCCTTCCTGCTCCTTCCTTCTCCTCCCCTCTTTTTTCTTCTCTTTCCCTTTGTGGCTTTTAAAACAGTTTCAGTTTGTAGCTCTAGCTCTCTGGAATCTACTATATGTAGCCTAGACTGGCCTCAAACTCCTGCTTCTTCTGGACGCTATGATTACAGGTGTAAAGCTCCGCATCTGGCTTTTTGAACCCTTTCTATTCATTCATTCATTGACTCATGAGCAAATAGTTACTGAACACCTACTGTGTGCTGGCCTGTTTCTAGTTGTTGGGGATACAGCAGGGAATAAAACAAAACCATTGACTACGTGGTCTGCATTGCAAGAAGAGCAAACAATCCATAAGGGAGAATGTGAGCTGAACAGCAGTGCTCTGTGCTAAGAAGAAAACGGAGCGGGTGGGAGGGTCAGGTGAAGGTTGGATGGAGACTGCTACCTTAGGAGGTGGGGAGCGAGCCAGCATCTGCCAGAGAAGTCCCTGCTCTAGCAGAGAAGTGAGCCCCCCAGAAACAGGACCAGGAACAGCTTGCTGTACTAAAAATTAAAAATAACAAACAAACAAACTAAGTAGGCAGAACTGTTCAGGACAAAGGAGCAGAGAATAGCATAATCAAAGAGGGCTCCTTGGTCCTTGGATTTCAGAGATGGGGATGAGGCAAGAGGGAGAGTAGACAGAGGAGGGGATGATAGAGGAGGGGATGAGGTTTCTTCAGGAGAAAAGAGAAACCATTGAGGGGTTGGCACAGAAGAATGAAGGGGCCTCATTTGTATTTTTAAACAGTTGTTTCCACCATATGGAGTAAGAGTGGAAGAACAAGGCAGAACAATTAGAGGGTTAGAAAAACTGGACCTGGGATTGGGGACCTGAGAAGCTGAGCTACAAGCAGGAGACCTCAGAAACATTTCCTTCTCTATGTATAGCTTTCTTTTTCCTGGCTGCAGGAGAAATGTACATTCTTCCTTTAGAAGGTGATAATCTTTCCTCTCAGAGCAAGAGCATCTCTACAGTTAGAAGAGCAGCGGGCTTATTCTCTAAGGTCAATTCTCCCTTTACTGCATCCATGCTGGGGTTGAGTATAGAGCTGGGCTCAGATATGCTAGCACTTTTGTAAGATACATACTGTGGAGGCCCTGCATGGATGGAGGAAGGGATCCAGAAAATTGGCCATCAGCTGAGATCTGATACCTGGCCGTGCCCAGAAGGCTCTGAAAATGGGAAAGTTGCTATCACAATCACACTTTTACAAGAGAAATCAGACTGTAATGAAGAACTATAGCAAAGGCATGAAGTACTACTGTGCTTGGGGCTGAAGTACACAGACCATTTCCATGCATCAAACCCTAGAATCTTAAAATCTGGAGAACTCCTAGTGGTCCCTTGCTGCTGTGCAAATTCCAGCCATGACTTATAGTGATGTAGCCTGTGCTGCCAATGTCCATAGCTTGTAGATTACAGAATGTCCATGGCAGTACCTCAGAGCCCTGGATAGGATTAGTAAATCCAGAGATCTGGGCTTCCAGTCACCACCTTCCACTTACAAGGATCATCTGTCCAAATAGAGCAGCCTTGGCCTGGGTTTAAGTGTGGGCTGCTGAGATGGCTTAGAGTCAAGGTGCCTTGCCACCAGGCCTGATGGCATGAGTTCAATACCCAGGATGCAGGTGAGAGAAAGGACAGAACTAACTCCTATGCTTGTCCTCTCTCTCTCTCTCTCTCTCTCTCTCTCTCTCCCTCTCTCTCTCTTACACACACACACACACACACACACACGCACACACGCACACGCACGCACACACATAAATGAATGTAAAAGTAAATAAATAAATCTTTGTATTCACCCCATTGCAGGATATCTAGATTTACTTGCCTCTCCATTCTAAATAATGAATTCTTTCTTTCTGTTTTGAATCCCAGGGGTTGCCCTTCTCTCAGATGTGTACCCTGAAGAAATCTTGGTTGACCTGTTGTTCAAATACGACAGTGGCAAAGACAAGCACACCCCAGAGACCAGAATGAAAGTTGGCGAAGTCCTGATGAGAGTTGTCAGAGCTCTAGGTGGGTTTTGTTTGTTTGTTTGTTTGTTTGTTGGCTTGCTTGTTTGTTTATTCCATTCCTCTGGAACAGGGCAGTGTGGTACTGCTCTGTCTGTGTACTGGAAGGCTCCTTCTACTAGAAGGTGAGGACAGATCAGTGGTGGTGGTGGTGTTTAGGGATTGAACACATACTCAGCAAGTAAATCTAGGATAAGATTGTTTCCATTCCTATGGCTGCTTAGTTTCTCTACCCAAGAGCTGTGTTTTTCTGGGGTCTGCGCTTGGGATAGGCTCTCGATATGCAAGAGAGACATTGTTGTTCAGGCAGGCAGGCCTCCATATCACAGCCTGCTGCCTCAGCCTCTAGAGCGCTGGGATTATAGGTGTACTCCACCATGCCCAGCTTTGAGACCCAATGTTTAATGGACCTGAAAAGAGACACTTCACACCCGAGAGCAGCAAGCACACAAGGGTGAATGTCAAGCAGGCCAGGGAATGTAGAACTGGTGAGGACTGTCTGCCGTGCCAGGTTGTCACTGTGTATGGTCTCAACCATATTCCCAACCAGTCTTTTAAGCATGTTGTTAGAGCTGTGGTGGGTGTGAGGCTGTGGCTCAGCTGCCTTTAGCAGTGTGTCCAAGAGTCCTTCACCGATGAGTGATAGCATGAAGAACTGACCCACCAACTTGAAGTTGCTCTCTGTCTATAAGCTGAGAGCTGTGCTTGTTACTCTGGCTGCAGAGGTATTTTCTGTGAGCTGCTTCTGGCTAGGTTAATGATCCTCTTCCCTCCTTCCTGGTGCCTCTTCACTCAGTGTCCGCATGCACAAATGAGGCCAAATATGACATACCATATAAAGCCATATTTGAGTAATAAAATTAAAAGAAGCAAGTAGACCTAGTGACACAGGACTGTGATCCCAGCTACTGAGGAGACTGAGGTGGAGGCGGGGGTATGTGTGTCACAGTTTGAGTCCTGCCTGCCCTTATAGAATGAGTTCAAGAACAACCTGCCCAACTTAGTGAAACCCTATCTCAAAAGTTAAAAGAGGCATGAGGATGTAGCTCAGTGGATGTAGCTAAACTCTGTAAGGGTTTAGGTTCAATCGCAAATATGCCCCCCCCCCAAATAAAACAAGGTTAAGAACAACAGAAACCGTAAAGGGGGTGCTTGAGAGGTGGCTCAGACACCAGGCAGCCCTGGCTGTCCTGGAACTTGCTCTGTAGACCAGGGTGGCCTCAAACTCATTGAGATCCACCTGCCTCTGCCTCCTGCATGCTGATGTTAAAGGTGTGTGCCACTCCTGGCCAGTCATAGCTTTAACTGTCTTGTTCACATCATCGTCCAATACCCATAATCTGAAAATCTGAAGTCCCAAAAGGTCCAAAATTTGAACTTTTTACATACTTGTCATGATGTAATAAGTAGAAATTTCTGTACTACATAACTTTGTTTTATTAAAAAAAAGTTTTAGCCAGGCAGTGGTGGCGCTTTATTAAAAAAAAGTTTTGGCCGGGCAGTGGTGGTGCACGCCTTTAATCTCAGCACTTGGGAGGCAGAGGCAGGCGAATTGCTGAGTTCGAGGCCAGCCTGGTCTACAGAGTGAGTTCCAGGACAGCCAGGGCTACACAGAGAAACCCTGTCTCGAAAAACCAAGAAACAGTTATGATTTTGTTTTGGTGTAGGTAAATCTGTCTTATCATTTCATTCCATATATGTGTGTGTGTGTGTGTGTATGTATATATCCCTTTTGATGTAGAGAACATTATGGAGGATTTTGGCTTATTTTGTCTTTTTAAGGGAACTACTAGGAACATGAAGGATATTAACTGGGTGTGGTGACACACAACCGTAATCCTAGTACTAGGGAGGTAGAGCTGGAGATCTGGAGAGCCAGGGGACCCTCCTCTGGTAAAGCTGAGGCCAGCTAGGACTTCAGGAGACATAGTCCACAGTTGCTCACCAGCTATGTAAACTTCCAGGGGACATCTTTGTATGAATGACATACTCCAAATCTTCTGTTTCTCAACCTCAGCGTCCTTCTGCTGCCCCAAGTAAATGCCGACATGTCGCATGACCTAAGATGTATTTCCAGTTATTAGGCTTAGTTTCCTATTCTTAAAAAGCATCCATCCCTGGGGGCTGGAGAAACGGCTTAGCAGATAAAAGCATGTGCTGCTCTTCCCAAGGACCTGAGTTTGATTTCTAGCAACCGTTATCAGGCAGCTCAGAGCTGCCTGTAAGTCCAGCACCGGGGGATCTGATGGCTGTGGCCTCTACAGTCCCCTGCACTTATGTGCACACACCCCTACTTCCCACATACAACCCCCCCACAGAAACATAATTTAAAAAATAAATCTTTTGAAGAATTATTTATTCATTTCCATAAAACAGCCACAGATTCTCCTACATTTGGGAATTTCTTGCATAGCTAACTTCGTATGTTTTCTACCAATCATGTTAGCATATTTTTCATTTTGATATGGGTTGCTGAGGATCCAACCCATGGCCTTGTCATTCTAGGCAAGGGCCCTGCTGCTGAGTTATACCCTCGGAATGCTGCAGGGATAGCTTTCTGCTGCCTGCCTTCAGAGCCTATGGCCACCTTTGAAGTAACTCTGTGCTTTACTCTTTGTTTTCCTTTGAACCTCTTTAATGGACCAGAAGCTGAACTACTAAATGCCCCCTGTGTTTAGGGGATGCATTGACTTCTCGCTATGAGGAATGGGTAAAAATAAAGTTTAGGTTTATGGTTGTTGTTGCTTTGCTTTTTAAAATTTGTTTGGTTGAATTTTGGTTTGATACTAGGGATGAAACTCAGGACCTCGCACCCTAAGCACACACTAGACGACTGACAACAACTCAGAAGTTGCTTTTTATTTGTATGTGGCTCCTTCTCAAGCTTCGGTAATAAATTTTTTGTTGTTTTTGGTTTGGTTTTTCGAGACAGAATTTCTCTGTGTAGCCCTGGCTGTCCTGGAACTCACTCTGTAGACCAGGCTGGCCTCGAACTCAGAAATCCGCCTGTCTCTGCCTCCCAAGTACTGGGATTAAAGGCGTGAGCCACCACCGCCCAGCTGGTCAGAAATCTTTGATTCAAAGCTATTAACAATTCTGCCTGTAGTGGTATCCAACCACTCTCTAAATTTGAATTTAGTTTTTATCAAGTTTGAAACCACAAATTCCTCATTGTCCTTTCTCATGTTCAAAATTCTCTATCTTGAATATTTTCTCCACCTATTCTATCTTGGGAACAAGGACATCATAGTTCAGTTCAAAGAAAATTAATGAAGTGAGTGTGACTGTCCTCTTAGAACTGAGGATGTAGAAGCAGGGTATCCGGAGTTCTAGGGCAGCCTGGGCTACATAGCAAGATCCTGGGGGCAGGAGGCAGGCAGGGAGGAAGAGAGACAGAGACAGACAGACACACAAACTCAGTCATTTATTGAGTAGCCACATAATGGTAGATCTGTGGGCAGCTGGAAGTTGGAGCAGGGAGCTTTGAGTTCCGCTAGAGCTGACAGGAAGTGGTGGGGAGAGACCTGCCATGGCATTGTGTGGACATACTTGATTGTGGCAGTGTGTGCAGAGATGTGTGTTGCTGGTGTTCCCTTGCTTTGTTTTGTTTGTAGCACAGCATGGCTGGTCAGTCTGGGAAAGTAACTTTGCTATGGTTCAGAGATTTCTCCCTTCATAGCAGAGGCTTAAGGTGAAAGGTGGGAAGAAGTATGAGTAATATGTCACCAGGCCGGGTGCTAACAGACCTCAGCTGCACTAAACCAAGCAGACGTCTGCTGCGCCAAACCAGAGTGACAGATTCGAACTCACCTGGTTTTGTTTCTTTGTTTTTGTTCTTTTGCTTTTCTTCTTCTTCTTCTTTTTTTAAAACCAAGTTGGCCTCAAGCTCAAAAGTTTGTGGACCTGAGTTTTGCTCCCAGAGCCCAGGTAAAATCAGATGTGATAGTGTGTCCATAAGACTGGTACTTAAACAGGAAGAGATGGAAGTGGACAAGGCACATCCCTGGAGGCTCCCAGGCCTCAGTGGCAAACAAGAGGAAGGATGAGGACTAACACCTAAGGTGGTCCTGTGACCTCAATATAGGCACCATGACATGCACGCCCCACCACACACATACACTCACAGACAAACATGCACACACACATACACACCCTGCCAAATGTGATCTGGTCAGCATGGGTGTGGCTCAGCTCCACAAGCCTTTATACTAAAATAATTTGGGAATAGTATTGTCATCAGAGCTAAAGGCTGAAGCCCAGACTAATTTATTACTTTATTTTAAAATATGTAAATAGACCTTTGTTTTGGGAAATATAAATAAAGCGCTGCACGTTCCTGTGCTTGTGCCGGCACCTCTCTGCCCTGGCAGCCTGGCCGGCCATGCACTGGTGGGCAATGGCCGACCTGTTTTACCTTGTGGAGATTCTCTGGCTCGGAGTTCCTGAAACGTCTCCACCAAGCTCCACTCAGCTCACTAAGTTCCCATTGGTGGGTCGCTACCATGCCAGCCTTGTGCTTCAAATCCTCCACAGCCTTTGTGGTGCACCTCAGGCAAACCCACGCTTTGCATGAGTTTTTTTCTTTCTTAAACCCAGATGAGCCGCCACATGGAGGAAAACACCACACAAACTTAGTTCAGAAACAACGGTAACTCAGTCACTGGATGAGTTACTAACTAATATCCTAATCTTGTAAGCCTTATTAAATCTAAATCCTCTGGTGGTGAATCCTGACGGGTGTGCCGTTGAAACCAGGAGACACTCGTAGCTACACCATGTCCTCACACTATCCCAGTCCAAAGGAACCTAACTCTCTCCTGCTTCCTCTCTTCCTCTGTCCAGCCCAGAAATCCCGCCTACTCACCCAGTGATTGGCTCCTTTGTCCCACCTACTCACCCAGTGATTGGCTCCTTTGTCCCACCTACTCACCCAGTGATTGGCTCCTTTAGTCAATAGATGGTTCACAAGAGGCCACCTTGAGTACTTGTGACTCACTCCTTGTACACAACCCCTCCCACATAAGTGGAATTAGCATTGAATTAAAAACAGCATCAGGCCCATCCACCACAGACCTTTCTCATCCCCCAATTACACAGCAACACAAGGTCATTTCAGATCTTTTTTTTTCTGAGACAGGGTTTCTCTGTGTAGCCCTGGCTGTCCTGGAACTCACTCTGTAGACCAGGCTGGCCTCAGACTCAGAAATCTGCCTGCCTCTGCCTCCCAAGTGCTGGCCACCGCCGCCCAGCCAGATCATTTTTTTAAAGTATGAAAAACGATACTCTAATCCGTCATTTGCCAATACAAGTAGCCGCTCCTGGTTTAAAATTTACTTTCCTGAATGATGCTAAGGACTAGACCTAGGGTTTCATGCATGCATGATCTAAACCATTGAGCTATAGGGCCAGCCTTCTGGTTAGGTTTTAATAATTTTTTTTCTTAGTTTCTGTGGTGTATTTTTCTATGTATCTCTGTTTTTCTCTCTCTCTCTCTCTCTCTCTCTGTGTACACATGTGTGTTCATGCATGCATGTGTGTGTGTCTGTGTGTGAGTGCTGTGTGTGTAGGTCAGAGGGCAGCATGCAGTCGTTCTCTTCTTTCAGCATGAAGGTCTCAGGATTGTCAGGCCTAGCAGCAAGTGTCTTTACTTTCAGAGTCACCACTGAAGCCTGTTTCCTTTCCTTTTCCCTTACTTCCTGGCTTGCCTTTTCATTCTGTTTCCTTTTCTTTTTAGTGGTCTTGCAGTGTCTCGAAAGCTAGCCTTGAACTCTCAGCTCAGGCTATTCCCTTCCAGTTCGTGAGTACCTTTCTAGGTCAGTACCTTCCTAAACATACAGTGGTTAGCAGTTGTGTTATAATCAATGACCTGAATGGGCTGTGATTTAATTTGGATATCTTTTAGGGAGATGCTCTCTAATTAGGCTCATGCTGGTTTCCTTCTGCTTACAAGGAGAATGCTGCTCATTTCTCTGTTCACTCCCTCTGGTGAGCCTTTGATTCCTTTCTTAGAATTAGCTCCTAGGGGAGAAATGATTAGGTTAGAGCACATGTGTGCTTCTAAGACTCTTCATTTTTACGGTGAGGTTTTCCTTCAAAAATACACATTTTGACAGCAACAAATGAGACTGTCAGTGTCTCCCAGATAAAAACTCTTCCATGGCTTCTAACTAAACTTTCAGACCCAGACTTTTGTCTCCCACTGTGTGTGCCTTTGCTCCACAGTGAACCTGGGAACATGGACTGCATGACTCAGTGAGAGCCTCTTGTGAGAGCAGCTACAGTCTGGTAGTGTTGCCATGAAGCAGAAAGAACAGGACTTCTTAATTATTTTTAGAGGTAGGACGTAGTCTTTTAGTCAGCAAGCTCAGACAGGTTTCCGTTTGCAGCATCAGACTTCTAAAGAGGAGTGTAGAAGGCCAAGGTCATGCTGCTCCATCTGGAGTTTGCCTGTAGGACATCAGGAATCCAGGTTTGAATGAGGGTGGGGCAGAAGACTCAATCATGGATCTTTGTTGGCATATACTATGGCAGGTGGAATTACCCAGAATCCCGAGGCAAAACCATGTCTTTTCTCAACATACTCTTCTTCAGAAAAAGGGTGGGTCTGGGCTTTGAGGTGTATTTCTAACTGTCGAAACTTGCAAAACTCCCTGTCAACCCCTTTCCGTGCTGCCGGCTTGGCCCTTATGTTTAAGGCTAGCAATCACTTTGCCCCTCAAAGTTGATTCAAGTGATGAGCAACCTAGGGCCCATGTTTCTCCCAGCCCAACCAGCTCCAGGATAAAGCCCATAATCTGATTTTAGAAAACCTATAATCTGTCCAGAGACGAGAGTATTCGGTCTCAGATCCTGCTCTGACAACCCATCTTCTCCTAGCCAATTATAGAAAACAAAGGAAAATTGAACATAGTCAGCCTTCATATCCATGTGTTCAGTTTCTCTTAATTCAACCAACCGTAGGTTGAAGATATTTTTATAAAATTTTCTGTGCTCTAAACGTGTGTTCAAACCTGTTCTTACAATTATCCCGAAAGCAATAAAATGGAAGAGATATTTATATAGTACTTACATTACAGGAGATACTATAAGCCATCTAGAGATGAGCAAAAGTCTCTGGGAAGCTATGCGTAGGGTTATAAGGGACTTTCTCTTGTGCAGATTTTGGAATCTGCCAGTGGATCCTGATACCAGTCTCTCACACACCCTGAGTAACAGCTGTAATTGGATTTGCCTAACAGGCTGTGATGAGTTCCAGTTGGGTTAGCCTGGTAATTAAGATGAGGGAATGACTATTAAAGAGCTACATACTATTTCACAGAATGATGTCACAATTCACACCATCTGTTCAACGAAAATTGTGACCTGTCAAAGTGGAAGTTATTTTATCATTTGCTTTGTTTGCAAAGAGTGAAGATGTCTTGTTTTAAGAAATACGAAGCTGAGTGTGTTAGCACACACCTTTAATTCCAGCACTAGGGAGACAGATATCTGAGTTGGAGCCCAGCATGGTCAACATGATGAGTTCCAGGATAGCCAGAGATGTGTACACCCTTTCTAAAACAAGGACAAACTGAAAGAGGGGGTGAAGGGAGAGACAGAGACAGAGGAAGAAAGAAACACAAGAAGGGATAAGAAATATGAAATATGAATCCAGAGGCTGAAGAGATGGCTCAATAGTTAAGAGCACTGGCTTTTCCACAGGACCTGGGTTTTACCCAGCAACCCAGCCCAGGTAGCTAATATCTCTACAACTCCAGTTGACCCAACATTGCATGAACACAGACATATGTGAAGACAAACCACGCATACACAGTAAATAAAAGCAAATAAAATCTAAGAAAAAAATTTAAAGAGAAATAAAAGACAGGCATAGTGACACAGCTTTAATGCCAGCGCTTAGGAAGCAGAGGCCAGGGAGTCTCAGGGAGGTTGAGGCCAGCCTGGGCTACAGAGCAAGTTCAGGCCAGGGAGACCCTGTCTTAAGAAGAAAAGAAGGAAGGGAGGGAGGGAGGAAGGAAGGAAGACATAGTATGGCCTAGTGATGTAGATGTAGCCAAGCACAAAAAA
>NW_022196905.1:244893263-244894477 GCF_008632895.1 Mastomys coucha
AAAAAAAAACCAAAAGGCAACTCCAACACTGATACATTTTGATTTTAAGTGACCTGTATTGACTATGCAAAGGATGGTAAAGTAAACCACCCTTAGATAGTTGTTCCTGATGAAAGAGCTCAGTGCTTGACTCGAGGTCTCCATGTAGATAGGGAAATAGTAGGTAGGAGTCTTACATGTTAGATGCATGACAGCCACATGCATGCTATGAAATGTGCATGTATGCACATGCACACATAAATACATTGAAATTTAAATAATGTTAAGGAGTTGGTTGTTGTCTCTGCAGTATTGTGTTTATTGAGCCCAAGGCTCTAAGCAAGTTTTCTGTCGTTCTGCTGCATACACACACACACACACACACACACACACACACACACACACACACGCCATCATGGAAGACTAATTAGGTAGCTTGTCCAGTTAGCTTTACACTTTTTATACTTTTTTTTTTTTAAATAAAATCATGTTCTTGCTAATATAGTCTAGGCTGGCATTAGACCCACTGTCCTCCTGTCTTGGCCTCCTGCATGGTGGGTTTGTGGATATCACACTTATACCTTTCACTGGGTTTTGATTGTTCTCTTTCTTTTAATTATTAATGTGTAATAAGATTGATCATGATTTTTCAGGCTTTGCTTCTATTATCTAAGAGAGTGTCATGATTGATTTCCTAATGCTAAGCTCTCGGATCCCTTGGTGTAACCACTTAGTCTAGTCTACTACTGCTTTGCTACATGTTTGTTACATGTTTGCGCCTTTTTTGTGAAAGCACTATGCCATATAGTCTCAGATTTTTTGGAGGTGAGTATGGTTTCTTTATATTCTTGTTTTGGGTTTGTTTTAGGACAATTCAGTCTTCAAAAATGATTTAGGAACTATCCTCTGCTCTAATCTTTAAAAAGATTTTGTATTGAGTTCATTGTGTATTTCTAAATACTTCATAGAATTTTCTTGTGAAGACATTTGGTAGTTCTCAGTATGGGAGAGGTTGCATTGATGGTTATTTTGTTTTTTGTTGAGACAGGATATCACTCTGAAGTACAGGCTGGTCTAAAATTCACTTTGGTGACAACCCTCTGCCTCAGCCTCTCAAGTTTTGGGGTCACAGGTATACGTCGCTGTGACCAGCTGAGGGTTCTAACATTTCTTTTGTAGGTATAGGACAACTCAGATTTTCTTTCTTTTTTTTTTTCTTTTTTTTTTTTTTTTTT
>NW_022196905.1:244894628-244898055 GCF_008632895.1 Mastomys coucha
CTCAGAAATCCACCTGCCCCTGCCTCCCAAGTGCTGGGATTAAAGGCGTGTGCCACCACTGCCTGGCAGATTGTCTTTTCTTTTAAAGTCAGTTTTACTGGTTAATGTCTTTAAAGAAGTCTATCTATTATCTAAGTTGTTAAGTTGTTTGTAGGCCTAGTCTTGTTCTCTTGCTTCATTTTCCATGTTGGTGATTTGAACGTTCTCTTTCTGTTCTTCAGCATGTGCAGTCTAGCTAGAGGTGGTTTGTTTGGTTTTTTTAAAGATTTATTTATTTTATGTGTATGAGTACACTGTAGCTGTACAGATGGTTGTGAGCCATCATGTGGTTGCTGGGAATTGAACTCAGGACCTTTGCTCATTCTTGCCCAGCTCCCTCCAGCCCAAAGATTTATTTATTATGTAAGTACACTGTAGCTGTCTTCAGGCACACCAGAAGAGGGCATCAGATCTCATTACTGATGGTTGTGAGCTGCCATGTGATTGCTGGGATTTGAACTTGGGACCTTCAGAAGAGCAGTCAGTGCCATTAACCACTGAGCCACCTCACCAGCCCTAGCTAGAGGTTTATTAACTAAGTGCAGCTTTCTTTTCCGACAGACAGCCTTCAGTCTCATTCATTTCTCCAACTGTTTCTTTGTTTTTGTTTTGTTTTGTGGTTTTTTTGGCATTTTGGTTTATTGGTTTCTGTCTTCTATATCTATTTCATCCTATTTTAATAATTTATTATTGGAAAACAGATTACCTGGAAACATGGACAATTAAAGTGGCAAATACATATCCTAGGTTCTGTGGAGTAGGTGCCCATGTAGGGCTTAGCAAAGTGCCTCTCCTAAGGCTGTGGTTGAAGGAGCTGAACTGTAGAGTCCTCTGAGAATGAACTGAAGGCAGAACCCCTTTCAGTCTGACTCATTTTGTTCATGAGAGTTAGTTTTCAGGCTGTTGGAAACCAAAAACCTCAGCTTTGTTTTAGCTTCCTTTCTTTTTTATATTCAGTGTGTGTGATCTGTTGTGTGTGTGTGTGTGTGTGTGTGTGTGTGTGTGTGTGTGTTGGGTATCTGTATGATATTGGGTATGTGTTTGTGGCATTAGTGTGTGTGTGTGTATTCATATACATGCACGTGGAGACTAGATATAAGTACTGGGTGATTTCCTCCCTCATTCTACACCTTTTATTTTATTTTATTTTATTTTATTTTGAAACAGTGTCTTATGTAGCCCAGGCTGGCACTGAACTTAGTATATAGGGGAGACTGTCATTATAATTTTTTTTAAAAAAATTTTTTAAAAATATTTTTATTGAACGTATGTTTGGGATATGTGTACATGTGAGTGCAGGTTCCCTCCAAAGCCAGAAGGCATCAGATCCACTGGAGTTACAAGCAGTTGTGAGAGCAACCAACATGTATGCTGGTAACTGAACTCAGGTCCTCTGAAAGAGCAGTGTATGCTCTTAACTACTGAGTCATTCTTCAGCCCTGTTTTTATTGTCCTTAATTTCCACTGTCAGTTTACTATGGCAAATAATGTAGGATACTTTGAGACTACAAAGCTGGATAGAGATAGGGTACCATACTACAGAAGATCTTGAAAGTCGGGCAGGATAATTTGGACTTGTAGTGGTGGGCATTTGGGAAGCAGTATGATGTAAGAGATTTAGGTGTGGTTGGCAGGGGATGAAGGATGAATGAAAACAGGAGAGCTTAGAGGCAAAGGTAGCTGGGAGCCTGTTAGCTCAGGATCTGACCAGAGGTATGTGTTGAAAATTAATTTTAAAAATAGCTATTATAGAGGAAGAGCTGAGAGTCTGCCATTTTTTGTTTAATATCTAGTGGATATAGAATTACCATCCATCTAACAACTTTTGTTCTCAGAGGATATACAAAGACTCAAATGAACCTGGCATGGTGTTGCATACCTTTAATCCCAGCACCCAGGTGGCAGAGACAGGCAGATCTCTGTGAGTTCCAGGACAGCCAAGGCTGTTACACAGAGAAACTGTCTCAAAAAAACAAAAAAGAAAAAGTCTCAAATGGAATGGTATATATGAAACTATCTACAGTACATGAATGTCACTATAGAGATGCATGTATTCCTGTATTAACTCTGAGAGTGGGAATTTCAGATACCCAAATAGAGAGGTTAGAGCATCTACTTGGCAGCCATTGGGCACATGAATAAGAATGAATAATGTGGGACTTAATGTTGGGCAGCCTTTATTGGGGGTATGCATTGTGCCGTGCTGATGTGTTAGAATGGTGGGTCACATCAGAACATACCACACTCACTAGGCCCAAACAGTTCCACGTGTAAGAGGTTTAATTGAGAGGTAGAGAGGGGGCAGTAGCGTGGAAAGAGAGGAGGCGGAGAGAGAGAGATGGAGGAATGTTCCCCGTGTATATATATGGGTTTTGATGTAGTGGCCACAGGTAAAGGTGAGAGGTGAGCCAAATGGATTCTGGGAATATGGTGGCTATTGCCTTGGCAATAGGTCTGTGGACCCGCCCAAGCATCGCCACATGCTTTGGATGCCCTGATGCTAACAAATGCCCCATGATGCCTTGGGTTTCTTTCTTGGCTTTTAACATGAAGTGGGGCAGACAAGTTGCACAATCTCTCTGTTCCATTCTGTAAATTAAGGATAATTGCAGCTACTACCTGAGTGGGCAGTTATAAAATTAAATCAGATTATACATGGAAAGTGTTTAGAACCAGCCTCTTTCTCTCCTGGTCAGGGTAGATAACTGTAGCTTGTCACCTTGTTTTTGTGGGAGAACCTCACGTTTCCTCATTTTCCCAGTAAGCAGCCCTTGGTCACTGAAGTGTGCAATCATTCTGTCCAGCTGCTGGGCCAAGCATTTCCAATGTGTGTCTTCACATAACGGCTAGTTTTGATAGTTACTAGTCCTGAAATTACCATTTTTGGAGGAAAGGTAAGAGGTTCTAAGAATGAGTGGCTTCCTTAGAGCCACACTGGACCAGAGGCTCAGATTAAAAAGATGTTGCCCTTAACCCAAAGTGACCCAAATCAACACTTGTTTGGTTGCTTTTGTTTGGTTTTGGGAACAGGATCTCACTGTGTAGCTCTGGCTATCCTGGAACTTAATATGTGAAAGAGGCTGGCCTCGAATTCACAGAGGTCCACATGCCTCTGCCTCCCAAAAGGCAAAGCCACTAAGTCTAACTTAGAGTATTTATTATTGGTAAGGATACCATAAAGCCAAATTTATGTTGAGACAATGAGCTGAAGATGGTTTAGCAGTTAAGGAAAGTTAGGTTCCCAGCACCAATGTGATGGATCAGCCAGCTGGGGTCTAGTTCCAGAGGGTCTGACCTCCTCTTCTATGGGGCACATAGACTACACTCAGGCACACATAGTACACTCAGGCACACATAGAGTACACTCAGGCACACATAGACTACACTC
>NW_022196905.1:244899600-244900103 GCF_008632895.1 Mastomys coucha
CACTCAGGCACACATAGTACACTCAGGCACACATAGAGTACACTCAGGCACACATAGAGTACACTCAGGCACACATAGAGTACACTCAGTCACACATAGAGTACACTCAGACACACATAGACTACACTCAGACACACATAGAGTACACTCAGGCACACATAGACTACACTCAGGCACATATAGAGTACACTCAGGCACACATAGACTACACTCAGTCACACATAGAGTACACTCAGACACACATAGACTACACTCAGACACACATAGAGTACACTCAGGCACACATAGAGTACACTCAGGCACACATAGACTACACTCAGGCACACATAGACTACACTCAGGCACACATAGAGTACACCCAGACACACATAGACTACACCCAGGCACACATAGAGTACACCCAGACACACATAGACTACACTCAGACACACATAGAGTACACTCAGACACACATAGAGTACACTCAGGCACACATAGACTACACTCAGGCACACATAGACTAC
>NW_022196905.1:244900265-244904536 GCF_008632895.1 Mastomys coucha
GTACACTCAGACACACATAGAGTACACTCAGACACACATTGAGTACACTCAGACACACATAGACTACATTCAGACACACATAGAGTACACTCAGGCACACATAGAGTACACTCAGACACACATAGAGTACACTCAGACACACATAGTACACTCAGGCACATATAGAGTACACTCAGGCACACATAGATTGTACTCAGGCACACATAGACTACACTCAGGCACACATAGACTACACTCAGGCACACATAGACTACACTCAGACACACATAGACTACACTCAGGCACACATAGTACACTCAGGCACACATAGTACGCTCAGGCACACATAGTACACTCAGGCACACATAGTACACTCAGGCATACATAGACTACACTCAGGCACACATAGACTACACTCAGGCACACATAGACTACACTCAGGCACACATAGTACACTCAGGCACACATAGTACACTCAGGCACACATAGTACACTCAGGCACACATAGTACACTCAGACACACATAGACTATACTCAGGCACACATAGACTACACTCAGGCACACATAGTACACTCAGCACACATAGACTACACTCAGGCACACACACAAATTCAGTTGGTTGGTTGGTTTGTTTGTTGAGACAGGGTTTCTCTGTGTAGCCCTGGCTGTCCTGGAACTCACTTTGTAGACCAGGATAAAATCAGACTGAGACATCCTTCTGCCTTCCATAGGATCAAAGGCGTGTGCCACCACTGCCTGGTTTGATTTTTTTTTTTTTTTTTAATTTTGAAATTGTACTGTAAAATTAGAAAAACAACTGCCTGGTAATAGCATAAAGACTTAGGGACAGAGTGTACATTGGTGATTACAGAAGCAACTAGGGATTTATTTCTGTAACAAGAAAGAAAAGAAGCTTTTTGTGTAGGAATGGGAGAGTTCCACAAACTGTGGCTCTTAAGTCACTGCCCTTTTCTACATCTTGTAAGTTCAGAATGAATTTTGGGAAACAAGGGTGAAAGAACAATCTTCTGTGCCATAGCCGTGTAATTATGTTCAGTGCAGATTACAGTGCCCACAGATAAAGTCCCATCAAACAGTCTCAGTCATTTACAGATTTCCTGTGGCTGCAAAGCTGAGTAGTAGCCACTCAAAGTGACCAAAGTCAGAAGCCTTGTGGAAAGGCCTGCTGACCCTTAGGGAGACATTGCCTGAGTTCACAGTGTGTTTCCTTGGCAACCCTTACTGTTTGCTTCTCAACAGTTACTCCTCGTTCTGAATTCTTCCTGTGTTAGGTTCCAGTCTGTTCTTCCCATGTAAAGCTTTATAGTGTGCATTTGGAAGTGGAACCCTTACCTGTTATAATTTGATCTCTTTAAAGAGAGGGTGAGTAGGAACCGCTGTTTTTTTCTCTAAAATGACCAGCTGCAGGAGCCACTGGGTGGAAGTTGCCGTTGGCAAGGCATCCTTTCTTTAAAGTTAACAAACTAATTGTGCCTGCTTGTTTCAGGATTTTGTTCTGTTGCTTTTATTTTTGGTGTTCTCATACATTTCCCCCCCAGCTCACTCCCTTATTCCAATTTAGACTCTGCTTCCTTGTATGTGTGAGAGAATGTGGAATACTTAGGCACCCAAGTCACTCTTCTCTCTGCAAATTGTGAAATATGCTTTTGCATTTATTTTGACTTTTCAAATTGCAAAAGACTAAACCAAAGATCTGATAAAAAGACTGTATTCCTCTAGGAAGGAAATACTATTTTTTTAAAGATTTTATTTATTTATTTTATCTATATGACGAGTACACTGTAGCTGTCTTCAGACACACTGGAAGAGGGCATTGGATCCCATTACAGATGATTGTGAGCCACCATGTGGTTGCTGGGAATTGAACTCAGGACCTTTGGAAGAGCAGTTAGTGCTCTTAACCTCTGAGCCATCCCTCCAGCCCGAAAATACTACTTTTTATCTTATTGAACTTCATATAGTAAAAATTGATTTCTTAGCACTTGAAAGGTACTCCTAATTTTCTTTTTTGTGAATGAGTGTTTTGCTTGCATGATGGCAAAAGAGGCCATCAGATACCTGGAACTGTGGTTCTGACAATTGGGAGCCACAGGGTGGGTGCTGAGAATGGAACCAGCTCCTCCAGAAGAGCAGCCAGTGCTCTTAACTGCTGATCCATCTCTGCAGGCCCCCTGTTAATAATTTAAACATAAGACCATAGTGTTAGGCTACAGACTTCTTAACTTGTACTCATCAATATGATAAACCTGGAGGCTGGGGCTCAGCTGTGATGTCTCTGCCGCAGAATATGAGGATCTGAGTTTGAATCCTCAGGACTTGTGTAAAAGCCATGTAAGGCACATACCTGTAACCCCAGCACTGGAGGGCTGTGTTCAGGACAGGAGCTTGCTAGCCAAAATGGTAAACTCCTGGCCCACTAGGAGACACTAGCTCAAAAACTCAGTGGAGAGCAATAGAAGGAGACATTTAATATCAACCTCTGGTCTCCACACATGCACACTCAGGTGAGTGTACCTGCACGCACACATGCACTCTCAGGTGAGTGCACCTGCACACGCACATGCATACTCAGGTGAGTGCACCTGCACACGCATACAAGCAACACAAACTATTAAGAAGCTTGCTAACTCCTGGCATGCTTAAACAAGTTTGAGCATTTATATAGCAAATTAAAGTCATTAAAATCATCTGAATGGTTTTAATTCTTTCTTCATCATCAAATGCAAAAAAAATCTTCATTTAAGTCTAGACTTTTGTATCTTCTTTCATCTTTTAAAATAACTTAAATCTTGGGTTTTTCCTTCTTGTTATCATGTTTCTAGATTTTGAATTCTACCTCTGGAGTCTGTTTCTGCCTGGGGCACCCTTTTCAGGAGAATGGGTGTTTGTGTTGTTGGTACAATTTGTTACTGCGCACTTGCCACACACAGTGACTTTGTGCAGATGAAGCCCTGGGGCTGGGGTCAGTGAGCAGTTGAAGTCAAATGTCTAACTTAGTTAATACATCACTACATATTCTGGGCCCCTCCTGTTGAAGCCTACATGACTATGGCATATGGCTGCCAAGAGCTCACTGATACAAAGAATCTCCTGAATATTGATTGGCCCTTTCAAGAAGATACTTATCTCTGCTCCTTACTTGTGCATCCCTGCTCTCTGAAAAGATGGAAAAAACATAGTTTGCCAGTTGTCAGGACCTTGGTCCCTCCCTCTGCACCTCTGGTCCTCTTCTTTCTTCCCTCTCCCATTTAAAACCTCTCTGTACAAATCCTTATGCAGATCTATCAGGAAAAGGTAATCAGTTTTCAAAAGTTGTTCCACCTTCGAATCTTTCTCATTCTTCCACAGCTTATAAAAAACAAGTAGGAGGTATATTAAGATTTCCTGGGGCTGAGGGATATAGCTCAGTTGGTAGAATGCTTGCCTAGTATGTGTGATGCCCTGGCACAGCAGTATGTAAATGTGATCCCAGCACTCTGGAGTGGAGGCAGGAACAGCAGACGCTCAAGGCCAGCCTAAGATATCTAGAGATTTTTGAGACCTTATCTCGAAAAACAAATGAAGGCATTTATTATTGTATAGATGACAGCTTCCAATTGTATTATTGCTGTCTAATCTGAAGCAGTATACTTAGTAATGAACTATTTGCTAGTTCATTGCCTTTAACACTCAGTAGAAATGTTTGGAAGGGGGCTAGAGAGATGGCTTAGCAATTCAAGTGTGTAACACTTCCAGATTCCAGAGGTCCTGAGTTCCCAGGGTCCATTTCAGGTAGCCCACAACCACCTGTAACTTCATTTCTAGGGACTCTGACTCCTTAGGCAACTACATAACATATGCACAGACATGCTCATATATACATTATTGAAAAAAATTTTAAAGAAATATTTGGAGGTAAGATGTTTTTGCAGCATCTTTGAGACATTCTTGATTGACCACTGGTACCAACAACATGGTCTGGGCTGCATTTCTCCCGTTTAGCTTCCGTGTGTTTAATACTTTGTCGCATGGGGAACTTGCCATGGTCTCACTGAAGCCTGTCAAAGTATGCATTCAATCTGCCTCTGAATCACACTCTTAAGTTGTCTATGTGATAAAGCAATCAGATGCCCTGAAACAAAAGCAAGAAGGAGCCTGGAAATCTTAGCTAGCTTACCAGGGTTCAGGGTCACCTCTTCGTTACATTACCTTAAGAAAGATGGTCACTCAAGTCAAATAGCTTTGACCATAGCAGGAAGTCTGTATCCAAAAATCAAGCCTACAATTCATT
>NW_022196905.1:244905119-244915728 GCF_008632895.1 Mastomys coucha
TTAAATGTTAACAAATTCAGATAAATTGAAATCATGTAACTTTTCTTATCATAATGCAATAAAAGTTTGAAAAAAAAAAAGATGGTGACAAGGTGAATGAAGTCATCAGTCATCAGAGGAAGAGTGGGCTCTGACATATAGACACCAGTGGGGGAGACTCTCTAGGGACTACCCAGCATCCCTGAGCAGTGACTACTGTGACTTGCCTGCCAGACAATCCCCATCAGGACAGAAGATGGTTGTAGCCTTTGTGATCTCACAGGCCATTTACCAGCCCTCTCCTCTGGTTAGGAAATCACAAGTGCTCAGTTGTTAAAACTAAGAAAGAAGTGGAGACTCTTGTTCTCTACAGCCTAGAATGAGTAGAATTCCAGTCCTTTGCCCAGGCTGTTGGGTGGATATTCGTGTCTGTCCATGAACTAAAGGCCCCCACTCCCATTGTGTGCTGTGTTTATTACTGTTTTTAAGACTTAAGCACTGCCTCTCTCCTGCCCGTGCCTTATAAAGTTAAACAAAGAAATATGAAGATTATAAGGACCTTGAAATGTCAGAGATGTGGAGCAGTCAGTTGGCCGCACTCATGCCCTTTTGTTTTAGAACGGAAGTTCGTGCTGTTCTTAATAGGGAGCCAAGTAAATGTCCCTATGTCAGGAGAAAGAAAGAGACCTCTGCCTGGGAACCGGAGTCAGCTTTTGAAAGTAGCGTGGTAGCCTGGGAGCAACCTCTTTTCAAGTTTACTTTTGTGATTTGTGACACAGGCTAGCAGTGTTTTGTTTGTTTAACCTACCTCAGTGTCTTGGTTGCTTAAAGAAGGGTAAAGAGCATCCTGGCGTTTTGCAGCTAGCGTGGCTTCTGGTGCACTCAGCACTGGCTCATTGTTGCCTAGCCTGAACTGTACCTATGTATCTACACGATGCTCCTCTTTATCCTCAGCTGTGTAGAAAGGGAAGGAAAATACAATTGGAAAAGAAGTGGTTTCCCCCAGCCGCAAGAATGTTGAAGGCCAAAAAGTAATTGTCAATAGACCAAAATTTACCCATGACTTTTTTTAAAAGATGAATTCCATCAAAAGTTAATTACATCTAAATTATATAATTTTCTAAATAGCTTTTAAAGAGAAAATCCTGCCTGTTAGATATGCCATGTTGGGCTGATTTTTCTCGTGTCCATGACAGAATTACAGTGTTGACTCTGGGACACATGGCAACAAGTCAGTTTATCACAGCAAGGAGAGAACAGCAGGTGACAGATCAGATCTTATCGTGTTTCCTGTTTGCCCCTTGGGATCTGCAGGAGTAGTCTGCAATGTGGCCCTACAGCACTGTGCCTGGCCTAAAGTAGTGGGAATCCAGCTGAGGAAAAGTACTTGTTCCTTTTTTGGAATTATTGACTTAGTCCTGTGAAGCACTTGACTTTGACTATTTGACACTGTCAGTCAGGCGAGTCGAAGACGGGGGCAACTCTTCTCCGCTCTCTTTACAATGTGGACTTAATTTTTCACCTACTAAAGTACTTTCTTTTTATGAAGTTTTTGTGAAGTTGTTCAAACACATTTAAATTCTTCCATAATTTCCTTGAACACACAACTTAGTAAGGTGGTTGGTGAATTCAGGGAAGAAGGAGAGCTGCAGATAGCCATGTGATACTACCATTTCATGAAGTAGAAGCCCTTAGATGGAGGCTGTAACAGACAGGCTGACTGGGCCCTACCCAGGCTTCACTGTGTTTGCTGCCTGAGCTGTTGGGAAATGTCCAAGGAAGTAGGGCACGGCTCCAGCCTCAGTTTCCAGGAATGTCCTAGGCTGTGGCTGATGTGGAAGTTCTGCAGGGAGAACTTCCGGAAAGTAGGAGTGGGAAATTTGAAAGTTGTTCTTCATGAAACCCATAAGACATGCATATTGTTAACATGCATGTTATTGTAATAAAACAGTGAGCCGGGCAGTGGTGGCACACATCTTTAATCCCAGCACTTGGGAGGCAGAGGCAGGCAGATTTCTGAGTTCAAGGCCAGCCTGGTCTACAGAGTGAGTTCCAGGATGGCCAGGGCTATACAGAGAAACCCTGTCTCGAAAAACCAAAACAAAAAACAAAAAACAAAAGTAATCTTTAAAAAATAATATTAAGTTCCTATATCTTGGCAAGTTTAACTTCTTTGGATTTTGTACTGTTAGGTGCCAAACCTGCACAGAAAAAGTACTCTACAGTTTAAAGAGCAGGAGGCTTTAACAGTCCCTCTTCTCCTCCTATTCTTCCTCTTCTCCTTTTCCTTCTTCTTCATAGGGTTGGTTTCTGCTGGAAATTTTATTTATGGTTTATTGTGGTTTTAGATTTAAATTTAATTTTAATTATGCTGGTATATGCACGTTAGTGCCGGTGTCCACAGAGGCCAGAAAAGGTGTTAGAGTCCCTGGCAGTGGAGGTACCAGCAGCCGTGAGCCACCCGAGGTGGGTGCAGGGGTCTGAACCCAGGTCCTTTGCAAGAGCAGTGCATACTTCTAACTACTGGGCCAGCTCTCCAGCACTGTTCATGCTATATTTAAAAACATAATTGTGATATCATTAGTGCTCAGGATTTGCTGGCCCAGGGATGGGAATGTGGCTTAGTTAATGGTCAAGTGCTTGCCTGGTCTGTGTGGGGCCTTAGTTCAGTTGTCAGCCCTGCCCTTGACACCCACTCCCTCTCCCCAAAAAGGAGTTGCTGATTGAGTTGATGAGAGACTCCTTAGCATTCGTCTTTTGGTTTTTCTTTTCTAGTAAATTTTGTTCCTTTTTTTATTGGATAATGAGAACTATGTTTTCCTTTCTGACTTAGCTACCAAGAATTACTAAACTAAATTTTGAATTCATTTACAATAACTATACTTAGCTTGGGATGTCTGCAGTCCTCACTTACTGTAGAGTTGTAAAATATTTATTTTAGGGTTGCAGATGTCGCTCAGTTGGTAGAAAGGTTGCTGGGTTTGATGCCCATATAAGCTGGGCACCATAGGGAGCACATTTCTGTGATTCTAGCATTTGGAGGAAGAAGCAGGAGGATCAGACGGTCAGAGGCATTCTCAACTATTTAGGGGGTATGAGGACCGCCTGGGTGTATGAAAGCCTGTCTCAAAAATTTATTTTAATAATGACTGATTTCAATTGTCATTTAGCTATTGTCAGTTGTCTCAAATCCTTAATATGAAATGAGCAGTGAAAATGACAGCGAAGGGTCATTCCAGGGACACCATGGTTAGCTTGGGTGAAATAATACTGGCTATGGGCTAGAGAGGTAGCCTAGTGGTTAAGAGCACCACTACTCTTCCAGAGGACCTGAGTTCAATTCCCAGCACCCACAGAGTGGCTCACAGCTGTTTGTAACCCCAGTTCCAGGAGATCTTATGCCCTCTTCTGGCTTCTGTGAGCACTGCATGCATGCAGTGCACAGATATTCATGCAGACAAAATGCCCTTCCCATAAAATAAAATAATAGTGCTTATACTCATGAAGATGATGGTGTCTCTGGTTATTTGGGTTTTTTGTTTTTGTTTTTGTTTTTGTTTTTTTGGGTTTTTTTTTTTTTTTGGTTTGTTTGGTTTGGTTTGGTTTGGTTTGGTTTGGTTTTTGGAGACAGGGTTTCTCTGTGTAGCCCTGGCTGTCCTGGAACTCACTCTGTAGATCAGGCTGGCCTCGAACTCAGAAATCCGCCTGCCTCTGCCTCCCAAGTGCTGGGATTAAAGGCATATGCCACCACTACCCGGCTGGTGTCTCTGTTATTAGTAGAAAAGAAACCAAATTACTGATCAGAGCTGGGCAGTGTTGGCATATGCCTGTAATTCCAGCGCTCAGGAGGCATAAGCAGGTAGATCTCTGAGTTTGAGCTTAGCCTGTTTGACACAGTAAGTTCCCAAACAGTCAGGGTTACATGGAGAAACTCTGCTTCAGTCAATCAATCAATCAATCAATCACTGATCAGAGCATCTATAAGTACATAAATAGATAAATAAGTAGCTGATCAGAGCATCTCCGTGATACTACATGGTCAGTTTTCCTTCAGTTTTATTTTCAGTTAGGCATTGAACTTGTTATATAATTGAGGATGACCTTGAATCTTTGATCTTCCTTCCTCTTCTGAGTTCTGGGATTACAGGCCTCAACCACATTGAATTTCAGTTAGCACTAGACAAGTACTTTTCCATATGAGCTCCATCCCCAGCCCTGAGTATGTTCTGTTTTCTGTGCTGAAAACAGACTGTGGCAGAGTCAATCAACACTGAGTCCACATTGATGTAAACAGGGCAAAGTGAGACCCAGACCCACATGGAGAGTGTTAGGATCACAATTGTCAGCACTTAACCTGTCTGCACCCACCATCTAAACTTTAGGCCTCTTAAAGGTAAAAGGATGCTTTATTAATTTTTATATCTAAAGAGCATTAGTGTATCTAACAGATGTCTCAGCATGTGGCTCAGTGTGCCTTGAAACCACCTGTGGAGTTGAAGCTGACTTTGAACACAGGAACTTTCTTCATCCTCCCATATTCCAGGCGTGCACCATCATGCTGAGCTCTGAGCACGACTTTTAGTGGTTGTATCTATCCATTGCAAAGCATAAGGCATCATGTAGCATGCCATGGCAATGTCTCTGTTTCGCCACTGCAGAGTTGAAGTGTTAAAGGATTTGGATTTTTTGTTTTTCCTACAGGAGACATGGTCTCAAAATACCAGGAACCTTTGATCCACACCTTCCTGCGGGGAGTGAAAGATCCAGATGCTGCACACAGGGCCAGCAGCTTATCCAACCTGGGAGAGCTGTGCCAGCGCCTGCACTTCCTGCTGGGCCCCGTGGTTCATGAGGTGCTGTATGCAGAGTCTGTCTCCCAGAGTTTGTTTTCCATGAGACTGTGATAATGTGTGGGGATCTTGCGTCAGAAGATCTGTGGTCTTTCCTGTCTGCTGTTGCCTTCCTTTGATTGGACAGATCAGTCATTTACTCTCTCTGGGCTATCCATTTAGGACTGTGTCAAAAGTCTAATCATCTTTTAACCCCAGGACCCCTGTGATAGAAGGAAAGGACTGCCTCCCACACATTAGCCACTGATCTAAGAGAGCGTTTATTGTGGCTTACAGGCTGTCATGGTAGGGACATTGCAGCAAGAGCACGAGGTCATATTGCATCTGCAGACAGGGAAGCAGAAAGACAGTGTGCTCAGCCTGCTTGCTGTTTTTATTTAGTCTGGGCCCCCAGCCTGAAATGGGCCACCCTCATGTAGAGTACCTCCTCTCCCCTCTAGGAGAAGTGCATGCCTAGAGGTTTGTTTTCATTGCGATTCTAAATCACATCAGGCTGGCACTCAAGATTAGCTGTCACGCTGGGGAGGAGATGTTTGAATACAAGCATTTTGTCTTTGTATATTTAGGCTTTTCTTTAAGGAAGGTCTTGCTTAGTCCTTTGGGGTAGGCTGGTGGTGACAGTGATGGAGGTGAACAGCTAGTCAACAAAGAGTGGGGTTGCCAGTGCCTTCAGTATGCCTTTTGTTAAGGACTAAAGAGAAAAGTCTTGCTTGTATCTGGGCCTGAGGGATCTAGTGGAGGACAGTCTCCAGTGACTCCATGGCAGATTCCCTGAGAGGTGTTAAGGCATGGGAGAAGTCCCTGGCTGTCTCAGTTAGGGTTTCAGTTGCTGTGAAGAGACACCATGACCATGGCAACTCATATAAAGGACAACATTTAATTGGGGTTGCTTACAGTTCAGAGGTTTTAGCCCATTATTGTCATAGTGGGGAGCATCTACACGCAGGTAGACATGGTGGTGGAGAGGTACCTAAGAGTTCTACATCTGGATTGGCCAGCAGCAGGAAGAGATAGAGAGGAAGGGATAGAGGGCCAGGTTTGAGCATCTGAAACCTCAAGTACAGGTTCTAGAGACCTGTACTTTTTGACTGCATTTATCCCAAAACTTTCATGATTATTAATAAGATGCAAGCATTAAAAGGGTAGAACAAGATGTTGTCATTGTCCTTCTCTTCCTCCTCCTCCTCCTCCTCCTCCTCCTCCTCCTCCTCTTTCTCTTACAGTGCCAAAGATCAAATCTAGAGCCTTGCACAAGCTAGCCAAACATTCTCCTACAGAGCTGTGTCCCTGAGCCCCAGGATTACTCTTCATTCACCTTCTCATACAGTCTAGTTTCTGTCGTAGCTCTTGGCCTGTGGTGGGCCCTGTGCTACCTAAGCGATGGCGACTTCAGAGGTCAGTGAGGCTTTCTGGGAAGACTAGCTCCTCCAAGTTTGAAAGTAGTCGTAACAGTGGGCACTTCATACCTTACGTATGTCAACTGATCTAGTGCTCACAGAGGAAACTGAGGCACAGAAAGACTAAAACATGTTACCAAGGTATGCAGGGAGCAGGTGGCAGGGCTGGGATTTGAATGTGGGCAGTTTCAGGACTCACCCTCTTTAACATTTTCCTGAATTGTCTTGCAAATGTTTTCAGCTTACTTACAAGATTGCTTTTATGCCTCGAAACTAAATAATATTGCCATTTGAGAAAAGGCACAGGCAGCGTTCTTGCTTTAATAGATCATGAATTTGGCAAAAAGAAAAAAAAAAAGAAAGAAAAAAGAAAGAAAAATCCTTTAGACAGCAATGTATTCCCTCTGATTTGAAAAACTAGATGTTTCCCGCCCATATAATTTCTCCCTGCTCCTCTTAGATGTTTTTCTGTAGCATCCCACGCTTGCCTTGTCATCAGTGCCAAACCAGCTACCTCAGGTGGACTGCAAGTTTGAACACGCTTGGAGACCTGCCAGGTTTAGAGTTTCATCCTCTGAGCCCTTCTTTAGTCATTCACATGGAAAGAGTGGAGGATCTTTGCTGTGTGTGTGTGTGTGTGTATGTGTGTGAGAGACAGACAGAGACAGAAAGAGACAGAGACACACAGAGAGGTAGGGATTGAACCCAGAACCTTTTCTCTCCCCTTGAGCTGTATTCCCAGCCTTTTTTTTTTTTTTTTTTTAGACTACCACAGCTTTCAAGATACTTGAATTACAAGTATGCTCCACTCTGATAGCTAATCTTTGTTGATTGGATTTCCAGCCCCCTCTGATAGTTTGTTTCTATGAGGGTATTCCCAGGAGATTGAGCTTAGAAGGGAAGACCTGCCATGAATGTGGTGGTCCTCTCCCATGATCAAAGAGACAAAGGAAAAACCAGCTGAACACCAGCTATCTATCCTCTGTCCCTGCTTCCTGACTGCAGAGGGAGTAGGACCTTAGTCATCTTCCGTCATGCCTCCCCACTGTAACGGACTGTAGCTTCTCTTATACTATGAGCCAAAATCGATCCCTCCTCCCTTAGGATGCTTCTGTCAAGTGTTTTTTCACAAGGGAAGTAATGAATACAGACAATTGATACCAAGAAGTCGAGCCTTTGCTGTGGTAAGCCTGACCACCCAGAGAAGGGCTTTCCAAGGTTCAGCTGCCAAGGTCCCACAGAGGCCACTACAACTGAATAGAAGAGGCATTCTAGGTCTCAGGCTGGCAGCAGCATTTGATGACATTATCCAAATGTATGCAAAATGCAAGTTGTCATTCGAGGAGGCACCAAGGTTTCAGAAAGTCACTAAAGCCAAGCAGTGCATGGTGGGGTGGGATTCCCTGCAGGAGGACCTCACAGGCCCTTGGGAAAAATTGGGAAAGGGAATTCTAAATTGAAATGGAAACCCATGATGTTGGAGGTAAAGGACCCTGGGCTGTCCACCAAGGAAAGCTCAGGCTCAGGGCAGACTCAGTTGAAGAGAGAACTGCTTGTGATCGGACTGGAGGATGGTGGAGGATGGTGGCTTCCCAAGCCCATGGCACATACATGATGTCACTGAGGGTCCAAGATACCAGACGGAGACTAGGGTTTAGTTCTGGTCTGACAGGTTTCAGGTTTGCTTGGTCTTTTCTGGATATTCTCTCACTCTTCCCTATGGGAACATAAGTGTTTAACCTGTGCCATTGTATCTTAGATGGATGTTTTTCCTTTTCTTTTCTCTTCTTTTCTTTATTTTCTTTTTTTGTTTTGTTTTATGGGGGCTCACAATTACAAGATTGCCTTGAGTATTAATGAGATTTTGGACTTGAATAATGGTAGAACTGTTAAGACTTTAGAGAGTCTTTTTTTTTTTTTTTAAAGATTTATTTATTTATTACATGTAAGTACACTGTAGCTGTCTTCAGACACTCCAGAAGAGGGCATCAGATCTTATTACAGATGGTTGTGAACCACCATGTGATTGCTGGGATTTGAACTCAGGACCTTCAGAAGAGTAGTCAGTGCTCTTAACTGCTGAGCCATCTCACCATCCCCGACTTTAGAGAGTCTTAAAATTAAATTGATTGTACTTTGCCTCATGAGATGGCTCTGATACTTTGAGGACATAAGGTGAAATATTGTGATTTTAAAGCAGTATGTTTAGCCTGGCAGTGGTTTGTACAGGCCTTTAATCCCAGCACCAGCAGATAGAAGTAGATCTCTGTGGATGGAGTTATATTTGTAGTTAATCTTCATTGTCAGCTTGCTGGGATTTATAATCCCCTAAAGACACATCCAGAGGTACCAATGAGGGTGTTTCTAGAGAGATTAACTGAGAGGAGAAAACTCACCCCATGGGCTAGAGTCTCAGACTGAATGAAAAGAGAAAGGGGGAAATAAGAAGAGTATCTGCATTCATCTGTCTACTTCCTGGCTGTGGCTGCAATGTGAACCTGCCTTGTGTTCCTGTCTCCATGCCATTCCACAATGAGAGACTGTATTCCTTCTCACGCTATGAGCCAAAATGAATTTTTATTCTCTAAGTTGATCCTGAAAGGTATTTGGTCTCAACAATGAAAGAGATAACTAATAAAACACTTCTTAGCTGCTGAATTTTCTTTTTGTTTGGTTTTTGGTTTTAGTTTTTGGTTTTTTGAGACAGGGTTTCTCTGTGTAGCCCTGGCTGTCCTGGAACTCACTCTGTAGACCAGGCTGGTCTTGAACTCAGAAATCCGCCTGCCTCTGCCTCCCAAGTGCTGGGATTAAAGACGTGCGCCACCACCGCCCAGCAGCTGTGGATTCTTTAGTAGGTCATTTTGCTTAGTCATTTAGTAGATATATTTTGAAGACATATTCTGTGCCAACTAGGCCTACAGCCAAGCCATGTGCTAGATGGTAAGAGTCAGATGTGGGCACAGAAAAATCTCTGTCCTCATAGATCTGACACTCTGGATCTAGGCACACAGGGTAGATAAATATGTCACCCCACAATGGCAAGTCACTAGGAAGTTATACCTACTAAGAGGCAATTTGTTGTTGGGCACAAATGATATGGACAAAGTTTTCCCCTGAGTGACATCTGAGCAGAAATGTAAGGAAAGAGGTTCTCTGTGTACCTGGAAGATAGAGTTCCAGATAGGGCCTTTCGAGGGTGAGGGTAAGAGAAAGAACAGTAGGAGCCAGCGTTGGAAAGATCCTGGCTAGTCCACAGAGGGCTTGCACGGTCTCTGGGCTTTTCCTTTGTGTGACAGAGCAGAAGAAGACAGAGCAGAAGTGCAGTGATCTGATTTGTTCCAGATCACTGCGACATCTTCATTAGCTCTTCAGAATCTAATGGAGGCTTCTGAAACCTCCTGTCTGAGAGGTGCCTAGCTTCCAGCACTGATAGAGAAGGAACTTAACTTGACGTTAAGAGGGACATGCAGTCCCTCCACAATTCTCCTTCCTAAGCATCGGTCACTTGCTTGGAACATTAACGTATATAGACAAAAGAACTTTTCTGTCAAGAAATCTCAGTAGAGTATAAAATGAACAGACAAGAAAGTGATTCAGTAGATCAGACACAGAGCTGGGAGCTATGTCAGAAGTCATACTGATACGTGTTAGGAAGAGAAACACAATCTACTTTGATAGAAAATTGAACTAGCCATGAGACCTCCTCTGATGCTCTTTGCTCTGGCTATTTACTCTAGATGCTATTTGCCTCTCTAGCTGTGGCATCTGAAGAGAACTGTTCTAATTTATCAGTGGTCCAGATTTGGGAGCATTTTGTATTTTATATGGTGTTGGCTGTCGGGAGAGAAAGAAAGAAGAGGTTCAACTCTTCTATCTTCATACTGGGAATTCAAGTTTTTCTTCTTTGTTAATGTCAAGATTTAGCCTGTTTAGTGTACATTATCATTTTTTCCACTATTTCTTGTTCATAATAAACACTGTGTTGCTTGAAACCAAATCTTGATAGGCTCTTTCATCTTTATCACACTGTGTGACGTAATATGATTTTAGTGCACCACAGGAAGAGGCCTGTCCTCAATCCAGCAAGTTTGGTGTGCCCCAGGCAAAAGGCCTTTGAACAGTCTACTTAAATAAATGCGCAAAATTCCACACACTTGAGATGTGCAGGTTACTGTTTATAGTAGTTACTTTTCTATTGCTATTTATTGTTATTTACTTGTCATGATAAAACATGACAAAATTAACCTATGTATGAAGGAGTTTATTTGGGCTTACAACTGAAGAGAGCTAGAGTCCATGATAGTTGAGTGAAACCATGATGACAGGAGGCTGAAGGCTTATATCTTTCTTTTTTCCTTTTTCCTTTTTTTTTTTTTTTTTTTT
>NW_022196905.1:244915750-244918850 GCF_008632895.1 Mastomys coucha
TTTTGAGATAGGGACTCTCTGTGTAGCCCTGACTATCCTAGAATTTTCTGTGTAGACCAAGCTGGCCTTAAACTCACAGAGATATGCATGTCTCTGCCTCCCAAGTACTAGGCTCAAAGGCCTGTGCCAGCACATCTAGCAAGGCTCACATTTTGAACCATAAGTATAAAATAAAGAGAGCAACCTGGAAATGGTGCAAGGTGAAAACTCAGAGCCTGCCCCCACTGATGTACTTCCTCCAGCAAGGTCCTACCTACTGAGGGTCCCCAATAGCACTATCAACTGGGGACCAACATTCAAATGCCAGAGTCTTTGGGGGCATTCTTATTCAAGCTCTGAGTTTATCATAAGCTTCCCCACCATCAGGGCAGTTTCATAGGTGACAGGTTGGGACCAGAGACATTGATGCTTGGGGAGCCTTGAAGCAGTTCAGGTCACCACGGTTCCTAGCAGATTGAGTAAGGTGAGCTCATAGTAAATGTTGGTTTGTAGTTCTCCAATGGACCAAGTTTCACACACATTAGCACACTAACTGAATTTTAACAAACAAAGCTTTGGGGAAAGGAAAGAAGACATCTGGGACATTGAAGTCATGTTTTCTTGGTTCATACCCCAACTCTAGTAGTTTCCCTACTGGATTGTCCAAAGTCAGTTATTGGTAATTTTGCTATTTTATTGGTTATGTTTGCGTAGTCTGACTTACACTTGGTGTATGCCAGCTGTTTGGGGAGTGGTGGTTTCCCATGATTCAACCTGTGAAGAGAAAGCCTTCAGCAGTATTGCTTATTAGAATATGTACACTGATTCTCAGGGCAAGTGTCATGAATTAATACAAAGTGGATTTCTGTTCTGAGGGAGAACTTAGAAGTGGAAAGTGGGACTATTATACCAGTTCATAGATTAGTAAAGACCTCACGTCATATCTGTGGTTCACCAAGGCTTTTAGAGATGGAAGGCCACGTTGAGTCTGTCCTTGGAGTTGGAGGTGAGAGATGAGCCATGGAGTGACTTGCTCAGACTAGACAAGTAGACGGTGACAGCCTTGCATTCTCCCTGTGTCTAGTGTCAGACAGAAGCACATGGCACAGCCTACAGGAAGCAGTGTGTGAGCTGGGCCAGGGGCCTGGCCTGAACAGAAGGAAATGTTTCAGCCATTAAACGACAAAGGCCATACAAAAATCTCAGGGCCTTGACAAGCCATTCCATATTCGTAGGATGTAGTCCTGGTGGCAAAAGTATTGAAGAAGGTTCATGGGCCTCTTCTGACCTTAGGTCCCAGACATTGATTTTCCTGCTGTGGCCAGCCATCCCAGCAGTCCCTATAGGAACTGAAGAATTAACTTTGAAGAGAAAGCCCTTTTCCAAACAGGATGCTTCTCTCTGGATATCCAAATGCTAGCTTAACAGTGAGAGCCAGGCTTGAACTGAGAACTGAGGCACAGGGAGGGACCAGTAGGGTAACAAAATGGGAGCCATGCTCTCCCAAACTGGAATCATGGGTCTCAAGCTAAACCTTGAGAGGCACAGACAAGCACTTAGGAGCCTTGGCTTGTGAGATTGCTCTGGGTTGGCTTCCTATGTTATGAAAGCAAGTAAGGAGAACTTTCATGTGTCTGGAAAGACACAACCTAGCTGTAACTTGTTTCTCCACCTTCAGTTCCTACCTTGTAAATACTAAGCTTGAAAGTAGAGGTAGCTATTATATTGTTGCCTTTTTGGAGGTGGCCCAAGGAATTCCTCTTAGGACTAAAATGTTTCTACCGTTACTGCCAGGGGCATGGAAGTTGCTCCTTCTGGCCTTGGGGTTGGGAGTCCCAGGTCAAAAGCAGAGAAGTAGCTTACTGGATCTTACGGAACAATGGCTCCCAGTAGGTTGCAGTTTCTCTGGGGTTTGTCTTCCATTCCAAACTTGGAGTTAGTGCAATGGATGCTTGACTTGATGGAATGCCAGCGCATCACAGATGCAATTATATTTCAGAACAAGCTTCCTCCTTCTAATCTCTCTGCCATCGCTGATTAATTAGACACTTTGAACTCTGCCCAACTGTTTGAAAGCTGTGAAAAATACAACCTGCATAGTTAAAATTTCTACACAAGCCTGTCTCCTCATTGTGCCTGCATTCCCCATCCTTTGAACATAATAAGTATTTATACATGTTTTCTAATACACGGTCTGGCTATTTTCTTATCATGGCTAGAATTCCCTCTACTGTTAGCCAAAAAGTACAAGCACACAATGAAAACCTAATAGCAAAACTATGTGAGGAACCAACGGAATAATTTAGACAAACTCACAGCTTGTCATTGCCACGTGGCAAACAAAAGTCATGGTTTTCATCTTGAAAGTTGCATGGATGCCTCAGAAAAGCTTGTTGTTCTTGTTAATGATGTCTCTTTATTGAAGTTTTACAGTATTTTTCTGCTTATGGCTAACAGTGGTAGGATGGCTGGTACAGGATTAGAAAATCTCTGTGTGTCTCTTTCTCTGTCTCTCTCTCTCTCCCTTTTCCTCTCCCTCCCCCTCCGCTTCTCCATCTTTCCTCGGTCTCTCTCTCCTCTCTCTTCTGTGTGTGTGTTCCAGTTTTAAACTGGTCCTCATGCTTGTACAGCATGCAGTTTACCAACAGAGCTATCCCCCAGCCCCACACTTTTTTGTTACATATAATTATTAGTTATGTATGTATGGCACCATTATGTGTGTGCTTGTGTATGGGGGGGTCAGTTTTCAGGGTTCACTTCTTTCCTGTCCCCTTTATATGGCTTTCAGAGACAGAGCTCAAGTTGCAGGCTTGAGCGGCTCACACCTCTACCCTCTGAGCCATTTAACCGGCCCACAATACCATGTTTTACAAGGAAGGACTTTTTAGTCTTTCCTTTCTGAGGTAGAATTGTCTAAGGGCCTGAGTGCTGAAAGATCTGTTCCACAAAGGAAGAAACTCAGGCAGAATCAATCTCTCGTCCTCTGGGGTTTGTCTTCCCTCCCAAACTTCCTCCTCCCTCTCTCCCTCTTCTTTTCCCCTTCCTCCTCCCCCTTCCTTTCTCCCTCTTCCTCTTTCTTTCTCCCTTCCTCTCCCTCATTCCTTCACCTTTCCCTCATCCC
>NW_022196905.1:244919095-244921586 GCF_008632895.1 Mastomys coucha
CTCCCCACCCCCCCTCTCCTCCAAACCCTCTGCTGAGGCTTTTATCAGTGTATACCGACTTGATGTCAGGCCAGGAACCCTGAAGCTCTTAGCTAGGTCCTAGCAACTTCCTTCTTTCCTTCGTCTGATATGAAGTTCCTAAAGATGAGCACCTAACACCTCTTTCCTGAGTTTAGAGAGATACCTGCATTTTGACCTTTCCTTTTTTGAAATATATATGCCTTTTCACTCCCTGGTTCCACCCCTGAATTTCCAATCAGGTTTTGACCTTTTCTAGAAAAGCTTGTCTACACCAAGGCCTCTGCCACTAGATCTCAGCTTCTTCATTGACCATGAAGAACTAAGCTGCCCCTCTCTAAGCCAGACTGCCCCTGAGGACTGCCTGAGAGAGACACTGTTGGAGGCCTGTAGGTAATTAGACAACCCTGATTCCTATTAACTTCTCCCATCACCCTCCTAGGTAACAGCCTGCCTGATTGCTGTAGCTAAGACAGACACTGACGTTCAAGTGCGCAGAGCTGCAATCCACGTGGTTGTACTACTGCTTCGGGGACTCAGCCAGCAAGCAACGGAGGTAAACCAGCCTCCCCTTCCTCATGTTGTCATGTTATCTAGTCTTCCTGTACAGGTCCAGCTTAACCCTTTTTCTTAGATATGAGCTGGTCAACAGAGTTTTCATAGCAACAAAATGCTTGCTATTTCCAGCAAGAATGGCTGCGTCTCCACCAAGAGTCGCTGCATTGCTTTAGAGTTGCACATTAACTGCCACAGAAAAACCACACAGGCTTCCATAGGCCCTGAGTCCTGGCATTCTCTCAGGGCAGGTTCCAAGGTAAGCCTTGGAGCACAGGGACCGTGCTCTGCAGCCTGACCTCTGGTGGCTTGTCTTTCTGACTCACTTCATTGTTCATGCTTAGGTGCAGGAGGCTTCATTTAAGAGACTGACTTCCTTGCCAGGTCCAAGTTCAATCCATACTTCCATTGTGGCATAAATTACACTTTTTCTTCCTTCATATGGGTTTGATTGGACCTCTTCCTGGTGTATAGCCAATACAGGAAGAAAATTTATGCATCCAAATGTGTGCTTAGATCGAGTGACCTCAAATTAATTTCTTTTTTGCTTCTAATGGAACCGCCTTCCCGGCTGATCAGATAGACCCTACATTAATAAGTCACTTGCTGGCATACACAGACTCATCTGTGGCTTGCACATCAGTATTCAACCAAACCTTCAGGAAGCCATTGTGAAAGTGATTGTTCTGCCACACAGAGAAGCTTTATTCATGCTTGTAGTTTACCGTGTCAGGTTGCTGATACCTGTTTTTACATGTAGGCACTCTCAGTTAATCTTCCCACCTGGTACAGCCATGCTTTCTCCATCAGTACCTCCTTGCCATTGTTCAGCCTGGCAGCCACTTCCCTGATCGTCACCCTGAGCTGTGCCTCTTTGCCTTCTCATGTGCCCCATGTACGGTTCGGGTTGGACTGAATGAGCTCATGTGGCATGAACTTGTTTTAAAAGCTTGACTAGAGTGGCCTCAACAAGTAAGGATTTGTTTTTGTCAAGTCACAGGAACCAAGGATTTCTTAGCAGCTCAGCTATAGCAGGAGAAAGACAGTTCTAGGCACATTTACATCCTAGCATGGGGACAGTTTCCTAGCATCACCACCCGTACCCCCGCCCCCAACTTACTTTTGTTTTATTCATTAGCCAGAATGCTCACCCAACCACTCCCCACTGTAAGGTGTCTACATGTTGTACTTAGCTGGCACATTTCTGCTTGGAACAAAATCAAAGTTTAGTTAGCAAAAAAGAAAGCAGGAAATGGATATTGGGGCTGTTGCTAATGGTGACTCAAAGGAAGTGGGGAAAAGGGTCTCGCTGAGTCACAGAGCTTCTTTAGAGGAGCAGTGTACAGTGATGGACTTTTCACAGACATGTGCACCATGACCTGACGATTCATAGAATTAAATGAATTGTAACTTTTCAACAAAACACAGCTCTTGTGGAAAACCTGCTGTACAAATGAGAATTAGAAAACATCTGTGTTAGGTGGGTGGGTGGTGGTGGCGGCGCATGCCTTTAATCCCAACACCAGGAGGCAGAGAGAGAGAGAGAGAGAGAGAAAGAGAGAGAGAGAGAGAGAGAGAGAAAGAGAGAGAGAGAGAGGGAGGGGGAAAGGGGGGAAAGAAAGGTTTGTATTTTCTGTCTTTGTTAAGATCTACAGGGCTAGGATGTAGCTCAGCAGTCTAGCACCTGCCCAGCACTCAGCAGAGGAAAGGCTCTTGGCTCAGTCACCCACTCAAGAAACAACTTAGGCTAGGCATAGTGTTGGACACTTAAACTCTAGCATTTAGGAAGCAAGGCAAGTGGATCATGAGGTCAAGGACAGCCTGGGCTACAGAGCAAGAGCCTACCTCAAGCAACAGCAAAGTTTGTGAAGCTTTTGGCAAATATGTCATGATCCTTGTGTTGTTCTTGCTGGGTTTT
>NW_022196905.1:244921596-244958376 GCF_008632895.1 Mastomys coucha
TTTTGCTTTTGGAATGGGGGTTGATTTACATGTTCTAGTCTGAAACTGTGTCCCTACTCAATATCACTATACATGTAAATTGTTAATAACTGGAAAGATTGGGTGAGGGGAATATGGGGATTCTACATTAAAATCTTCTATAAGTCTAAAACTATTTAACAATAAAAGTTGATTTAAGAGCCTGGAGAATCTTGAAACAAACAAACAAAAACAGCCGGGCAGTGGTGGTACACGCCTTTAATCCCAGCACTTGGGAGGCAGAGACAGGCGGGTTTCTGAGTTCGAAGCCAGCCTGGTCTACAGAGTGAGTTCCAGGACAGTCAGGGCTATACAGAGAAACCCTGTCTCAAAAACCCAAAAACAAACAAACAAACAAACAAAAAAAAGAGGCTGGAGAAATGGCTGAGTAGTTAAGACCACGAGCTGTTCCTGCATAGGGCCCAGGTTTAATTCCCAGTATCAGGCAGCTCACAGCTGCCTATAATTCCAGCTTCAGCCGATCTGATATACCTCTGACCTCCTCAGGCATACACACAGAAGTACACATGCAAATAAATAGATAATAGGTAATAAAATATATTTAATATAAGTTACAACTTTCTTTTTTTTTTAAAGATTTTATTTCATTTTTATGTGTATGAGTACACTGTAGCTGTACAGATAACTGTGTTCGATCATGTGTGTGGCTGCTTTTGATCTCAGGACCTCTGCTCAAGCTCGCTCCGCCCCGCTCGCTCTGGCGTAATTTTCTGCAGCTGTCATCAGACGCACCAGAAGAGGGCGTCCGATCTCATTGTGGGTGGTTGTGAGCCACCATGTGGTTGCTGGGATCCGAACTCAGGACCTTCGGAAGAGCAGTCAGTGCTCTTATCCGCTGAGCCATCTCGCCAGCCCCCAAGTTACAACTTTCTAAGGAGAAATCTAAGCACAGTGTGTTGGTGTACCCTTGTAACCCCAAAACTTGGAAGCTAGAAGCAGGAGGGACAGGAGTTCAAGTTCACTGTCATGCTCCTGGGCTGCATGAATTAAATAGAACTGATCTATAAAACTCTGGACATGGGGTTCACTTGTAGACCTCATGTTTAGTGGTTAAAGGCCCTGAGTTTGACCCCTAAGGTCCAAAAAGAAAAAATTCTGTTAGTGCATGAATCCTTACTGAGTATGAGTTACAGTATGCACACATGTACACATACAAAATAGAGAATGTATATGTGTGAATTAGAGAAAAATGATGGGTTTACGCAGTAAGAGATGAAGCAGAAACTCTAAAAGCTAGCTGTGCTGTTGTGTGATTGTGATCCTAGCACTCAGGAGTTGAGAGTAGGAGGATCAGGTGTCTGCCCTGGCTACACAGCCAAGGTCAAGACTAACATGGGTTACAGGAGAGGGAAACAGAAATGTTATCCCAGTGTCTCTCATCTGTAACTAGCTAATGAAAGCAGCACTCTACCTCACTGAACAGGGATTAACCCGTGGCCTTGAAGATCTTTGTCACTTTTAAAATGTGGTGTAGGTAGAAAATGCCTCTCCTGTTCTCCTAATGTCTCTCTATTCGCACTCACTGAAACTTATAGATTGTGCTTACACAGTGAATGAAGGAAAGGAGGGAGGATGGATAGATGCCTGACTGTCTCCCCACTGCATCCTTGAGACCAGGTGTATAGAATCTTGTAATCGTGGTGTGATTACACCACCCGGGCAGAGCTCACGCTGACATTTCTCCTTGGAGCTGTTTTGCCCCCAGGAACAGCTGAAGTGAAAACACTGCTTTGTTGGTGAAGTTGTGTGTTTTCCTTTCTGTCTTGCTCATCACGGTCTCTCTAGCTACAGCCAGAAGATAATGCTGGGTTTCATCTGTTACTGGTGGATATGGAGACCAGGGCCTATGGTGATGGCATCTGGACAGGGAGGTAGAGGGATGATCAGGATAAAGAGGGAAGCCCCCGCTGCTGTTAGTTCATGAGGTGGTTTTTAGCTCATTCCCATTTGAAAGTAGCCAGTGTTTTGTTTTGTGGCAGTCAACCCAAAATCTGCATGCACTTTCTCATAGGTGGGGAGAGTGGGGTGGGTCTCTTCTTAACTTTGTTTTAGCCTTAGATAGTATCTATTTAATATACAGCATGACAGTTAATAAGCCAAAAGTTACCTTCTTTATCTCCTATCTACCTAACCTTAGTGAAAAATAAATTTGCTAAGAATACCCAGGAGAGGAGGCAGGGCTGCTCAGACCTGTAGCTAGTGTGGCTTTCAGAGGTAAGAATAGGCCTTCTTGACACAGAAAGAATGAGCTGGGCAACAGGGTAAAGAGATGGCATGTGACCCCCACCCTCTTCCCATGTTTGATCTATGCCCAGGAACTTGCTTGTTCTATGCAGTAGTCTAGAATATACACATTCATAAATCTGTTCCCAAAACAGTAATTAGGGCAGTAGACGTTGGGCACCATCCTGTGACGCTGGCACTGCTTCCCATAGTAGCCGCACAGTCTGAGTCGATACAGTGAGCTACCTGCCTGAGAGAGGAAGGAGGAGCAGGCAGGTTTAAGAGGCGTCCAGGCTTAGAGGGCTGACCGTGTGCATAGGAGTGTCTGTTTTCTTGGCTTTCACTACAGGGACAAGTTAAGAAGTTATTTGCTGAGGCACACAGTACTGTAGAGACCTTAGCAAAGAGGACTTCTTAGTCACAACTGGAAGATGGAGTCTAGGACAGCAAGCTGGTAGGAAAAGACAGGCAACCTGAGAGAAGATCCAGAGAGCACACACCCAATCCTGGATGTTTGTGTCTGTGGCTAACCTCTGAAGCAGGCAATATAGCTGCCTGCTTTAAAAAACAAAACAGAACAAAACCAAAAACACCCCAGAGGATCCGGAGAGATGGCTAGGTGAGTAAGAGCACTGCGAGTGTCTCCCTCTGACCCCAGCTCTCAGCACAGGAACATGTGCACTGAGGGGTAACGCAGCAAGGACAGGATGTCCAGGGCTCACCAGCAACCACTGTAGCTCTAGGTTCAAAGAAATAAGTCAGAGAGAGAGAGCTGCACCCCTGACATCCTCCTCTGGCCTCTGCACATGTGCACAGGTACATATACACATACATAGTCACAAACACATATGCACATAAACCACATACAATGCACTGATATACTACACACATAATCACTCACACACATAAAAAAATAAAGAGCAAGCAAGTATGCAACACAGTAATAGAATACTGGATTAATATGCGCAGGCCCTGGGTTCAATCCCCAGCACTGCAAAAAGACAAACGCAAAAAAGAAAGATGCATTCCTTGGAAGGCATTGGAGAGTGGGGTGCAGGATTCCATAATCTCACATTTCTAATACTTAAGGTCCAATGAAAAGTTACACAGGATGGGGCTGGCTCAGCAGTGAAAAGTATTGCTACTCTTACAAAGGATCCAGGTTCAGTTCTCATCATGGCATGGTGGCTAACAACTGTTTGGAACTCCAGTCCCAGAGGATCCAGAGCCTTCTCCAGCCTCTAAGTGCATTGCACACATGTGCTGCACAAGCACATACAGTAAAAATAAGTAAATCTTTTTTTAAAACTTATTGGATATAGCCGGACAGTGGTGGCGCACACCTTTAATCCCAGCACTTGGGAGGCAGAGGCAGGTGGATTTCTGAGTTGGAGGCCAGCCTGGAATAGAGTGAGTTCCAGGACAGCCAGGGCTACACAGAGAAACCTTGTCTCGAAAATAAACAAAAAACCGTATTGGATATAATTAAAAGCAAAAAAGAGATAATAAAAAGATAAATCAGTTCAAAGATAGAAGTTGCCAATTTTAGGAACAAAGGGTTTTGTTTGTTTGTTTTAAAGTACTTAAAAGTAAATGCTTTAGCAGAACCAAGGCTATGAGGAACTTGCCTTTTATTTCCAGTGGGAACAAAACATCAATATCCACTAATTCCTTACTCAGTGACTTTATAAAATATAACTGCCATGAATAATGGAGAAATGGAAATGAAGCTGCACATATAATAGGAAAGGAGCAGCCAGGCATGGGGACACATGCCTAGAATCTCAGCCCCAAAGGCAAAGGCGAGAGCATCGCTCAAAGCCACCCTAGGCTACATGGCAAGCCAGAACTATATAACAAAACTCTCAATTTAAAAAACAAAAAACAAACAAACAAAAAAAAAAACTGCAGGTTGTGCAAGAACCCACTGGTAGGATATGCCTGAGCCAGCCTTTTTTTTTTTTTTTTTAAAGGCTTGGTGATGTTCACCTTTAACACTAGCCCTATAGAGGCAGAGAAGAGGTAGGGAGATCTTTGTGAATGCAAAGCCACCCTGGTCTTCCAGGCCAGGAAGAGATATATAGTGAGACCATGTCTCAAACAAACAAGCAAAAAAAGTGATTTAGGGTTGACTATGGATAATCTACATAACTTGTGCCTTCTGCATAGTTTATTGAGAATTAACTTCCTAGAAGAACTATGACATACCTTCCTTTACATGTAGTTTGCACTGATGAAGCATTTTGCTCTGAAGCTCATGTGTGAAGAGGTATAGAGTGGTACACATCTGTAATCTCAGCTCTGGGAGACTGGGATGGAGACAGTTGACCTGAGCTAGAGGAAGACCTGCCTCAAAAGACCAAAAAGAAAATTCCTCCTTCCATTCCCTAACTTAACTCCAGCAGAATAATCTCACTCTCTCTTATGTCTAGTGAGAGATCAGCAGTGTATTTTGGAAATCATTCTTTCAAAATGATAAATAAAAACAATTATTTTTTAGTATTTATTTACTGTGGGGGCTGTGCATGCCACAGCACGTGTGCCATAGCATGTGTGTGGTTATAGGACAACATTCAGGAATTAGTTCTCTCCTGCTACCATGTAAGTCTTGGGGCTCAAACTCAGTCATCAGGCTTAGAGGCAAGTACCTTTACCCACTGAACCTTCTTGCTTCCTGGGGGGTGAAGGAGGATCTTGACAACAGTTGTTTATTTGAAAATAAAGCAATTTCTACAGGAATAAGAGTTTGGTTTCATTAGTTTGATGGTTGAGTCAACTTCTGAATCAGTCGCAAGCTTTCATCCTGCAGTGACTTTTGTTTCAAGAACAGTATTGGACTGTTTTGTTGGGTTTTGTTTATTTGGTTGGTTGGCGTTTTGTTTTGTTTTGTTTTGAGACAAGGTCCCTTGTAGCCCAGGCTGGCTCAAAACACACTATGTAGCCAAGGATGACCTTCATCATGATCCTTTGCTCCCATCACTTGTGTGCAGGGATTACAAGTAAAGACCACCATGTCTAGCTTTTGATTTTTTTTAAATGTTTATTTATGAGTACACTGTAGCTGTCTTCAGATACACCAGAAGAGTGCATCAGATCCCATTACAGATGGTTGTGAGCCACCATGTGGTTGCTGGGAATTGAAATCAGGACCTCTGGAAGAGCAGTCAGTGCTCTTAACTGCTGAGCCATCTCTCCAACCCTAGCTTTTGATTTTTGAGCTGGGGTGTCTTAGTTCAGCCCATTATTGCTGTGCTAAAACACCATGACCAAAGCAACGTATGGAAGAAAGGGGTTATTTGGCTTCCACTTCCATATTGTTCATCATCGAAGGAAGTCAGGACAGGAACTAAAGCAGGGCAAGAACTTGGGGCAGGAGCTAATACAGAGGCCATGGAAGTGTTGCTTACAGGCTTGCTCCCCATGGCTTGCTCAGCCTGCTGTCTTATAGAAGCCAGGACCACCAGCCCAGGGATGATGCCACCCACAATAGGCTGGGCACACCTCCATCAATCACTAATTAAAATAATGTGCAGGTTTGCCCACAGCCCAACCTTATGGAGGCATTTTCTCAGTTGAGGCTCCCTTCTCTCTGATGACTATTGCTTATGTTAAGTTGACAGAAAACTAGCCAGCACATGGAGTCTCTATTGAACCTGGGCTAGCCTAGAACTCATGATGATCTGCATCTGTCTCAGAGTGGGATCACAGGGGTATGCCATTATGGCTGACATCCAGTGTTACTGTTATCTGGAAGGCACAAGTGTCTGTACGGTTCATACTCAGCAAAGATCAGGCATTTAATAAGAATTAATCTTGTGTCCAACATTGTTCCTAGTGTCATTGGAGTTAGGGCATAAAGAGATTTAAAAGTAACTTAAGCTTCTAATTTGTCTTTTGCTGGTCTGTGTACTGGGTGCTGTCCAAGGGGATCCGAGGGGCTCTGGACCGGCTGGAGCAGCCAAATAGTTACATTTTTCTGAGGGGAAAGCCAGAGTAAGGTGGGCTGCCGGCCTCTTCTGTGGCTGCCTAAGAATCCATGGCAGGTGGCAGGGAAGCTACAGGAGAGAAAACTCTTCCCTGGGTTATTACAGCACAAGAAGACAGGCACCCTCAGATGATCTTTGCGGAAATAACTCGTGTACTTTATTCCTTGTGGATAGGACTTTATAAATATTTTGGGTGGGGTGGGATCTAGAGGCAAGTGCTTTCTATTGGCTTGGTCTGAGATGTTAGGGATGCCTCAGCTGCGTGTGGAAGGACATCAGGTGTTGTCCCTAAGTGACTGATTGTCACAGTCCCCTCAATGGGGTGTGGTGGTCACATGTTCCAGGACAGGAACCTGGCCATGAGAACACACCGCTCTCAATTATGAGAATTGCTGGGGTTCCTGACTCCACTGGACCTTACCAGGTTTTCTGTCTGGTGGCACAGTCCACTGCCCCAGTCTTTTACCTGCCTTCTTTTATCCTCTCTCTTACCCGCCATAACACCACCTTCCTGGGGGCGTGAAACTCCAACCCATCAACCAAGCAGCATTCTACCAATCAGTCACTGTGACTGACATGGTGGCCACACGTTTCATGTCAGCGCCAGACATGAAATACAAATGTGTCCCCTCTTTAAATGCTCTTAGATAGTCTGACCTCCACTGTTCTAATCACCAAAGGTGGAATCATTCTAGGTCTTGAGTTAGATTGTCATGGCATGATAATAAAGTGTCACACTGGGTATGCTGGAGCTGCAGACTCTCACCACTTCATGTTTTGATCTATCGTGGTCATTTGCCTATAGATACAGCACTCCATTCCCATCTGTATGTGACTGTCTTGGACAAGGACACCTATCTCGTTGGATTGAGGTCATCATTAGTTACCTTTCTCATTGCTCTGACAAAATACCAGGCAGAAAGGAACTTGATGAAGGAGCACTTTATCTCAGTTTATACTTCAAGGGGATGGATGCCATCTTGGGAGGGAAACCATGGCAGCAAGAACATTTGTAGTCAGGAAACAGAGTAATGAAAGCTCAGCTCACTTCCTCCTTTTTATTTACCCAGGACCCCAAGAGATGGAATGGTGTCAGCCACATTAATGTGAACCGTCTCCCTCAGTTAACCTAAGCCAAATAATCCTCCACGGCTGTGCCCAGAAGCTAACCTAATCTAGATAATTCCTCACAAGCATACCCATAGGCTAATTCTATCTAGTAACCCCTCTCAGGTGTACCCAGAGGCTTGTCTCTTAAGTGACTGTAGATTCTGTCCAGTTGACAAGCAGTGTCAACCATCATTAGGTCTGCCCTAATGCATTATGGCCTTATTTAGAAAAATGTGCCCCTCACAGTGACCCTGTTTCTAAACAAGGTCACATTCTGGGGCACTGGATTTGAGGACTTCAGTAAAAACTCAAAGGTCCTAACAGTTCACAGCCCTCACTATTTACATCCACCCTGCTCCATCAGTTACTGCTGTCATCTCGAGAAGAGCTTGTGGAGTCTCCACTCTTCCTCTCCTTTCCACCCACCTCCACCCTCTAGCTCCAGCAAGACAAGAGGAGCAGTTTTTTTTGAATGCTTACATTGAAAGAAGTCAATTCTGTCACATGAACAGAGAAAACAAATAAGAAACCCAAGGAGATGTACATATATATGGATATATGTATATATGTAGAGATCTTGGTGCAAATTCTGTTTTGTTTTGGTTTGGTTTTTGTGCAAATCCCTAGACCTCTTTAACCTTCTTTTCATGTATGTTGTATCTGTCTGACTCAGAAGTGCCTGAGGGAGATGGCTCTGCATGTGTGACCCTCTTAGACTCTCAAGGTTCTCATGCAAGAGCAGCATTGATGGTGGTCGCCAGTGGCCATTACAGTGCTGTGCTGGGCTTCTGCTACCATTGTCACCCCTGCACAACCCACTCAACTCTCTGGCCCACTTATTTTTTATTGTGGTCTGGGGTTGTATTTTTCTTATTTTTTTTCTTTTGTGATTAGATTCTTCCTGTTCCTTCATTTCCTTTTTGTGACAGAGTCTCTTTCATGTAGCCCAAGCTAGCCTTGAACTTGCCATGTATCCAAGGATGACCTTGACCTCCTGATCTCTTGCCTTCACCTTTCACATGCTGGGATGACAGGTGTGCACTGTCATGTTTAATTTATATGATGCTGGGCATAGAACCCTAGGCCATTGGCGTAGTGCTAGCCAAATACAGACCAACTGAGCTACATCCCCAGTCCTTTCTTTATTTCCCCTCACCCTGCCAAGGCTGATCAAACTCAAGACCTAATAAATATTCGAGAAGAATTCTACCACTGAGATATTGTAGTCTCTTACAGTCTACCAAAGATAATTGTATATTGACTGATCAGATTATATCCATATGGATGAATAGGAAGTTAACTTGATATCTATAATTTTTTAAATTAAGTTTATTTTAGCTGATGCATAAGAGCATAAAAGCACATGCACTAATGGAATGACGTGTACTGTTTAATACATATATATATACCACTTTTGGCTCAGACTAAGTACAGTATCATACATGTGTACAATAAGTTTAAATAGCTGTCTAGGTTCTTAATATTTGATTGTGCCAGGCTATCATCTTGTCACCGTGGATCATCTCAAAACAAAAGATTTTTTGTTTGTTCGTTTTTGTTTTTCAAGACAGGGTTTCTCTGGTATAGTCCTGGCTATCCTGGAACTTACTCTGTAGACCAGGTTGGCCTCAAACTCAGAAATCCTCTGACTCCCAAGTGCTAGGATTAAAGGCATGTGCCACCACTGCCCAGCTGTTTGCTTGTTTTTTGAGACAGGGTTTCTCTCTGTAATCCTGGCTGTCTTAGTACTCACTCTGTAGATCAGACTGGCCTCGAACTCAGAGATCCACCTGCCTCTCTGCCTCCTGAGTGCTGGGACTAAAGGCCCGTACCACTATACCTAGGTAGGTCATCTTAAATTTTGGAAGTCAGATGTCATTACTTGGAATCCAGTCATCTCTGGTTTCAGTGTCATCAGTTAGCTCTACTAGGACAGTATATAAGACCTTAGATGTGCCACTAAACCAAAGAACACATGTAGATTTGGACCTGATTTGGCTTCTGACATCATTGTTTTACTTACTCACACATACTAGAAAGCAGTGGATAGAGGGCTACAGCAAGTAACAATGCCGTCTGCTCTCAGACAGTGGCACTAAGGCTGGAGTGCAGCTCAGGGCAGGGTCGCTCACAGCTTCCTAGCATGCCTAAGACCCTGGCTTCTATCTCCAGGACATGCATGAGCACACACACACCCTGAGTTAGGTTTTTAGTAAATATGTAATTAGAATCAGTTAATTTTCTCAGGAGCTCTGGCAGTGGGTGTTATTGACTCCGCTTTACAAATGACTGAATGCACTGAGATTACGCCAACTATATCAGACCATATTTTAGTAAGTGGTAGTGCTTGTTTGTTTGTTTTGTTTTGTTTTTTTTGAGACAGAGTTTCTCTGTGTAGCCCGGCTGTCCTTGAACTCACTCTGTGACCAGGATGGCCTCATACTCACAGAAATCCACCTGCCTGTGCCTCCTGAGTCCTGAGATTAAAGGTGTGCATCTCTACCACCAAGCAAAGTGGTGGTGTTTTAAGCCAGGCCATCTGGCCATAGGCCTACAACCTATTCTCTGACTGCCTCAACCATTCCCTAAATTTATTAGATGGCCTATGTTATAAAGAATGGGCACAGAAAAAGGTTTTGTATATGTGTATAGTGTATGTGCATGTGTACATGTAAGTATACATATGTGTGGGAGGAGCACATATATACGCAGATGTACATAGTTGATTCTGGGTACCATTGTCAATTACTGAGGTTTATTGATAGAGGCAGGATCTATTGCTGAACTTGAGGCTCACTGATTCTAGCTAGTCCAGGCAGCCAGCTTGCCCTGAAGAACCTCATCTCTGACTCTAAAGTGTTAGGGTCATAGGCAGTCCCCTGTGCCTGCCTGGAGTTTTGTAGTAGTATGGGGGATCCAAACTCTCATCCTCACACTTGCCCAGCAAGCATTTTCCCCTAAGCCATATCCCTAGCCTCCTAAAAACACTATCTTAAAGCAAATGATTTCACTAGTGATACCTGAGAGTAGACAAGTGTCACAAGTTTCATTGCCCACACTGACAAAATTTAAAGGGACCTCTAAACAGTTGCCTAGAGATTTAGAATGTGATGACAGTTCCGTAGCTTCTGGAGCAAGCTGTCACACAGTTGTTGAGGTGGCCTGAAGAATGGCTGCCATAGGCTTGAATACTTGGTCCCCAGCTGATGGACTGTTTAGGAGGTGTGGCCTTGGAGGGGGGGGCGGGGGGGGGGCTCATTCCATTCCCAGTTCTCTTCGCCTTGTGCTTGTGGATCGGACGGAATGTCTCAGCTTCTACTCCAGTGCCATGCTTGTTGCAGTGCTCCCCACCATGATGGAAACCCTCTGGGAACATGAGCCCCAAGTTAAAATTGTCATGGTCATGGTGCTTCATTATAGCAATAGTAAAGTGACTAAGACAAAAGGGATGTCTCTTTTCTCCTGTGTATAGTGAGATGATTGGCTTATTCTGTTGTTTCAAGCCTGACTTAATCTGCTCTGCTGTCTTGCTTTCAAGGATCCAATCAGAACAGAAGCACAATTTTCAAATGTTTGTTCCCACACATTAAAAACAATGTTTAGCTGGGTAGTGGTGGCACACACCTTCAATCCCAGCACTTGGGAGGCAGAGGCAGGCAGATCTCTGAGTTAAAGTCCTGCCTATTCTACAGAGTGAGTGTAGTCACTAATTAATGCCTGTTTTTCCAAAGCCCATCATCTGCCAGAGCTGAGGTGCAGATGTGGAATTGCAGTTGTCAGATCGTAACCCCAAGTCCTGAGGTAGAGATTGAGGCGTCTTCAGAAGCATATTCCAGGAGCACATTTGTCCAAGGGTCAGAGCCAGGAGCTGGGAGGACACGGCTAAACGGTGTCAGGAGAGCAATAGTGCCAGGCCAAGGACAGACACAACCCAAGGAAAACTGGTAAACTGGAAAAAGGCCAGGCTGGGCTCAGCCAGGTTGGGGACAGGCCCCTAGAAGGCCACTGCTGATGACACAGGAAAGAGGTCATGTGACTGTGTACTGTCTCCTCACAGTTTGAGTTCCATTTTCATATGATTTCTTAAATCCATATGTCATCTATCATAAAGTTCACTCTTTTAAAATGAAAAACTCATCACTTTAGTATAGTCACAAAGCATGCAGATGTCACCAGCATCCAGTTCCAGACTGTTTTCACCATCACAAAATACAACCCTCTCTGGGCTGGGGTTGCTGTGGAGCTGAGGAGAACCTTGACTTTCTGGTCCTCCTGCTTCCGCCTCCCAAGTGCTGAGGGCCTGCAGGCATGTACCACCATGCCCATCTTCATTACTAATTAATTAGGTAACCTCCCAAACTAGGCTATGTGAAAGTGAAAAGGATGCTACTAGTGATTACACAGAACTCTGAGTCAAGCTAGGCTAGCCTGAGAAAACCAGAACATATCTCCAAGGTTCATCCAACCATAGAGCTTTTGCACCCATTGTTACCATGTTAGTTCCTTTTGTTCTACATAGTACCACTTAAAAAAACCCTTCCTGTCATGGGGTTGTCAGTGGGATTTCAAGAGGGACAGGTGCATTTTTCTTTCAGGAGGTATGAAAGGTGGACTTAACTATACTCAGAATTTGTTTGGATTAAAATAATAGACACCTAGTATGATCTAGCTAAAGTAAAGGGACTTGAACTTTTTATTTGTGGGGTGTTCTACCTGCATATGTATCTGTGCATTTTGGTGCCTACAAAGATCAGAACAAATCAGATCCCCAGGAACTAGAGTCATGAGCCACCACCTAGGTGAGGTAGGTGCTGGGAGTTGAACTTGGGTTATCTGCAAGTTCATCTAGTCTTTCTGACCACTGAGACTCCTGTCTACTCTTCTTGCATTTGGGCTTCATGCAGTCCAGCTCTTGTGAACGAGGCAGTGTCACTGCTGACTGTGGCCCACTGTATAGCTGGCCAGCATACAGTACACAGAGCATCCAACACTCAGAGTCCTGTTCTAGCTCCGAAGACAAACATTACAGAGAAGAGACTTGATGTTCCAACTAAGATTGCAGAGCCCTCCCCAGCTTCCATGGGCTAAGTGGGGGGTAGGATTCATGATCTGTATAAAATCAGGTTCAGCCTTAACCTCTGTCATGTGCGAGAAGGTCAGTGTTATGGACATGAGTGCAGTGCCCTTAATTCCTCAACAATGACAGATGCATATGACATTGGGAAGTCGGGGCTGATTTTCCAAAATGGTAAAGTGCTTTTGGTAAATTCCAAACAAATCAATATGTATAGTAGTTTCCTCCTAAAAAAAAAACTACATGTATATAAAAACTCCCCAAAAGGCTTTGACTGAGCACGATCTGCTGAGCATTTATGTAAGCGCATGGATATCTGCATGTTATCCATGAATTGACCCATTCTGTCTTTGTAACTGGGTTAGGGGTAGTTTCATGTGCCTGCTGTTAAGATGAAGAGACTAAGGCAAGGGAGGTAGGTTAGCTGTTCCCCAGCTGTCTAGTGGCAGAGAGGTGTAGCTTCAGAACAGCCTCAGTGTTCTATGTCCCTGTCGTCTGAAAGACCCAGAAACATAGTCACCTGGATATTTATTCCATAGATCATGGCCAGATAAAGGCTATTTGGGATCTGTGAATCCATAATATCCAAAAGGAATCCAGACCAGGTCACCTCTTCCTGGCACAGTTCCTGTCTACCCAGGAGCAGGACAGAAGAGCTGTTGGAGGGTGTTTGGGTTGGCATTGGGCCCAGGTGCCCTCCAGGACCTGTCAGCAAGTCTTCAGAGAGCAGACAGGAAACAGGCAGGTTGCCTGTGCCCTTCCTCATGTCCCACCATCTCTTGCCAAAAACCCAGCCCTAGATTTTGCATTCAGCAACTTCCCATCACACATAAGACTAGAAATATCAGGGAGCAGAGAGAAAGCACAGGAGGCCAAGGCCCTTCTGGGTTGCCAGGCTAGGGAGAGTCTAGGGATTATGCTGCTGTGACAGGCGTCTGGCTGACGAACATTCCTCTATATCCCTTACCCTGAAAAGAAGAAATTCTTTGTACACTTGTCTTGGGGTGATGTGACATGACCCCAGATTGATATTAGGTAGACTGGGAAGTGGAGGTGAGAGGAAGCCCAGGCCAGTGACCAGTGGTCTTTGGTTCCCTGTCTACACCTGCATCTTCTATGGGTGTCCTGGTGCTGATTCCCCAACTCTGCATAAAGACAAAAGTAATGACTCTAGCCCTGGTGATTGTCAGTGGGAATTAACTCATGATGTTGGTTGCTTCCCTACACAAATGGATGAGCGAATTAGACCTCCCAGTCTTCAGACTGTCTGATAGTGCCTGTCAGTTGATAAGGAGGTATGATATTACAGGCTAAGCTCTACAGAATGATAATGAATGTGAAAATTTTTTATGAAGTTAATCATCTATTAAAGACTCAAGACAAGTGAGTAAACTCTGGTAGACATCATTTACCTAATAGAAAAGGTAACCTAATAGAAATTAAGGTTCATTTTCAACAAGAATTAAGACAAGTGTTATAAATGAGGAGGCTAGCCAGGCAGCAGTGGTGCACACCTTTAATCCCAGCACTCAGGATACAGAGTTGTGTAGATCTCCGTGAGTTGAGAGGGTATCCTGGTCTACAGAGGGAGTTTCAGAAAAACCAAGGCTACACAGAGAAACCCTATATGGGGGGGGGGTGCATGGCTGGCTGGAGATGGCACAGTGGTTAAGAGCACTTCTTCCAGAGGATCTAGGTTCAGTTCCCAGTACCCTCATGGAGGCTCACAGCTGTCTGTTACTCCAGATCTATGAGATCCAACAGCCTCTCTGACCTCTAAGGGCACTGCATAGCATAGTACATTTACTCAGTACATTTACTGCTGAGAAATTCATACACATACTAGAAGTAAAATCTTTAAGTAAATAACAGTTTTTATTGTTTGTTTTTGTTTTTTTTGTTTTTTCAAGACAGGATTTCTTTGAGTAGTCCTGGCTGTTCTGGAACTCACTCTGTAGACCAGACTGGCCTCGAACTCAGAAATCCACCTGCCTCTGCCTCCCAAGCGCTGGGATTAAAGGCGTGCGCCACCACCACCCGTAAATAACAGTTTTTAAAGAGCAGGAGTTGAAGGTGGTCTCCAGCTACTTAGTTTGGGGGCTGTGGGGGTAGGTGGCTCAGTGGGTAGAACATTTCCTGCAAGACTGACAGCCTGCATTTGATCCACCAGACCAATGTCTGAAGGAGAGAACCAGGTCCTTGTTGGCCAGTGTTCTCTGACCTCAACAGACAAACATGGCTTCCAGGATCCCTTTCCTTCACCACTGGGCTTTCTTCTGGTCTCTGGTGATCCTGAGTTAGCAGGTATTATGTCACTGGAATGAGGAAACAGAAGCCTTCCACCTTGTTGAGGCAGACATTTCTTTTTGTCCAACTGAGCCTCACACTGTAGGCTAGCTAGTGGGTAAGGCTGTCCCTGTGTGCTGAGAATGTAATGCATGCTCCTGAGTCCAGCTTCCAGGTAGGTTCTAGGGGGCCCAACTCAGGTTGTCCAGTTGGCATAGCAAGTGTATTCACCTGCAAAGCCATCTCATTGGCTTGGGAGATACAATCCAAAGTATGTGCCAGAATTATTCTCCATTCTGGATAAAGAAAACTTCTTTGTTCATAATTAGAAAGTTCTAAGAAATATAGCACTAGACTAAGTCCCTTTGCCTTGGTGTTGACACTTGTTGCATCTTGGGCAGCTACTTAAAACACCACTTTTGAAATAATGGCAGATCCCTACTAAGGCTCCTATCAGTTTTTTTGGGTCTTTTTGTTGTTGTTGTTGTTGTTGTTTTCTTTTCTTTTCCTGATATCTTGTGCTGCCTCATCCTTATTTGTATTAGATTATTGACTCTGGGGGGTTCTCTGCATCCCCATGAGAAACTTTTAAAATGTCTGGAACTTGCCAGATTCCTAAGAATCAGATTCTTCAAGTTTGGGACTTATGACTTTAAAAATTTTAAAACTTCTTATACTTTGTAGGTGACTCTGACAACCTAATAATAATAATGTGTCTACAAGAAACTCAACAAGTGTGTGTGTGTGTGTGTGTAAGAGGTCACCTTTGGGGATCTTCCTCTATCATACAGTTTGTTGAGACAGGGTCTCCCACTGATCACTCATTTCTGCAAGACTGGCTGCTCTTGGGATTGGCTTGGGATCTCTGCCACTGGCTCTTCTGTGGGTGCTTGGGGTGTGAATTCAGATGCCAATGCTTTTGTAGAAGCCACTCACCCCCGAAGCAACCTCCGGCAAAGGTCTGGCCAACTCCAGGGACACCCAGGCTGTTTGAGCAAGCTAAGATTATAATGATTCAGGGTGTCCCAAAGCAAACTGGCACTTCCTAGAATCAGACACTAGCCTGTCAGCTCCCCCTATGCCCTACTAGCCAGGTGCCATCCAAATAAGCAAGGTAAGTGGTGCAGGAAAGGGACAGGTCCTTCCTGCAGAACAGATTTCCTAGTAACGCACACATTTAAAGGCAAGGTTTGTAGAGTCCTCAAACTTGGCAGACACCAGTTTGAATTCTAAACCTCTAAACCCCAATCCCAATCCCAGGTTTGTAAACTGGGATTGATAACCCCCATGTCACAGGATTCAGTGGTAAAACATGTAGCAAAGGCTCAGCCCCGTGACTCTTGTAGAACCACCAATAAATGGCAACAGTGATCCGTTTCCTGCCCCGTGGCTGTCTAGCAGAATGCTTTCAGGGAAGGAAGGAAACAGGACCTCCACCCTTGGCAGGTATCTACATAGAGATCCCGGGGGTAGGGGTGGGGTGGCAGTGTGGTGGGGTGGGGAAGCAATAAAGCCTGTCTCCAGGTGTGGCAGTTGAGTGCCCTTTGAAGGGTGAGTTTGTCACGGCTCTCTCAGATGCTGCCAGTCTCGCAGCAGCAGCTACCTCAGCCACAGTCACCCGCCACCTTTGCACAGGCTCTGGCCATTCTCACTGCTGCCTTTGTTCTATTTTGGTGCCTGTGGAGGTGCAGGGAAGCTGCTGTCTTCCTTGGGTTGCTATTTAAAGACATTCTGAAAGAGGATGCACCACTGCTCCTACCGCAGTGGCAGCCTCTGCTCCTGTATCTGCCACAGTGAGTTGCAAGACCTGTAGCCTCCTCCGAAACGTAGGATGGAGTGCCTCAGCAAGAGCTAGCCTGGAAGCACACACATTAGACATGGGGACGTCTGCTCCCTGCCTTTTGTTTAGGACCCCAGAGCCATCATCTCAACCAGGAGCTTTGGTCTTTGTCCCTGCACTGCCTCACCTACCTATATCCCTGGAAGGTTATTTTTAGCACTTGGCCAGTTAGTTTCTCCCTTGTTCTTCAGAGAAAATCATGCACGATACTCCCTTCTTCTTCTACCCCAGCTACAGTTCACACTGGGGATTCTTTCCCCACCTTACAGCTAGGCACAATCAAGGACGGGTCAGGGTGTCTCTACGTCTAGTAGAAGTACTTTGAAAATAAATGCTCTATGAAGGCTCAGTAACCTCCAGTTAATAATAATGGCATCTTGAGCTTTAGTGAGCCTGTGTTCTCTAGCCAGCAGGCATGGATAGAATCCCTTAGATATCAGGAATCCTGCCTCTCTTTGCTGACTTCCCTGCACTCTCTATGCAGTGTCTCAAAAGCCTGGCCTTGCTATTTGAGTCAACCTAATTTCTTTTTCATAGACCTATCAAAGAGAAGCTTTAGATTTTATGAGTAAAGTGTCTAGACCAGCAGCTGCCCCCATTCGCTCCCCCCATTCGCCCCCTTCTCATTATGGTGGAGAGGCTGCCTGCCTTGCAGGCTGGAGTCCAGACCTGTTTGCTGGCCCAGCAGAATTCCCCCCAGTGCCCTCAGTGCTGCACAGCAGCAGCGGCAGATGTTGCAGTTCGACACACACCACCACCACCTGACCCACACCGGCCCCTATACTGCACTGAAGTTTTCCAAGGTGCACAACTTGCTGTAGCTGTTTTGTACTACAGTAATCCTGTGTCTGTTCCACAGGAGTGGAAATTGAACATATTAGATGAAATGTAAAGCTCTTTCCCATCTGAAACCTCATTGTCCCTCTGTTCCTTGTTGTTTTTTTACTTACACATTCTAATGATGATTTAAACAGAAATTGTTCTTTATGAGTTAATATTAGTTATGATCCTTCAAGTTTCCTATCTGCCTTTTTGTTTTGCCTTGTTTGATTTGGTTTGGCTTTTTGAGTCAAGGTTTTTCTGTAGTTCTGGCTGTCCTGGAACTTGCTCGTAGACCAGGCTGGCCTTAAAATCACAGAGTTCCACCTGCCTCTGCCTCCTGAGTGCTGGGATTATCTGCTTTATAACATTAACTATGGCTGGCGAGATAGCTCAGCCAGTAAAAGTATTTGCTGAGCATGAATGGTACCCTGAGTCTGGTCCCCAGACCTTACTTACCTCTATGCACACACATACACATTATTTACATACAAAAATAAATAAATAAATAAGCAAGCAAGCAAGCTGGACATGGTAGTATACACCATTAGTCCCAGCACTGATGGGGGGAGGGGAATCTGTATGTGTTCAAGGTTAGCTTGGTCTACAGAGAGTTGTACAATAGGCAGAGTTACATAATAGACCTGATCTCAGAAAACCAAAGCAATACTAATAATTATTAATAAATGAATAAAATTTAGGGTCTGGAGAGATGGCTCAGTAGTCAAGAACATGTATTATCTCATGCAGAGGACCCAAGTTCAATTCCCAGCACCCATATTGGACAGCTTACAACCTCAAGGGGTCTGACACCTGTCACCTTGGCAGCAGGCACCTAACTCATGTACATACTAACACACATATAATTAAAAACAAAAAATCCAAAAAAAAAAAAAAAACAAAAAAAAAATAAAAAAATAAAAACAAAAAATCTTTTTTTTTAATCTAAGGGAGTAAGGGGACATTGAGATAACTCAGAGGGTAAAGGCACATAAAGGACTTGCCACTGTGACACCTGTCATTGTGAGTCTGTCCCCTGATCCTACATGATAGAAAAAGAGAACCTCTACTGTGGCATGTGTATACCCACACATGTACGTACATGCCAGATAAGTATAAACAGTGTGTGTGTGTGTGTGTGACATTTACCAGGCATCAAAGTGGGGCGAGCAGTGACACTATTTTGTTTTGTTCTCCAAATATAAATCCTTGGTGGGAGATAAATAAATGATCTTTAATTACAAAAAGCAAGCTGGTGGTAGTGTCACACACCTTCTTTCCCAGCATTTGGGAGGCAAGGCTGGCAGCCTGGTCTACAGAGTGAGTTCCAGGACAGCCAAGGCTACACAGAGAAACCTTATCTCGAACCACGCCCCCCCCAAATTACAAAAAGCAAATATATACAAAATAAGCCATGTTCCTAGCTTATTCACCCCTGCCCTGCTCCCCTTCCTTTTCTGCCTGTTCATATTTGGGGCTTCTCTCTATTCTTTGTCTTGAGAGTCATGTCTTTACCCTTAGCCACTGATGGCAAGCCAGACTTCTCCATGTGGAAGTAATAATAAGGATATACACATATACATCTATATGTGTGTGATATGTGTGTGTGTGTGTATATATATATATATGTGTGTGTATATATATACTTGCTTAGGAAAGCAAAATATCCTCACATACATTCTGTCTGTGGAGTGACTTGTGAGGAGGCAGCAGATTCACTTTCTGCACACTTCTTTGTAGTAATAAGAAGGATAACCAGATGCAGTGGTGAATGGTATTTAACAGTCACATATCCCAAGTCCCTGTCATTGGGTCTGGCTTTCTTCTTTACTAGCTGTGGGGCCCTAGGAAAACTGGAGATAATGTTAGTGGCTTTCCTTTTATTATGACATCATCTTGTCTATTTATTTAGCATAGGATGCCATGGCTCACATGTAGAGTTAGAAGACAGTATAAATATATGGGAATTGTCTCTCCTGGATGTGGGTCCCAAGGGGTCAAATTCAGGTTTCCAGGCTTGGCAGTAAGTGACTTGATAAGCCACCTCATCAATACTACTCCTTTCTAAAAGTTTTTTAGGGGCCTAGAGGCTTAATTCAGTTGTAAGAGCACTTGTCCCGTCAGAGTCTCAGAACACAAACAGCAGCTCACAACCATCTGTGACTCTAATCCCAGGGGATCTGATACCCTCTTGTGACCTCTATGGGCACCTGGTACACACCTGGTATACATACATATATGCAGGCAAAAACATTCACACACATAAAATAATAAAATAAAAAATTTTCCATCCTGGTCTGCAGAGAGAGTTCCAGGACAACCAAAACTACACAGAGAAACTCTGACTCGAAGCCACCACTCCCCTGCCAAAATTTTCAAAATAATTTTTTGTGTAGAGGCTAGTAAGATGGCTCAGCACTTAAGAGCAGTTGCTGTTCTTGCAGAGGATCTAGGTTTGGTTCTCAGTACCAATGTGCAGACTCACGGCCACCTATAACTCCAGTTCTAGGGAGTCCAACACCTTCTTCTGGCCTCCATGGGAACAGGGCACATACTTGGTACATATATGTACATGTAGGCTCTTGAAAATACCCATATTTACCCATAAGATAAAAATAAATAGTTTAGCCGGCAGTGGTGGTGCACGCCTTTAATCCCAGCACTTGAGAGGCAGAGGCAGGCAGATTTCTGAGTTCGAAGCCAACCTGGTCTACAGAGTGAGTTCCAGGACAGCCAGGGCTACACAGAGAAACCCTGTCTCGAAAAAACCAAAATACATTATTATTTATTATAAATAAATAAATACTTTAAAATACACATTTATGCCTGGCATGTTGGCACATGCCTTTAATCCTAGCACTAGGGTGACAAAGGCTTATCTCTATATGAATTTGATGCCACGCTGATCTATATAATGAGTTCCAGGGCTATAGAGAGAGGCAGTGTCTCAAGTAAAACAAAATAAAACAGACCACAATACCTGTGAGTGTGTGTGTATTTGGGCTTATTGTGTGTTTGTGTGTATGTGTGTGTGTGTGTGTGTGTGTGTGTGTGTGTGTGCAGCTGAAGATACAGGTGCTAGTGAGCCACCTGCCATGAGTAATAACTCTCCATATCATTTACTTACCCATAACAGTCTTTCAGTCACTCATTTCTCAGAGATTTGTTCTTGCCAGTTCAGAGGTAGGAGAACTAACAAGCTGTCCACAGTCCTGGCCCTCACAGGAACTTATGTGTCTTAGTGGAGAACTGGCAAACCTTGCACCTACGCTGTACACTTCCTTGTGCTTGACTCCACAGACATCACAGGACTCTCAAAGGAATGCTTTGAGACCTCATTGTACAGGTGGGGGCCACTGTGTTCCCCAGGGAAAGCCATTTGCTCCAGGATCCACCTGGCCCAGTTCACCTGCGTCTAGTGCTCTGGGGTCAGCTCCACCTATCCCCGTCTAAGCAAGCTCCTCAGACGTGCTACTCAGAATTCTCAGCACAGTCTCTAACCCACAATCTGGGAAATGTTTGTTGGGATGTTCTGGATTTGGGCCCTCGGCCTTTAACTAGTCTCATCTGTTGGCTCTTGCTTCCCCAGCCACAGTTCTCACATCGTGTTTTGTCTTTTGGAGAGTAGTAGGGCTAGGTCTCACACTGTCATGCAGACAGGCTTCCTACTCTCTATGTAGCTAGTCTAAGGTAGCTCCATGTTCTCAATCCTTCTGCATCAACCTCTCCCTAGTAAGAGGATTACAAGTGTCCCCTCAAGTCCAGCTCTCACACAAGTGACATGGAAATGAGGGTCATAGATACTAGATAACAAAATGGAAAAGTGGCTCACACCTGTAGTCCTAGTCCCAGGGAACATTGGAACAAGATGATTGCTTAAGCCCTAGAACTCAAGACTATCCTGGACAACACAGTAAGAGCTTATCTCAAAAAACTAAAAAGTTGGATGTAGTTGGATGCATTCATGCCATACTTAATAGAAAATGTTGGATTTGGGCTTTCCCTCTTGTGGGCCTCATCTAGAGAAGTCCTGTATCTGCCGGCACAGTCCAGCCACTGCCTCCTTCCCCTCCTTGCCAATATTTCAATGTCTCATTCCTGGGCTGTTCTTGGCTGTCACTTGCCCAGATTCTGTTTCCCTCTTAGTCACACAGGGGAAGCACGGCAGTGGTGGGCGAACTCTGGAATGGCTTTCCTTTCCTTTTGCTCCCTTCCCCTCATCTGTAAATACTATTGGTATATGCTACACCGACATTTAGCCTGCTTGCCCTTCTTCCTTCTTTCCCCCTCCCTCCCTTCCTTGTTATTTTGAGAAAGTGTCACACTATGGAGCCCAAGCTAGCCTTGAACCTGAAATGCCTTAGTGTTCTGATCACAGTTATAAGCTACTACACCTGACTTTAAACATCTAACTTTGTATCCTTATGTGTTTAACACTGTCTTAGTTAGGGTTTCTGTTGTTGTGAAGAGACACCTTGACCAGGCAACTCTTAAAAAGGACAGCATTTAATTGGGCTGGCTCACATGTTCAAAGGTTTAGTCCATTATCATCATGGTGGAAAGTACGACAGTGTCCAGGCAGTCATGGTTCAGAAGGAGGCGAGAGTTCTTCCTCTCGAAGGCAGCCAAGAGGAGACTGGATTCTTTTCACACTGGGAGTAGCTTGAACATTTAAGACCTCAAAGCACAAAGCTTTGTATCCAAGACTTAAGCACAAACTCGCTCTGTAGCTAAGATAGCCTTCCTGTCCTTACTACACTCCCGGTGCTGATATTATATATATAGATGTGTCCCACTGCACACTGTTCTATGTGGTTCTGGGGAACAGAGCTGCATCCGCAGTCCCTGCTGTGTTTTCCCGATCCCACATAATAACAGTGGAGCAGCCCCTTCGCTCCCCTTAGTTCCATTGGTAAATAACCTTAAAGTTAATTCTTGCCAGGCAGTGGTGGCGCGCAGCCAAGCAGTGGTGGCGCATGCCTTTAATCCCAGTGCTTGGGAGGCAGAGGCAGGTGGATTTCTGAGCTCGAGGCCAACCTGGTCTACAGAGTGAGTTCCAGGACACCTAGGGCTATGCAGAGAAACCCTGTCTTGAAAAACCACACACACACACACAAAAGCAAAACAAAAAAAGTTGATTCTTATGTATGAAAGTAATTTTTAAAGATTTTTCACCCGTTGGGATAAAGAAATTGTAACAGGCACTCCCAGGTGCCTGTAACTCTAGTTCTAGGGGATCTAATACCCTCTGGCTTCTGAGGCTACCTGCACACACATGGTGCACACATACATAGATATAAAGAATAAATAAAGAAACTTGGTTCTTTTGTTTTGTTTTTTAAAATTTTTCCCTTGGGCTGGAGATATAGCCCTGACTTTAGCCACCAGATCCTGCACCAACCAGAACCTGCTCCAGAGGATCCAGGTGCAGTGTGTTCGGTCGTAATAGCTGAACTGGGAAGGTGGGGACAGGCAGTCCTTGGGCCTCACTGGCCAGGCAGCCTAGCCAATTAGTGATCTCCAAGCTCTGCCTGCATGAAAAGGCAAGCAACTCCTGATCAATGCCATATAAGGTTGTCCTCTGACCTCTACATGTGTATACACACACACACACACACACACACACACACACAAATTTATCTTTTTGTTTGTTTTTTAGAAAGTGCCTGATATCACCCACATTGGCCTCGGACTCACTGTGCATGAATGTTTTGCTGCATGTATGTCTGTGCACCACATGTATGTATGCTACATGTATGTCCGTGCACCACAGAAGAGGGAGTTGTATGTTCTAGAACTGATGGGGTTACAGTTGGTTGTGAGCCACCAGGTTGGTGCTGGGAATTATCCTGGTCCTCTACAAAAGCTGTACTTTTCTTAATCACTCTCATGGCAATCCTCTAGCCTCTGTGATCTTTCTTTATTCACTCTCCTACTGCCATCTCTCCTCTGAGCTCCCCACAGAGCTCCTCTCAGACTTCATGTGATATACACACTACATATGGGTGAAAAAATTGACATTTTGTTATTCTGCTTCTCCCTTATGTTTGAAATCATTTAAAAAATTAAAGCAAGGGCTTGAGAGATGACGCAAGGGTTAAGAGCACTGGCTGACCTTCCATGGGACCCAAATTCAATTTCTCAGCATCCACACAGCAGCTCACAGCTCTCTGTCTGAAGCTTCAGTCCCAGGGATTCCAGCTTCTAAGGACTCTGCCCATGTGTGGTGCGCAGCCATACATGAGATAAAATACCCATACAAATAAATCATATATATATATTAAAATAAATCTTATATTTATAGATTGTGTGTGTGTGTGTGTGTGTGTGTGTGTGTCTGCTTACTACTGAGCTCCCTCACTAATGCAGCTTGTGTTAGAAAGGTAGTTTGGCTAGAGATTTTTTTTTCTCCCTGTAGTTTCCAAATATTCTGACTTGTGGTTATGTGACTTTTATAGCCACATAAATAAACATATTTAGGATCTAACAAGAAGAATACCTGCCATTTATTTCTTCTTTTGATCTTAACTCAAAGACACAGCTTTGCAGGAATGTTCTGAGCTTCCGGAAAGAGTCCGTGGCTGTTTTTCTGCTTTTCCATTTGAAAGCGCACCTGTATGCCCAAGGCAGTTCTGCTCACTCTGTTCTTTTTAGTAAGCCTTCTGTGTCTCAGCCACGCCAACCCCAAACATTGCCCTTGTCACTGAAACCCCCAAGCTGGCCAACAAGAGGGGCAGGAAAATGGCTGTGTGTGGTACCAGTCGCCACTGTCTGCTGGTGAGGCACCTCAACTCCAGCCCTTTCAAGGAGGTTTCACACAAGGAAGCTAGCACTTCTTTAAGCGCTCCTGACATAGGGGCTGGGTGGGGGTGTGTATAGCTCAGAGTAGAAGAGGACATGGTTAGCATTAGGTTCAATGTCTATGTGAGATTCCAACCCCAAAAAGGAAACTCCCTGAAACCACAAAGAGTCTCCCTCTGTCCAATACTTCTTGCAACCACCTGCTGCTCCCTTCTGAACGAGATGAAGCACCTCCCTCCCCACGCAAACACCACCCATGCCCCTCTCCTCTCCATGCAGGTTTTGGGCCTTGATTGGGGTGGTGTATGTGTAGATGGCAGGTGGGAGGAGTGGGAGGTGTGTACATGACAAGTGTGTATGTGTGTGTGTGTGTGTGTTGTGTGTGCGTGTGTAGATGGCAGAGTGTTGAAGTCTTAATGAGAGGTTCTCCCCACAGGATTGTTTGTATCCTGCCCACCTCAGAGGCTCCTGTGAATACCTTTACCTTTGAACTTTCCTTGTATTCAGCTCCTGATCCCTAGGATTTGGTGACAATCCTTGGCTGGCAGGAAGCTTTGATCCTTGGGGAGTCCAGAGGAAGTCCCATGATGTGTAGGATTGGACAGAGGCACAGGAGGGTGGGCTGCTAAGATGGACCTGCTAATTAAGAAGAAGGCTTTGCTTAACACTCGCCAAAAACAAAAACAAAAAGTCCAGAGCCTGGTAACAGGAGCTCAGCCCCCATCAAAGATGCCATGTGTTTGACAAGCGTTACTGTTAGTTAAAGACAGAGCAGCGCCCTGGGGAAAATCCCACCCTCACCCCGGAAGAGCAGAATGCCTGAGAACTATCCCATTTAGAGAGCTAGAGCTGCCTTTCTTTGAGCAGTGGGTGTCTCTAGGAGAAAGAAGTTCGCAGGGCTCTGAATGTCGCTCAGCTGGCAGAGCACTTGCCTAGCTCTGGCTTGAGTCCCTGAATTGCTGAAAACTGAGCAGGTGGCAGCACACACCTGTACTCTTGGCCTCCGGAAGGAGGCAGGAAGGAGTTCACAGTCCTCCTTGGCTGCCTAGAGAGTTGGAAGCCAAGGACAGCAAGATGCCTCAGTGGATAAAGGCACTTGCTGCCAAGCCTGAGGACCTGAGTTCAATTCCCAGACCCATATGGTATAAGAAGAAAGTTGATTCCTATCCTTACACATGTGCGAGCCATGGCACATGTGTGTTCACATACATATACACATACTAAATAAGTAAATATAATTTTTATTATAAATATAACATTTTAAATTATTTTTGCTTAGAGACTTCTTTATCTCAAGTGGCTAGATGTCAAGGGACTTGCTAATGGATCCCAAAGCCATTTCCTGGTGCCACCCAATCCATGTCACAGTGATACCCCTTTCACCAGCAGAGTGTCGTAGCTAATCTCCCTCCCACCTCCAAGGCAGATCACTTCCTGTGATGATCCTGATAATCATCCACACCATTTACCTCTCAGTAGACCTCACTGTGTGGCCTGTGCCTCTCTCTCCTCTGGGCTTTGGCTGCCACAGGCTGGTTCATGGACTATCCATCTCTTTAGTACTGGTATATGGCCTGGGTACCACATAGGCCCTTCGTAATGATTACAGAGTGAGTGGTAACCGTGGGGCAGGAGCTGTGCAGTTGTCCTCTTTCTGGAATCATCTCATTTTCATTCTGCCAAAAAAAGATGAAGAAGGGTTAGCAGAGTGTGGGCAGGGCTAGTTAGGGCTGGATACCTGCCTTACTCCTTGAGAATTACAGCATCTTAGTGAGCTTGGCTCACGGCTTAATAGAGCAACATTTGGAAAAGGAGCAGACATGGCAGAACTGACTGTGTAAAACCTGTGTTCCTATGCAGAACCAAAACATAAGGCCCCCATTAAAGAGGGAGGTGGTAGAGAAAAGGCCCAGCAGTTGAACACTTGCTGTCCTTGTAGAGGATCCAAGTTCAATTCTTAGCACCCACATAGCAGCTCATAGCTGTTCATAAGTCCAGTACTAGGATGCACATAATGCACAGATACCTATGCAAGGCACTCACACACATAAAGTAAATGCATTCTTTTTTTTTTTTTTTTTTTTTTTTTTTTTTTTTTAGGTTTTTCAAGACAGGGTTTCTCTGTGTAGCCCTGGCTGTCCTGGAACTCACTCTGTAGACCAGGCTGGCCTCGAACGCAGAAATCCACCTGCCTCTGCCTCTACCTCCCAAGTGCTGGGATTAAAGGCGTGCACCACCACTGCCCGGCAATAAATGCATTCTTAAAAACATTTTTAAGCCGGGCAGTGGTGGCACACTAATCCCAGCACTTGGGAGGCAGAGGCAGGTGGATTTCTGAGTTCAAGGCTAGCCTGGTCTACACAGTGAGTTCCAGGACAGCCAGGGCTATACAGGGAAACCCTGTCTCGAAAAACCAACCAACCAAACAAACAAAAAACATTTTAAAAAAGAGGGACCAGGCAGTGGTGGCACATGCCTTTAATCTCAGCACCTGGGAGGCAGAGGTAGGCAGATCTCTATAAATTCAAGGCCAGCCTGGTCTATAGAGCGAGCTCAAGTTTCAGAATAGCCAGGGCTACACAGAGAAACCCTTTCTCAAAAAAAAAAAAAAAAAGAGGGGGAAGTGGCATTAATTATAATAAGATGCAATTTCCCTTTCTCCCCCAGAATCTCAATTTACTTGTCCAGGTGGTTACTGATTGCCATTGAGGTTGCTCTAAGGAGAAACTGACGTACGAAATAATTGCATGCTTTTTACAGCTCATCTTTAGTCTATGCAGTGTCAATCTGAAATGCAAATAGAAGAGTATTTAACTCATACCCAGAATCACCAGTATTACAGTGTGCATCCCCCATCTTGCACGTGCACATGCGTTTCAGTCATTGAAAACTGGAAGAACCTGCAAAAGCGAGTGCAACTGTGTCCTTCCTCACTCGCCCTCCTGCTGTCAGCCTGCACCTCCATCAGGCTGGCCGGGCCAGCAAGGATGACAGCTGGCCTGCTTCCTTCTATGTCACTGTCTTTAGGTGACTGTTTGGCTAAAACAAAGAAGTGGGTGAATGGGCGAGGGTGTTACATAGAGTTTCTGGATGTCTGTCTTTCTGAGACAGCTATTACTTTCTTGTGTGGTGGGCACAGGTTCGAGCTGGAATGGATTGCTGGAACTCTCCAGAATATCAGTATGTCCATTTGCTCAGTTGTAGGAGTAACAGACACATGGACCTGCTTCTGGCTGTGATTATTCTCCCACTCGCTATAAGTCTATCAGAGTCTTGTGTTGATGGCGCATAGTAACCACAGTCAAAAATCACTTGTGAGAGACAGCATGCATCTCCTCTGCTCACATTCCTGCTCCACTGTTTTACTAGATGTCATTTACAAGTCATAAATCCAATAAAAGTTATTAGTAATGTTTGTATCTCAATAGGAGGTCATTAAAGCAGGTGCATGGGCTTGGGGGGCTAGACTGGCTGTCTGGCACTGTTTGGGTAGATGTTCTTAGAGTCACAAGGCTGGCCAGGAGTGGCATTTGTGCCTCCATTCCATCATGAATGTCTTAGAGCATCTGCCAGATGCCAGTCATTATGTGAAGTCCCAGCCCACAGTAGAAGAAAGCAAGACATGCTTGGCATCAGTAGAATTTGTGATCTAATGAGGAAAACATTTTTAATTATATAAGATCAATTCCCAACATAAATAAAAAACAAAATCACAACAAATATTTAAATTATAATTGTGATAGGGACTGCAAACAGAATTTGAGGGTGGGCGTTAGAGAGAAAAGCCCTCAGAATGGGATCTTGGCAGTGCATACAGGATAAACAGGATGTGAAGTGGCCTTGTATGAAAGCGTATGCTAAGGCAGAGAACAGGGAAGGAGCTCTGCTTAGAGAAAAGATCCACAGAGCCAGAGTGCAGGCAGCCTGGGGGAGGCCAGGTGTGGGAAGGACAGGCCCAGGGCTTTTAGGGGAACCCTGTTCCCTACCTTGCCCCACTTGTCCCCAGTGTCATGATGACCAAGAACCTCACAAGTTAGAGGGGTTCTAATTTCTCATAGCAAGTCCAAGACACCAAGCAGCACAGTGGGGGGTTGTGTGGGGCTGAGATGCCTGGGAAAGTCTGGGCCGGACCATGTGTTCATCGCCCACCATTTCTGGTCATTTCTGCAGTTCACTATACCCTCCTTTTCTTCTGCCCTCTGCCCCTGGGACCTTAAATGTGTTGTGTTTTGGTTTGGTTTGGTTTTTACTTGTTTTATTGTTGTTTGGTTGTTTTGCTTTATTTTGAGACGGGGTCTCAGAGCCCAGGCTGACACCGAATCGTCTATTGTACCTGAGGTCAGCTTTGAGCTGCTGATCTCTCAGCTGCTACCTTCCAGGAGTAGGGATCAGAACCAGGTGCCACCATGCTGAGCCACATTCTGTTTTATACTCACCTGGACTTGTCTACTCTTTCCTGTTTTCCTGTAATTCTTTCTAGGGCTGGTTCTAGGTATAGCTTTGACTGTTCTGGAACTTACTATAAAGATCAGGGTGGCCTCAAACTCCCAGAGATCTGCCAGCTTCTGTCTTCTGAGTCCTGGGATTAAAGGTCTGTGCCACTATGACCAGCCTTAACAAAAATCTTTTTTGGGGGGGGTGTGTGGTATTGAGACAGGGTTTCTCTGTGTAGCCCTGGCTGTCCTGGAACTCACTCTGTAGACCAGGCTGGCCTCGAACTCAGAAATCCGCCTGCCTCTGCCTCCCAAGTGCTGGGATTAAAGGCGTGCGCCACCACTGCCCGGCAACAAAAATCTTAAATTAGAATCAAACATATCTGTATCCCTCAGAAGGATGAGGCCAGTCTGTATCCCAGAAGAACAAGGGGACAGCGAGATGGATCGGTGGTAAAGGCTGTTGCCATCAGGCCTTTGACCCTAGTTCTAGCCTCAGGATCCACATTGCAGAGGGAGCACTGGCTCCTCTATGTATGATTATACAGGCACACAGAGGCCCTGAGGAAAATGCAAGCAGTCAGTTGCTCTAGAGGCATCTATACCCAGGCAGTCTTGGCTGCCTTTGTCCTGAGGCCTCTGCTATCCTTTGACTGAAGGAAGAGGGTCTAGGAGCGATACTGGGGTCTGGAAATAATGAGGCACAGCCTAAAATTCCATAGTGAGGTGTTGCGGGTAAAAACCACAAAGGAATCTTATGTGGGATGCAGCCAGCTCCCTCCTCCAAGTTAGAAGGTCCCTGCATTATCTTCACAAGAGAGCCAGAGATTATTTCCCAGTAGTCATGTGGTCATGACCCTGTCTTTCTCTCCAGGTGCTGAGCGATGTCCTCAAGGATCTCTATCACTTGCTGAAGCACGTGGTGCGTTTGGAACCCGATGATGTTGCCAAGCTACATGCCCAACTGGCCCTGGAGGAGCTGGATGAGATCATGAGGAACTTCCTGTTCCCACCCCAGAAACTGGAAAAGAAGATTGTGGTCCTGCCATAGACCTGCTTCACAGAACATAGAAGGCAGCAGAGGGAACCAAGCAGCCAAAGCCGTGGCCACACGCCTCTCAGCAGGTGGCTCCGCTGCCTCCTTGGCGCTGGCCACTTGGGTGTTCAGGGCTACCTTTCTAGAGCATCCATTTGGTCACTCTGCATCTGGCCCAAAGCCTGTGCAGATAGAAGGGTGAATCCCATCTAATCAGTACACTCTTCATTGTCCTGAGCCACTTAGAGGAGACGTGTCTATAACTATGGAGCATTTTCTTCCAGCTAGAGAGGCTGTCCCCCCTCCCAGGTCCCATCTTAATATTCTTTCACAGTGAGATGACTCTGCTTATGATGAGAAACAGGCAGCAGCGCTATCATCTGGGTGTGCAGCTGTGGGGAAGGGAAGGAAGCCTTGCTTAAACGTACAGAATACAAAAGAATAAAATTACCTTGCCTGAAATGAGCAGCCAGTGTGCATGTGGTCGCTGAGCTGCTTGGCTCTTACAGAGGAAGAAGAGTAAGCCCGATTTGTCCCCTGGGGCCTTTTGTATTTTCCTCCCTCTGTTTTTACTTGGAGCTGCCATTCAGTCTTCTGCCCCTCTCGGGGTGATGCTGAGACAATGGAGTGGTCTGAGAAAGGCAGGCAGAGCATACATTACACATGGGTGGTCTGCTGCCAGTTCACAGAAAGAGTTTCAGATTTAGCACTGTGGTCATCAATTCTTGTCTTTATGTATTTTGATGTTTTCATTGCAAAAGCAAAAAAAGAAGAAAAAAGATGGAGACTGGGGAGATACAGAGATACCTCAGTCCCTGAAGTACTTACCATGCAAACATGAGGACCTCAACTCCATCCTCTGCATCCACATGAAAACACTGTTTGTGGCAGCATGTGCCTGCAATCCTAGGGCAGGGGAGGGTGCAGAGACAGATGCATCTGGAAGGCTCACTGGCCAAACAGTCTAATCTACTCTGAGAGTTCTAAGCCAACAAGAGACACACATCCTGGCTCCTTCTCTCTCTCTGTCTCTCTGTCTCTCTGTCTCTGTCTCTGTCTCTCTCTCTCTCTCTCTCTCTCTCTCTCTCTCTCTCTCTGTGTCTCTCAAAAAAAAAAAGGGCAGTGCCTCCTGGGAAACAGCACCCAAAGTTGTCCTCTAGCCTATACACACACACAGTGTGTGCACCCTCACCCACATGAACACACACATACAATGTGTGTTCAACTCATGAACCCACATGAACATACACACATGCACAGTGTGTGTGCAAATTCTCTCACATGGACACGCAAAGGAACCTGGCTGCTTCAGATAAGCCCACTCTTGCCTACACCTTTATAAGATTAATTCGGCATTCACTGCTCCTCAGCGTGGTAGAGCTGAGCATGGAGCTTTGTCATTATCCTTTATTCTACTTTCTGGGTATCCTGATCTAAAGGAATCAGAACTCAGACACGGGACTAAGATGCCGACATTGAGGTGCTCTTGCTGGTTAAAAGCAAGCTAGATTACACAGACTTCTCAGCTCAGCCTTCCTGATGGGCATCCCGAGAAAGGAGCCAATCACTGTTACAAACCGCAGGCAGTATATCAAGCAAAGGATCAAAACAAGGCTGCTGTCTCTGGTGACACACAGCTTTGATCCCAGCACTCAGGAAGCAGAGGCAGGTGGATTTCTGAGTTCAAGGCCAGCCTAACCTACAGCTTGAGTTCCAGGACAGCCAGGGCTACAGAGAAACCCTGTCTCGGAAAAATTAGAACAAAGGTCCTTGAATGTTTTGAAGGAATATTTCTGTTCAGCTAGCATAACAGTATTAGTTTATAATTTTCAAATCAAAAATGTCTATAAAGTCATAGGAGTTCTTAAGATCATGTTTCTAAGGCTGGAGAGATGGCTCGCCAGTTACGAGTGCATACTGATCCTGCAGAGACCTGAGTTTGGTTCCCAGCATCCACATGAGGCACTCATGATGGCCTGTGACTCCAGCTCCAGTGGATTGACATCTCTGGCTTCTTGAGAGTACTAGCACTCACATGTACATACCCACACACATACACAGACATACACACACAGACATGCACTCACATGTATATATCCACACACAGACACGCACTCACATGTACATACCCCACACACATACACATAGACACGTGTGTAATTAAAAATAACTTCAAAATTATATATAATACTATGATGGTTTGTATATGCTTGGCCAAGAGAGTGCTACTGTTGGGAGGTGTGGCCTTGTGGCTGTGGGATTTAATGACCTTGTTGTAGCTGCCTGGAAGTCAGTTTCCTCATATGCCTTCAGATGAAGACATAGAACTCTTAGCTCTGCCTGCACCATGCCTACCTGGACACTACCTTGATGATTCTGGACTGAATCTGAACCTGTAAGCCAGCCCCAATTAAATGTTGTCCTTATAAGAGTTGCCTTGGTCATGGTGTCTGTTCACAGCAGTAAAACCCTAAGACAAATATATTTTTAAAAAATACAACCTGCTTTAGACATGCAGGTTGAATATGTTCGGCAGTCTGAGTACTGTCCACTACACGTACATCAGTGTGTTCTAGTGCTGAGGATTGATGACTTTGAGGATCTTCTCTATCAAATGCATACATCCCTCAGAGCTTAGCCCCTTTATCTCCGTGTATAAATTGACTCTTAGTTTGAACTAATCAATGGACTTAAAGGTATTTGATTTTACTGATTTTTTTTGGTGTGCTCAATTTAAGAGAGTAATTTTTGCTTCCTGACTTCATTATCAAATTCAAAGGGAAGTTTATTTAGTGTAACGCTTGTAAGCATACCAAATTATTAAGAACTGTCAAATTACTCTTCTACATCAGGCATGGTAGTTAATGCTTATAGCCACAGCACTCACATGGCTGACACAGAAGGGTTTCAGTGAGTTCCAGGTCAGATTTGGGCTGCATAGTGAGTTCTAAGACAGCTTGGATCTCAGATGGAATGCTGTCTGAAAAAAGTTAAGTCCTAGGGGCAGAAGATGTCACTCAGCTGGTGGGATGCTTTCCTAACCTACACACAGCACTAGATTTGATCCCCAATACCTCAAAAATCAGACACCATGCTCTAGACCTATAATCCCAGGACTTTGGATAAAATGGCAAAAGGATCATAAATTCAGAGCCATCCTCAGCTACATGGGCAACAGGAGGCACTGTCTCAATTATAATTTTTATTGTAGATTTACTCATGTGCATATTGTATTTCTGAATTAAAAGTTCTAAGGAAAGAGAATAACGGGATAGGAAAAACACAAATGTAAGGTTTTTTTGGGGGGGGGGTTGGTTTATTTTTTGTTTTTTCAAGACAGGGTTTCTCTGTGTTGCCTTGGCTGTCCTGGAACTCACTCTGTAGACCAGGCTGGCCTCAAACTCAGAAGTCTGCCTGCCTCTGCCTCCTGACTGCTGGGACTAAAGGCATGTGGCACCACTGCCCGGCACAAATGTAACTTTTAAAGGTCCAGAATTCCATCTGGGTCTGGTGGCACAGACCTGTAATCCCAGCTATTGGGAAGTTGAGGCAGGAGGGTGACAAGCTCAAGGCCTGCCCAGGCTGTAGTCATGCTTGCCTGCAGGACAGATCCTGAGTGACCAGGCTCTCTGTCCCACCTCTGTCCGTTTGTCCTCTCTCAAGGGGCAGTCTTCTTCTGCTTCCCTTATTAGTCCTTCCATCCCATATCTGTCACTGCCAAGCCTGAGAACATGAGTTCAAATCTCAGGATCTACATGATAGAAGGAAAGGCCCAATTCCCTCATGTTGGCCTCTGACTTCCACACACAACATGGCAGGAACACCTCTCCCCAGTAAATGAATATAATAAAACATTTCCTGTTAAAGTTGCAGGAACAATGAGTCAGGAGTGAGGATGGCGAGTGGCCGGGTGAGTGCTTCAGGAGTTGAGGTCCGGTGGCCTGGCTGGGAAGCTGTGGCTGTGAAACCTCACAGAAACAGGAAGATCTCAGGGAAAGGAAAGAGCAGGTGGAAAGGAGGTTTGAGGAAGAGCTGGGTTCCAGACAGAGTAAGAGGAAAGTGGGAGTGGGGGGGAGGCAGGAAGGGGTGCAGCAGGGTGTTCACAGAACAAAGGAGGCAGCCACAGACAAATTTCTCCCTGAAGCCACTTCTTTCAGCTTGTTTCTGGAAAGTGCTATAAAGCTAATGTGATATGTGTTGTAAAATTGGAAATAACTATAACCACATACAGTCCTTTTTCTATTTTCTCCTCAAGCACAAGAAAGCAGTAGGCAGATCCCTCTTTATCTGGGCCCCCACCCCCATCTCCAGGCAATGTGGCTTCAGTTGCTCTTCCAACAACAGAAAGAGGACATCTGTGTGCATCTGCCAGGGTCCTCCCGTCAGGGTCCTCCTACCAGGGTCCTTCCTGTCCCTTTATCTCAGAGGATACCTGAATGAAGTGCTGCCATCTGCCTGTAACTCTCACCAGGGGTTCAGCGGGGTGGCCATGACATGGAAAAGTTGATTAGTTGGCAGAATAAGCTAGGTGGACAACCCATCTGACTGACCTGCTAAAGCCAGAGCGAGTCTTCTGTATTTTCCCACAGCCAGGGTTTCTGACTCAAGAGTAGAAATGGCAGCTGAATCCTGAATGGGCGTTGAGAGCTGGCCACCTTTGCCTCACTGGGTGGCTGCTTTCCCTGAGCAGTGGCCATGACCTCAAGGGCCTGGCCGTGCCCTGCTGCAGGCTGGCTGGTGCTGCAGTCACATGTGCAGGCTCACTGCTGAGTGCTGCACCTCTGACTTCATGCACCACTCTGCTCAGACAGAGCTCAGTGTCCGCTTTGCTTGGGGGCTGGGAGTGAGTCTGGCTGCTCTGGCTGCGTCTGTACTGCAGCCGCTTCCCTGCTGGCCAGCTCAGGCTGTGCTCTGCACACAATGCTGGCAAGGGAAAAGGGAAGCCAGACCCTCACAGACCCTCTTAGCATTTGATGGTCACCCCTGGTCCGTCCCATAGCCCCTCTTACTGACCCAGTAGCTCTGTGAACCCCAAAGTTTCCTTTCTGTCCCTCCCTGAGGTGACCCTCTGTGGTCTCCAAGAGTAGCAAAATCAGCTGCTTTTTTTCTAGTTTGGACAGCTAGGTTGCAGAATCCCTGCTCTGGGAGGCATTTAGCTCCGGGCCTTGTCTGTTCTGGCCAAGGTACTGTTTACTATCTTGGAAGATGCTCCATGAAATACCATGGACACTGCTGAATACTGCCGGAGCTGCTGCTGCACTGAAGTAAAAACCTTTCACACTGGGAGTACAGCTCAATACTAGAGGGCTTGCCTGCATGCATGAGGCCTGGCTTCGATCCCCAGCGCGCGCGCGCGCGCACACACACACACACACACACACACACCCCACATATAGAGGGACAGACATTAGTGATGGAGGCGTGGAAAGGGAGGGAAAAAGACAGAGAAAGATATGATCATAAATTTGAATTGCAAACTCAAGTGTTACACACCCAGACCCTGTGGTGGTTTGAATAAAAATGGCCCTCCTCCTATGTTTGAGTATTTGATCTCAACTTGGAACTGTTTAGGAAGGATCAGTAGATGTGGCCTTGTTGGAAGAGGTGTGTTACCTGGGGCAGGCTTTAAGGTGGTGATGCCTAGCTGCCTCTGTGTGCACTCTCGGAGAGCATATGATGTGTGGATTATAAATTTAGTGGAGCCAGGCACAGTGGCACATGCACTCTCAGCTCTCCACTGAGGCAGATAGATTTCTCTAAATTTGAGACCAGCCTGGTCTGTATAGTGAGCCCCAGGCTAGCCAAGGATACATAGTAAGGCTCTGTCCAAGAGGAGGAAGAGGAAGGAGGAGAAAGAGGGAAAGGAGGAGGAGGAGGAAGAACTTTATATAAAATAGAACTTTTCACAGTCATACCTCCACTTACTCCAAGACTGCACTGACAGACTGAGGTGTGGTTCCTTCAGCTCTTCATGTATGTATGTGTGCAGGTGCACATGTGTGCCTGTGCATGTGAAGACTACAGACTGGTATCAGGTGCCTTCCTTGGTGGCTCCACCTTGTAGATTGAGCAGGGTCTCTGTTGAGCCCAGCACTCACGTGATAGGACTAGTCCAGCCAGCTGACCTTCTCCAGGGTTATCCCCTCCTGTGCTCAGCTTCACCTGACGCTCATGTGAGTATTGAGGAGCCAAGAGCTGGCCATGGAGCAATAAAGGAAGGCATCCAACATCAACCTCTGCCCCCCAACACACATGTACACACAGACTATACACACACGCACACACAGACTAATATGTATATAGTGTTCAATATACACACAAAAACAAAGGTTCATACTCCACACACACTCCCCAGTGTAGGGTTCAGCCTGTTTCCCCAGTGGGGATGGCAGCTGTGGCTCGTAATCTGTGTAGCAATCACGATGACCATAATGATCACTAGAGTTTCTCATGCCCTTCTGTGCAGTTGACACACAATCACTTACACTGGACCTGTGAGGTAGATATTGTCATTGTTTGGTTTTGTTTGTTTGAGGCAGGCTCTCTTGGAGTTCAGGGTGGTCTCAAATTCACAATATGGGTGAAGGTGGCCTTTAACGGCTGATCCCTGCCTCTGCCTCCTGAGTGCTAGATTATAGGCATGTCCCATTATACCTAGCTGAGAGAGTTACTATTATTATTATTATTATTATTATTATTATTATTATTTCTGTTTTACTGATGGGAAAATGAGGGCATGCATACAAGAGGTCAACTGCTTGCTTGGATTACAGAGCTACTAAAGAAGTAGGCAAACCAGTATTGGAGGGGGCAGTCTGGCTTCAAAAGTTGTACTTGCCACCAGGCTTTGTCACTGTCCCCCTTTGCTCTCAGTGTTGGAGAGATTTTAAAAAAAAAGTTTCCTGCTTACTTAAATGGACAGCCTGTGTCAGGCCAGCTTTACCCACAGTTTGCTTAAAACAGAACCATCTTAGGCCAAGAAGTGGAGGCACAGTGATACCCTGTCTCAAACTAAACTAGGTAACTAATGTCTCAGTCCTAGACATCAGAACTGGCCAGTGCTGGCCATCTCTACTTTATGACCTTGTAGGTTTTTTGGTTTGGTTTTAGTTTTCTTTTCTTTTTTTTTTTTT
>NW_022196905.1:244958430-244984105 GCF_008632895.1 Mastomys coucha
CTCTGGCTGTCCTGGAACTCACTCTGTAGACCAGGCTGGCCTCGAACTCAGAAGTCTGCCTGCCTCTGATCCCAGAGGTCTGCCTCCCTCTGCCTCGTGAGTACAAGGATTAAAGGCATGTGCCCCCACACCTGGCTGCCCCTATAGTTTTGTAGAAGCTAGAGACTGGGTTTGTTAAAGCTCTCTGGAGTGCTTAGATAATAGAGTGCTACTACTGCCTCTCTGGGAGTCAAACTACAAGTATACAAACCAAGAACAATGTAACACGCTAGGCACGTGGTACAAGCTTTTAAGCCCAGCAGTTGAGACCTAGAGGCAGATGGATCCTGTGATTTCAGGGCCACCCTGTGTCATAAAAAGGAAAGAACTTATAGCAAGTGTTTCTTTGTGAAGGTTCTTTCATCTCCTGTAAGGAGCCTTAGTTCTCAGAACTTATTTTTAAAATGATGATGGTTTTGTGAGAGGAGGAGGAGAAGGTGGAGAAGAAAGCGAACGAAAGAGAAAATGTGGGAAAGAGAAAATGTGGAGGAGGGAGGAGAAGCATTTGTGCATTTTACCTGCATGCATGTTTGTGTACCATATGCATAGAGACTAGAAGCAGGCCCACTCCTAGAACTGGACTCACCGACAGTTATGAACTGCCTGATGTGGGAGCTAAACCCAGGTCCTCTGCAAGAACTATGAGTGTTCTTAACCACTAAGCCATCTGTCTAGTCCAAGACAATGGGTCATTTTTAATTGGTATTCCTCACAAGATACTCTAACCATATCCACATTCGTAGCTGTAAAAGGAGTCATTCCTTTAGAAAGGAAAATATGGTGGGTGGATGGTTTTCTTTTGGAGAAGGGAAAATAAGATCCAGAGAGGTGAGTGGCATTCCTGACTATTTAATTGGTTTTGGCTTTGTTGCTGTTGCTTTGTGAAACAAAATCTCACATAGCCCAGGCTATCCTCAGACTTTCGATGTAACTGTGGCTGATCTTGAACTCTTGCTCCTCCTGCCTCCACCTCCCAAGTGCTGGGATTACAGACATTCACCACACACCCTCCAAAGAGAAAGGAGACTGTGTACAAACTTCAAAGAGGCTACACACAGAAGGCAGAGAGCAAAGAACTGAGGGGCAAAGGAGGGTGTCTTAGTCAGGGTTTCTATTCCTGCACAAACATCATGACCAAGAAGCAAGTTGGGGAGGAAAGGGTTTATTCAGTTTACACTTCCAAATTGCTGTTCATCACCAGAGGAAGTCAGGACAGGAACTCAAGCAGGTCAGAAAGCAGGAGCTGATGCAGAGGCCATGGAGGGATGTTACTTACTGGCTTGTTTCCTCTGGCTTGTTCAGCTTGCTTTCTTATAGAACCCAAGACTACCAACCCAGGGATGGCACCACCAACAAGGGGCCCTCTCCCCTTGATCATTAATTAAGAAAATGCCTGACAGCTGGATCTCATGGAGGCATTTCCTCACCTGAAGCTCCATTCTCTGTGATAACTCCAGCTTGTGTCAAGCTGACACACCAAAAACAGTCAGTACAACTGACCCCTTGTCAACTTGACACACAAACACATCACTATTAAGCCTCAACCCTTCCTTCCTTATTCATCCCCAAGATCTAAATATGTTTCAAAGTCCCACAGTCTTTACATATTAAAAGTTCAATCCCTTTAAAATATCCAGTATCTTTTAAAAAATCAAAGTATTTTAAAAATTCAAAGTAACTAAAAATTAACTATGGGCTCCACTAAAATACCTTCTTACTTCAAGAGGAAAAAATATCAGAGCACAGTCACAATCAAAAGCAAAATCAAACTTCAACTGTCCAATGTCTGGGATCCACTCATGATCTTCTGGATTCCTCCAAGGGCTTGAGTCACTTCTCCAGCTCTGTCCTTTGTAGCACACACCTTGTCTTCTGGGCCCCAGATGCCTGTACTCCACTGTTGCTGCTGTTCTTCGTGGTCATCTCATAGTACTGGTATCTCCAAAACACTGCTGTCTTTCACTGCAACTAGGCTTCACCAACTAGGCTCTCTTCATGGTGCCAAGCCTCAACTCATTTGCATGACCCCTTCAAGTCCTGGGCCATCAATTGCAACTGAGGCTGCACCTTGACCAATGGTCTTCTGTGGCCTCTCACAGTGCCGAGCCTCAGCTGCTCTTCATGACCCCTTGATGCCTTCAAAACCAGTACCACGTAGGTGACTCTTTCACATTACCAAGTCCTGCTGCAGCACAAGGTACAACCTCGGCTATCTCTGGAACACAGCCTCTTTGTGCTCTCAGAAAACATTTCCTAGAAGATTTCATCTCAATGATGCTGGTCTCTTCTTAATTACCGCTAACCAACATCAATAGTTCTAATAATACAAAGGTTCAATTTAGTGGTTCTGGTATTTTGTTAATCACAGCTGATTCTTCAGCCCCAGCTAACCAAAACCATAGACTCTTCACAATCAAAACATGGCCCTGATAAGAGTCTTTAATCTCCCCTCTGAAATTTCACAAGCCAGGTCTCCATCGTCTGCACTGTTCTCAACATTATCTTCCAAGCTCCTACAGAACATCCCACAGAGCTCTTAACACCAAATGGATCTTCTAGCCCAAAGTTCCAAAGTCCTTCCACAGTTCTCCCCAAAACATGGCCAGGTTGTCACAGGCATACCTCACTATGCTGGTACACTTTTAATCCAAGCACTCAGGAGGCAAAGGCAGATGGATCTCTGAGTTTTTGAGGCCAGCCTGATCTACAAATGAAGTTCTCAGCCAGCCAAGGCTACATAGTGAGAACCTGTCTCAAAGAACAAAAAAACAAACCAGTATTTTTTTAGAAATATGTTAAGAACTCATTGGAACCAAAACAAAGTCAGGTTTTTTGTTTGTTTGTTTTAATATGAAATAACTTTTATGAAAATTATAAACATTTATACCTTCTGGTTAAAGTATACACATCTTATGACAAGGCCTCTAAAATACAGAAACAGAACATACAGCTTATAGTGTCCATTCAATGCAATGAAAAATTCAACAGCAAAATAAATATCACCATGGGCAAATGTGAGAATGTTTAAAAAAAATAATGTTAAGGGGAGAAATATATATATGTGTGTGTGTGTATATATATATATATATATATATATATATATATATATATTATGTTATATATGTTATGGTAATGTTATTCATATATGCTTGCATATGTATAAAACATATATTTAAATATCAGTAAAATGGAATGGCCTTTTGAAGACACAGTTACAGCCCCAATAAGGTGGCAACAGCATGGAGGGCTGGGGCAGAGTTCTTCAGAAGGCAGTATCTGCTTTGGATCAGTATCTCATATATTGCACAGTTTCTCCCATAGCCAGGATCCATGGGTCCAGGAATCAGGGGGTGGAAAAGGGAATAGTTCCACTCACTACCACTCCTAGTAACCCACTAGGAAAGTTTTTGCTTCCTGTCCCCACAACTCTAGGTTCTGCTGGACTAGAAATTTTGGTTCCAGAGAGGGGAGTGCCCCCTAACAGGAGCCACAACAAACATTCCATTGAACTGGAAGCTCAGACTCCCCCCTGGTCATTTTGGGCTTCTAATGCCCTTAAACCAACAGGCTAAAACAAGAATAATAGTGCTAGGAGGCGTGATAGATCCAGATTACCATGGAGAAATTGGATTGACTCTTCACAATGGAAGCAAGCAAGATTATGTCTAGAGTGCAGGAGATCCCTTAGGGCGTCTCTTGGTACTGCCATGTCCTGTGGTTAGAGTCAATGGGAAATTACAACAGCCTAATCCAAGCAGGATGACAAAGGACACAGACCCATCAGGAATGAAGGTATGGGTCATTCCTCCAGGAAAAGAGCCAAGACCTGTTGAGGTGCTTGCTGAGGGGGAAGGAAATACAGAATGGGTAGTAGAGGAAGGTAGTTATAAATACTAAGGCCACATAACCAGTTGCAGAAACAAGGATTATAAAGTAATACGAATATTTCTATCTTATTTGTTAAGAGTACATTTGTCTTTCTTCCAATTTCTTTAACAACAATTGGTATTTAAGTTGAGACACTAAAAGAATGTTCCCAAGGGACACTGCACCATTGTAAATTTACAAATGAGTTTGCTATTGTACAAGGAATAGTTATATCATGTTAGACATATTCATGACCTTGTTATTGTTTCATGTGGACATGAGATATTTGTGTCAAGTTGACAAAGGGTGGATTATAGTGGCTATTCCTGGTTGTCAACTTGACTATATCTAGAATGAACTACAATCCAGAATTGGGGGGCTCACCTGTTGTCCTAATCTGGAGCCTGGGAGATACAAGTTTCTGACCTGGATCTTGGCATGGAGATCTTGAGGCATAGTGGCTATGAATCCCAGAAGATTAAGACATCAAGGTCATCTGGGATTAAAGGCATGGTGTACACACCTTTAATCTGGGCCATACCTGCTTGCCTTATGGGACTGAACAACTGCTAGATCCTTGGACTTCCATTCATAGCTGCTGCTGACCATTGTTGGGAGTTGGACTACAGACTGTAAGTCATCAACAAATTCCCTTACTATATAGAGACCACCCATAAGTTCTGTGACTCTAGAGAACCCTGACTAATACAGTAGGTTCTCCCCAGGGGCAGACCAGATGATAGGAGCTGCAGAAAGCTGGAGTGTCAGGAACTAGTCAAGAGAAGGCAGTCTGTGGTGCAGCTGGGAGCCATGGAGCCTCTCCCTTCTGGGACCTGGAAAAACTCCTGGGACTTTAAGTGGTTTATTAAATGACATAGTTTCATCTTCACTGTGTACCTTAGGAGCTGAAGCCGGCTCAGAATAGTGCCTTGGGTGGGGCTTTTCTGCGTGCAGCCCAGTCATCACACGCACAGGTAGCCACCTGGTGCTGGAGAACAAAGCCATTCTGCGCTTCAGAGCCTCTAGCAAGAACTTCCCAAATATACACAATGTGCAGACGTTTACTGGACCACACACCACTCTCAGAACTTCAAAACCTACAGCTATAATATGAATCTTAAAGAAAGGCCAGCCTGAGCCAGATGTGTTAGTACAGGCCTGTAAGCCCCGCTCTTGAGAGGAAGAGGCAAGGAGGATCAGGAATTCAAAGCCATCTGCTGCTTCATAATGAGTTCAAGGCCAGTGTATGCTACATGGGACCCTGTAACAAAATGAGTGAGAGGCAGAGTAGTGAGCTGAAAAAATAGGTGGTTTTTATCTGAAAGAGAAAAAGTTAATGCTGATATTCAAAGAACTGGGGTGAAATGATTTCCCCACCCCCACCCAAAAGTCTTGTTCAGAGATTTCCAAAACTAGAGCCCTCGAATCAGTCACGTGGCTATTTCCCATGGCCAGTAGCAGGTCCATGGAGGTCATTGGACTTTCCCTCCTGAGCCTCTGGAAATCCTTCACCAATCCTTTGGGTCAAGGACTCCCCTAAAATATGTCCTATGGTTTAGTCCGTCAAAGTTACCAAAGGTTGTTTGAACAGACCTGTCATACCCTGTAAGAACTGGCTACTTTCCTGACTGCTAGGCAAAAAGCAGGCAACACTTTGCCTATAAAAAGGTTGTTGGGATTCCACTTTAGGTGGTGTAGGGCCAGAGAAGCTAGAGATTAGCCCTGGTCTCCTGCCCTCCTGGTGTTTCTCCCTGTCTTTCCTCATCACCAGCTCAAACATTCTTTTTACTTTCTTCTTTCTGGCTCTGGACTCACTGCTAAGTTGTTTTTGTATATTTTTAAGTTTTTATTCATTTAATATATATGGTTGCTTCGGCTGCATGTATGTCTGTACATCACATGCATGCTTAGTACAGCAGACAGCATCCAGTCCTCTGGAACTGGAGTTACAGACAGGTGTAGGTGCTGGGAATTAAACCTAGGTCTTTTGGAAGGGCAGTGTCTTAGTTAGGGTTTTACTGCTGTGAACAGACACCATGACCAAGGCAACTCTTATAAGGACAACATTTAATTGGAGCTGGCTTAGTGGTTCTGAGATTCAGTCAATTATCATGAAGGCAGGAAGCATGGCAGTGTCCAAGAATGCATGGTGCAGGAGGAGCTGAGAGCCCTACATCTTAATCTGAAGGCTGCTAGGAGAAAACTGGCTTCCAGGCAACTAGGATGAGGGTCTTCAGAGCCCACACTCACAGTGACACCCTTCCTCCAACAAGGCCACACCTCCTAATAGTGCCATTCCCTGGACCAAGCATATTCAAACCACCACAGGTGGCCAGCATTGTTGAAGATCTATCTCTCCAGCCCCCTCATTGTTGGATTTTGGTATTTTGGTTTTTTTAGGTCAGTTAGTTCAAACAGGTGCCTATCATTACGGCAAGTGGTTCCAGAGGACAAGGGGTCTGCACTGTTCTTCCTAGCTCTGGAGCACACGACCAGAGGGGCTGCCTCTCACATGCTTCTTGGTGCAAGAAATGCCCTTGCAAATAATCTCAGCCAAGGAGAGCCCTTGGGATGTGCATTCAACCCTGGATGCATAATAGAGTCACTTGGGAAATGTAAAATATTCAAGCCTGGGGCCTACCCCAGTGGCTCAGAGAAAATTGATCTGGGATGGGTTCCAGCCATTAGTGTTTTTAAAAAAGTCCCAAGGGCTTTAAAAAATCTAATTTATAACAGACAGGAGTGAGAGCCACTGTACTGGTTGTGTGTGTGTGTGGGGGGGGCTCTCCATGTCTGCTGCAAGAGGTATGAATTTTGAGGAGTCCATTCCCACACAGCCATGTGGATTGCAATTGCCCTTAACTCTTCTCCAAATGCTTTTGAATGGTTCAGTTTTAGACCTCCCCTGGAACAGAGATAAACACTGCTTTTAAGCAAGAAAGAGGACATAAGCAGAAGTGCCAGCATAGTAGGAGTTATTTATAGTTGATGAACTGAAGATACAGCTTAGTGGTAGAACCCTTCCCTGCATGTATAAGGCCCTGGGTTCAACCCCTGGTACAACAAAAACCACCACCACCAAAACACTTGGGCGTGGTGCTCCAGTAACATGCATCAAATGATCTGAGAGCTGAGTGCACACAGGGTTGTACCATCAAGGCCTGAAAAAGTGTGTGGGTGTATGTCCACTTGGTGTCACAGTAAGTTATATATGCATGGGTGTGAACTTTGCACACAGCTATCCACATGGAGTAGGCTTCTAACCCCCAAAGGAGAGAGACCCTTGCATACAAAGACACTTTCTTTAGGGAAAGCTTCCTTCTGGGAGACTCCTGGAGCCTCTGTTCAGCATGCTCTGTCCTGATGGTTGCTGTTTTGTCAACTTGACACAAGCTGTCTGGGAAGAGCCACCCAGTCAAGGCAGTGCCTCTCAGATGGCCTGTAGGTAAGCCCGATGGGTGGCAAGTGATGCTGGTGTCTATAAGAAAGTAACATGAGCAAGCTGTGAGGAGCAAGCCAGTGATGGAGCGTGTCCTGAGAGTGGTAAGCTGAACTAAAGCTTTTTCTCCCCAAGTTGCTTTTGTTCATGGTATTTTATCACAGAAATAGAAACTCTAACTAAGACACTGCCCATCCCTTATCCAGGATCCCTATGAAATTGTGCAGGGAGGGACACGGGGGCTCTGAGCAGCTGGTGTGTACCAGGCAGCCCTGTGTCCTTTTGTGGCACAGGTGCCTGAAGAGCTGGCACAGCTCGGCACGTGCCCCTCCCCTGCCAACTCCCTCAAAGAACAGTGGGGAGATTTCCAACCACCTAGGGTTTCTGCTGCTATATACGCAACTCCAGGCTCCGTGCTCCGGACCCCAATGCTTTCTCTGCTTTCATTGCTGACTGAAGTTTTGAAACCTTTCTCATCCACCTGGTTCCAGCATAGAAGAGATGTCTTTGAACTCAGAATTTTAACCATTTAGAAATAACTTGTTGGGCCTGTGAGACATTTCAACAGGTAAAGGGTGCTTTCGATAGACTCAGCAGACCTCACTTTGACTCTAGGGACCCACATGGTAGAAGGAGAAAACTGACTCTCACAAGTGGTCCTCTGATCCCCTTGAGCCATGGTATGCCTTCTGGAAAAGGACAGAAGGGAAAGATGGCTGCACAAAGCCTTTTGTCAGTCTGGTATGACCTAATCCTGATCTTCAAGGCTGCATGAAAGAGCCTGGCCGCCGAGAGAGCTTAGTTTAAAATAAATGCAATTCCCTATCAAAAGCAGGAGTTGCAGCTGTAGCCAGGCAAGGTGTCTCTCAGAGGAGCTAGCTACAAAAACCACAGCTTTGTCAGGTAGTAGCCACCTTGCTGTACTCAAGGCACACACTCTCCACTCTGAATTATGTGCTAAGTCAAATTGTAACTTATGCTGCCTCAAGAGAAGGAGAGCCCTGCTTAGCTAGTAGAGGAAACAAAGCATACTGCCACTATTTGATTGGTTGGAGATAGATGGGAGACTTACTGTGTCCCCAAGCTTGTCCTTTCCTTTCCTTTCTTTTTCTTCCTTCCTTCCTTCCTTCCTTCCTTCCTTCCTTCCTTCCTTCCTTTCCTCCTCCTCCTCCTCCTCCTCCTCCTCCTCCTCCTCCTCCTCCTTCTCTTCTTCTTCTTCTTCTTCTTCTTTTTGAGAAGGGGTATCTCTAGCCCTGGCTACTCTGGAACTCTTTATGTAGACCAGGCAAGCCTCAAATTCACACAAATCTGCTTGTGTCTACCTCCTGAGTGCTGAGGTTAAAGGTGTGTCAAGTAATCCTTCTGTCTCAGCCTGCCCAAGCCTGCCTCAGCACGGAGAAAATCTATCTCTTTTTAAATATTCTTCATCCTGTCATCAGCTGGGCCCACCGTGGGTGACACTGTCCTCTTCTGAAAGCAGCACCCATGGTTCTCATCACTGAGCCTCTCAGCTCTCTGCTGGCTTATTCACCTCTCAGATCTCTTAGGCCTGGTTCTCATCCTTAGCGATAAATGTTACCCATGTCTCAGTCTCCCCTTTGGCAGTGCTTGTAGAATACCAAACAACTCCAGAATCATTGCTTGGTATGTTAAAGTCACACACAGTGTGTCCCTAGCCACATTCTTTTCAGAGCAGCCAGACTCCATCAGTAGTCACATGGGATATGGGATAAATGTCTTGTCTCACCCAGGCCTCCCTTTGCCATTCTGCACACATACAGCCCATTCCTGGCAGCTTGTCTTCCTATCTAGAGTGTTCTCCATGGACCTCTGTCCAGTTCATTCTAGCTAACAGAGACCTCTCTTCTGATGTCCCTGACTGCTTCCAGTTAGATCTCCCCATCACATGCCCGCCACCTCAGTGCTCTGGAAGCTGAAGCAGAAGTATTACTAAGAGTTTGGGGGAACTTGGGCTACACATAATAAATACACCTGGCCTCAAAAATAGGAGGCAGGATGAGGAAAGAAAGATTCAATCACGAATGTAGAATTAACCCTATTTCTACATCCCTAGTACTCAGAGATAAACTCCGGGCATTAATGTAGCAGCCCCTGTACCACCTTCCAGTGAAGGGATAATGCAAATAGGGACCCTCAAACTGGATGCTAATGACTGCAAAGTCAGCCTTTACAAAACAAAAACAAAAGCAAAAACGGTAAAGACAGTTTTTATTTTCCCAATCATATCAGTCGTGGTCCTGAACATCAGAGTTACTTAGAATGGAGCAAAGTCCATTGGTATAGGCAGAGTGCTGACTGTCCTGGAAGGTCTTAATTGGCTGGCAAGGACTTGCTGAACCAGCCCCACCCTAGAGCCAGCAGAGTGGTAAGAAGCCTATGGGTCATAGTTAGAGCCTTAGAAACTAACACACACAAGCTGGCCCTGGAGCAACTGCAGGAAAGGGAATGTAAACCCAGAGAAGCCATCCTGGGGACATAACTGGACGGTTTCAAAATGGCGACCCTATTCCCTGAGCCTCTAAACAGGTCAATTCACAAGCAGCTAATTGGCAGACAATGACTGATGCATTTTGCCCGACTTTGGAATGTTTGTGTCGGACATCCAAACTAGCTGTTAGCACTTAAAAATAAAGAGATTTCACATACAAGACTAGATTTCTGGCTTCTCCAAGCAGCTAAGTTGGACCCTCCCATCACAGCAGAGTGAACCTCTGTGTGGGACATCTTCTCTCCATGGGGCCAGTGCACCTAATTTTGCCTAGGCCCACTCTCAGCTTGTTTTCCTTGATCTAAAATGTTGCACATTGCAACTCTGGGAGGGAGGAGGGAAGAACAAAAGGATCCCCAAGCCCCTGGCTTCTTCAGACTTGAATGTCTCTGGGCATGGCATGAGTGCCCCTGGGCTCCTAGGATCTGTAATGACATCGAGACAAGATACTCCTTATCTAAACATCAATTAGAAACTGCTTGTAACTGAACAGTCTAGCCGGATAGGCCGATGAAGCCATCCATTGACTGTGGCTTGTTGTGTACTCAAGGACTCTGCAAATCTTGGAACTGTCCTCTAACCTCACTTCTAATATGGGGACATTGAGGTTTACTGTCACAGCCCGTAGCAAAACAAGCTGACAGACTTCTGAGCAACCCTCTTTACCAAGACACTACTTCTCTGAGTATCTATTGCTGGCAATAGCAGGGCCCCTCCAACCACTGGGAGCTCAGCACACATGCCAACACGGGCCTCATGTTAGTCTTTATTTCTATATCTCATCTATGTTTATATGTGCTATCATTTGTGTAGAGGTCTGTGAAGGACCAGTTGTGCTAGTTGGCTCTCTTCTTTCCACATATGAGTCCCAGAGATTGGAACTCAGGTTTGGTCCAAAGTGTCATTACTCAGTGAGCCATCTCAACAGCCTTTAAGAGCACACTCTTTGGAGCTGGGCGTACAACTTTTACAAAGCATGCACAGGACCCAGGATTCAGTCCCCATCAGTGAACAAACTGGGTGTGATAGCCCTCATCTTTCTTCTCTGAGTTAAAGGAAAGAGGATAAGAAGTTCAAGGTTGGGGGCCGGAGAGACGGCTCAGCGGTTAAGAGCACTGGCTGCTCTTTCACAGGTCTTGAGTTCAAATCCCAGCAACCACATGGTGGCTCACAACCATCTGTAATGGGATCTGATGCCCTCTTCTGGTGTGTCTGAAGAAAGCTACAGTGTACTTATATATAATAAATAAATTAAAAAAAAAAGTTCAAGGTCATCCTTGGCTACATAGGAAGTTCAAAGGTCTATCCTGGGCTAGAGACTGTCTGAAATAACAAAACAAACTCACTGCCTAGCTCTTTAGCCCATGGAGTGATGTTTCCCCTGAAGCAGGGTGAAAGGTTTTGATTTTGTCTGTCAGGGTGGGAGTGGGAGGAGCAGTCGTCCCTGTGGTTGTAGAGTGAATTCAGTGGCTAAGTGACAGAGGGCCTGTGGGCATGTCTGAGAGGGATGGTTTCCAGAATGAAGCAGCTCACATGCCTATTAAATTGTTTTGGCTGGCAAAGTTATCTCTGACAATGCTTGGAGGACACATAAATTCATTTTTAAAACCAGTCTTTAACAATTTCAAGTTTTTCTGAGAACCTCGAGATCTCCAGCTGGTTCTGGAGTTTCTACCTCGAACTAACACTTTCCTCCCCTGAAACCCCTCTCCATCTCACCTCACCGGAGACTACACCAGCTTCCAGGGACCAGGGAACTGCCAGCGAGGATGCTGGATGGGAACGTAAGAGATCGGGATGCGGGAAATAAAGGTGTGAAGGTGGGGAGGAATAAGGGCTGGGGCTTTAAGACCGGAACCTCCAGGATTCCTGCTAGACCAATCTGCAGCTTTTGCAAACAGACTTAAAGTCATCAGCGCCCCGCTGCGGAATTCAAAGCTCAGCTTGTCACAATAGTTAACACCTTCTTTGACCAGCCTCCTTCTATTTGACAGTTTTTCTCTTCTGCCCCTCTCTCTTGCCACCGGGAAGGTTTTTAGGGAGCCCCCTCACATAGCGAGCCACCCTTGGCGTTCAGAAGATTGTCTGGGGTAGCCCGCTTGCAGGGTGAGTAGGTTTCCAGGTTTCGGGAGCGGGGCGTGGGGGCGGGGATGGACAAAAACGATTTTGGAGGTCCCCACCGGCCATCCGGAAAGTTAACGACGCTTCAGGTTCTAGGCTGGGGACAATGACCGCCTTTCCAAGGCTGCTGGCCCAGACAGAGGTCGGCGCGGAGCAGCTGAGCCTTGGGAGGCACTGGGGGTCCCTAGTTTCCTAGAGGGCGCAGAGGCTGAGACTCTCAAGACCGAAGGACTAGGTCCGCGACAGACCCGGGGTCTGCTGAGCGCCAGCCGGTAGCCAGGAACCGGGAGCTCCCGCGGGCTCCAGGAGCCCTCCCACTCTTGCCAACTTTCACTGCCCTGGTGCCGGAGGAGGGCGCCTTTCCTGGCGGGTCGCGCGCGATACTTAAGGCGGCTCGGCTGGGCAAGGCGATCCTCAGTCGGAGCGCCCGGCGGCACCGTGGAGGCAGCGCACCGCGGCGGGAGCCGGAGGAGGGGCATGGAGCCGCCGCGGGCCTGCTGAGCACCGGAGCGCGGGCAGCCGGCGGCACGGTGAGCGCATCCAAGGGGCGGGCGCCTTTTACCGCGACCTGGGGACCCTTGGGGCTCCGGGTAGCCAGGGCTACGGCAGCTCAATGCTTCCCGGCGGCAGTCGATTGCACCACGTTCCCTACCCATCCCTCCTCCCTTTCTTCCAACATCCTGGGCTCCCGCAGCCTCTCTTCCCTTCCTCCCTTGCGGCTCTTGTTTTGTGAATGAATTAGGTGGGGAAGGCTGTGCGGGGAGCGAGGCTAGAGTGCCCCTCCCCCCAACTCACACCCGGGCACCTGCGGGGACACTAAGATCTCCAACGATCTGGTCCCTGCAGCACAGGCCTGTGAGATGAGATCCTCCTCCTTGCCGGCTCAGAGCGGTCCAGGGTACCTAGGAGAGATTGGAGGAGCTCCAGCCGCTAGTGCAAGTTTCTGTACTGCTGTGCGTGGGCCCGGCTGCAGGGCGCACCTGTCAGCGGGAGAGTTGCTGCGAACCTTGCAGCCCCTCAAAGTTTCACTGCTGGGTAGGGAGATGTGCATCCTTGCCTGGAGGTTTTTATTTCTTTTCGTTGTACGGGACATCTATCCTGTAAAGCACCCCCACCCTCGTGCCCTTGAATGCGAGTGCGCCGTAGCTAGCCTGGGCCGAGATTTCTTGGATCTCTTCTGAGAGGATGGAGGAAGCGGCCCAGGATTTAAGATCATACTCTGGTTAACGGGCTTGGGGGAATACAGTCCCCTCTCTGAGCAGAGGACCTCAACAAGCGCCCGTGCCAGAGCCTGATTGTACATAGAATATCCGGCTGCAAAACCTTGTTGGGTCTTCTATAGGGAGGTGGGTACAAAGGTAGTGCTTCTTAATTCCTGAGGGGGAGGGGGTCCGGCCCCCGGATGGAGGGGGGTGGCAACTGCAGGGATGCCGCCTTTGTTTGCAGGCACTCTTTCGCCAAGGTACCTGGGGCCCTGAGAAGATGAGTAGAGTAGGGCTGGCAGTGGTTTCTTGGCTTTTCCGTTCCTTTCCAGCTGAGTCGTGGGAAACCGGCACGTGGGTGTGGCTGTGTGGCCTTAGCCAGCGGGGTGAAGCTCAAGCCCGGTGAGGAGCGTGGCGAGAGCTTCCTTAGCTGCCTTGGACCTGACCGGACAGCCTCTGGAACTGCACCGAGGCGGGGCGCCAGGGCGCAGGTTGCTGGGTTAGCCACAGCACCTACTGTCCCTTCCCAGAACGAGGCGGGCAGAAGGGCCCGCAGCGTCCCCTATGTATCAGCTCTAGGGGGAGACCGGGCAGGGGACGAACACTTGGGGCTCCCTGAGCTGGGTGTGCGCAGGGAGGGCTGGGAGTCCTACAGAGGAAGCATGTGGCGGCTCCCGGGGCTGGTGGGGCAGACCGCCCAGAGGACATGCTTCCTGGAGAGGCCAAGCTGCCAAGAGCTCTTTACAATCTACATTGCTGGAAGAATGCTTTTGCGGATTTAAGCAGTGACTGTTCCTCACCCATCCTATATGAGGGGTGTCCCTGGCAGCAAAGTCTGTTCCTATTGGGATGGGGCCTGGTTTCAAGGAGACCAGGATTGAAGCAGGTTTCGAAGTGAGAGGTCATTGTCTGAGACAAGGATTCTCCAGTAGGGACAGGTAGCAAAGAGACAGGTATGGAGGGCAGCTTCTCCTTCCCTTCTGCTTCATAAACTCTCCCACCTGGGAAGACTTTGAGGGCTAATGTGCATCTATTTTCAGGGGAATTACTTGAGATCTAAGAAGCAAAGAGCCATTAGCATCCTTCTTAGAGACAGGGACTGTAAGTCTTTGGGCAAGGTCAGATAGCCAGGAGGCAATGGAGCTTGTCCAAACCTTGGTCTCCCATGCCAAGTCCTGGACTCCTCTCATTAATGCACAAATGTTCCCAACAGTGTGGGGGCTAGGAACCCCAACTTAGTTACAAATGGGAACCTACATTGTTTGAGTGGCTGGGCAGGAAACATGCGGGTGAGCATACCAGGGCACTAGGACCACGTGGGTGGAGCTCCCCAGCAGCCATCTCCGCAGTGCTTGCAGCAGTTCCCTATGGTTCAGTGCTGGGCTAGCAGGAGGGCTGTCCACACCTCAACTCCCCTCTTCTATCTCTTGGCCTTTTCTCCTGCCTCTCAAGTAAAGAAAACAGTGAAAGGCAACCCTCAGCAGTGTCTTATGGAGGGATGGGACAGGGAAATGATTTGTGTCTGTCTGCCTCACACCCCTTTTATGTCCCCTGCCCCTGTATTCTCCATGGGCGTTTTGCTATGCTGGGAATGGTTCCCTCCCAGAGTACACTTAACACTTAGAGGTGGTAGCTGTAGGCCTTGGGCTGCCCCCTGACCCATCTTCTCCCACGTGCCTGTAGAGCTGTCTCCTCTATGCCCGGTGTACCCACTGAAGCTTATGTATTAAGAGCTTTGGGTCAGGCGGGGGTGGGGTGGGGTGGGTTGGTGGCGCATGCCTTTAATCCCAGCACTTGGGAGGCAGAGGCAGGCGGATTTCTGAGTTCGAGGCCAGCCTGGTCTACAGAGTGAGTTCCAGGACATCCAGAGATATACAGAGAAACCCTGTCTTGAAAAAAACAAAAAACAAAAACAAAAACAAAAAACCCAAAAAACAAAACAAAACAAAAAGCTTTGGGTCAGGCAGATCACAGTCTACCATATCCCAGGAGACTATCCTAGCCTTTGGTTTGTCTGTGATCAACACTAATCTACTTCTCCTACATGTCACCTGTTACATGTCATAGCTCCTGGAACATGCTATGAGGTTAGTTGTATAACACATTCATTCTACAGGTCAAATAGCTGAAAAGGGAGTGGGTCAGATAGAAGGTGGACTTAAACCCCAGCAATTTAGGTTGTAAATTTCCAGTGGTCTTAGTCAAGTTCAGTAAGTGATAATGGTTTTTAATAATGGGTCATTTCTCTTGTCCTGGACCTATTTTGAGAATACTTTAGCTCCTTTGACAAGAAATGCTATCCCTCCTGACCCATTATCTCTTTATCTTGTTCTTAGATGCCGGTGCAGCTGACTACAGCCCTGCGTGTGGTGGGCACCAGTCTGTTTGCCCTGATAGTGCTGGGGGGCATCCTAGCGGCCTATGTGACAGGCTACCAGTTTATCCACACAGAAAAGCACTACCTGTCCTTTGGCCTCTATGGTGCTATCCTGGGTCTACATCTGCTCATCCAGAGCCTATTTGCCTTCCTGGAACACCGTCGAATGCGCAGGGCAGGGCGCCCCCTGAAGCTGCACTGCTCTCAGAGACCGCGTTCAGTGGCACTCTGCATTGCTGCCTACCAAGAGGACCCTGAGTACTTGCGCAAGTGCCTTCGCTCAGCTCAGCGCATTGCCTTTCCAAACCTTAAGGTGGTCATGGTAGTAGATGGTAATCGCCAGGAAGATGCCTACATGCTGGACATCTTCCATGAGGTGCTAGGTGGCACTGAGCAAGCTGGCTTCTTTGTGTGGCGTAGCAATTTCCATGAGGCGGGTGAAGGAGAGACAGAGGCCAGCCTACAGGAAGGCATGGAGCGTGTGCGAGCTGTGGTGTGGGCCAGCACCTTCTCATGCATCATGCAGAAGTGGGGGGGCAAGCGTGAGGTCATGTACACAGCCTTCAAGGCCCTTGGCAACTCAGTGGACTACATCCAGGTAAGGCTGCCTTCCCTAAGAGTGTGTGCACATGGGCACACGTGACCAGCTAGGCATACTGTCCTCCAGCAACTTTAAATCTGATGCAGGTCTTGGTGTTGTAGCTATCCCTCCTCTCCCCTAAACAAGGTGTAATAGTTCTTAAGAAACCTTGGAACCGTCCAAATCTGGTCTGTGGTTCTGTTGATAACTGAGCAGACCTCTAAACAGGTTTGCCATAATTAACAACAACAAGAGGTACACAACGCTGACTCTGTACCAGGCACTGCTGGTGTGTGCTTCAAACATCATTTTAACCCTTAACAATAGCTCTGCAGGTAAGCGCTGCTCTAAGTTCACATAAATGAGGTAAAACAAATTTAGAGAATAACTTGCCTAATGTCAAACAGCTAGTAGTAGTGCAGACCAGAATGTCAGCTGCTTATCCAAGGCCTGCTCTTGATTCTTGTGTCTCACTACTGGCAACAGGGTGACTAAACACCATAAAGAAGTTTGAAGAGGGAACTAGAAAAATGGCTCCACAGTTAAGAGTATGGCTGTTCTTGTGGACCTTCCAATTCTAGAAGCCACATGGCAGCTAACCTCTGTAATGTCAGGTCTAGGTTATCTGACACCATCTTTATGGCCTTTGGATGCAATGCATGCATGTGATGCAGACTTACATATAGAGAAACACCCATACATATTCTTTAACAAATCTTTTAAAAAAATAAGTATAATGAGTAAAAGGATCCTGCTAAAAATCACTCCACTTTTTTAGAGTTAGGACTACAAAGTCCCCATTCTTCCTAGTGTTAAATTCATGTCTGACATGGCAGCTGGAGAGACTCAGGTATATGAATGACCAACTCCTTTTTTCCAGTATTGGCACAGGACTAAACAGACCCTGCCCAGATCCTGATCAAGTGGTCATTGGCACCAGCCTGGAAATTCTATTAGAGTGGCAAGATTCACATACCTTACAATTTCAAATAACAGACTAAAAGTAACAAAAAGATTTAAAAGTATACATTTCAGTACCAACTAGAAACAGACAACTCAGTTGCTCAAGTTCTGGTCCAGAATCCCTCACAGCCTCTTGTGCCTTCCACACTTACCCAAGGATTCTGCCACTTGTTCATAAACATCTAAGAGAGTAACAGCTGTTTTGGTAGCCAACATGCACTGACTGTCTTCATGTTCAATCTTTGACTGCTATTTAGTTTGGGGGCACATTTCGTTTGTTTTGTGGGTTATTGTATTTTGGTTCTTCCAGGCGGGGTTTCTGTGTGTATCTTGTCTGGCTGGCGGCTCCCTGGGACCTTCCCCAGCTCCAGTAGGATGGAAGGAAGTCTGATGGGGAGGACAGAGGAAGCAGAGCTACTGCTGATGGCTATGACAGTTCCCACTTAGCCTTCTGCTGCTTCTTTGTACCACCCTGTCTTTGAACATGAAGAGAACCAGACTGGGATGTCAGAAGCAACCTTCTTGTATGCTAATAGGCAATTACCCAGGACCCATTTAAATTTACTTTAGGTTCTGAGAAATTAGTTGAGGACCTTATGCCAGCAAGCTTAGTAAAAGCTTTTACAGCACAAGGTTGATTTAAGTTCATCTGCTCTGAGAACACTGACCATAGAGACCAGTCATGGGCTAAGTAAACCAATTTCCTATTGAATGGTATGCCAGGGCCATATTAGTAACTTTAAAAGGCAAACAGAAAAGGCTAGTCATGGTGGCTCACATTTTTAATCACAGCACTCAGGAAGCAGAAGCAGACAAATCTGTGAGTTCAAGGTCACCCTGGTTTACATAGGATCCCAGCACTACATAGAGAGGCCCTGTCTCAAGAGAGGTGGAGGGGGCCGGGGGAGAGCTGGAAAAAGAAAGAAGGGGGAGGACAGGAAGTCAGTTACCATCATAAGAGTTCCCAGAGTTCAGGTGCAGCTAATAGTGATATTTTAGACCACAAGTGAAGGAGCTGTCTTGATGCAAGGTGTGCTTGTTGTCAATGGCTGCCAGTTTCTGGGCTTTTCAGAGTAGGCCAGACAAGCAGAGCTGTTGGCTTGAGAGACTTGGCTGAGATTCCAAGCACAGAATGTTTTGTCTCACGGAGGGACTTTGGGGCAAGTAGGCTCTTTCCTATCACAAGGCTGTTGGTTCACCTGGAGGCTGGGGTTGAAATGAGAAGCTGCTAACAAACTACTATTGGATCACCTCCGCAGTAGACTGGCATCATCTGCTGGGGCTCTCTCCTTAGCCTTGTGGTCCCTCAACAGTCTTTTTCTTTACTTCTCTTCTTTTTCCCTTCCATTTCTATCTGGCACTGAGTAGTTTGCTGGAAGCGAATGTGAGAGCGGTCAGGCTCCTCAGGCAGTGTACAGCTTCCTGAATCAGGGCAGTACATGTACAGGCCTGAGATGCTAACAGTGCATTCCCCTGCAGGTGTGTGACTCTGACACTGTGCTGGACCCAGCCTGCACCATTGAGATGCTTCGAGTCTTGGAAGAAGATCCCCAAGTAGGAGGTGTTGGAGGAGATGTCCAAGTAAGAAGTAACCAAGGGTTCCTGAGGGTTGGGGCTAGCCTTTTCTGTTTCCAAACCCAGTGGGATATGCTTAGGAAATTAGTCGCTTGACTTACTAGTACCTGGGAAGCACTTTCCCTAATAGTTTCTCTGGTCTTCAAGAGATTCACTTCACTGACTGCCCAACTCAGTTCTTGATCTTCATGAATGTAAGGGGAGGGGAGAGGTAGAAAATTTGAAGAGTGGGCTGGAAAGATGGCTCAGCTGTTAAGATCACTGCTGCTCTTGCAGATGGCCCAGGTTCAATCCTCACCATCCATATGGTAGCACTCAATCTGCCATAACTGCAACTCTAGGGGACCTGACGCCCTCTTCTGGCCTCCATTGGCATGGGTACCAGTGACATACAGACATACATGCAGGCAATACCACACACAAAGTAAGTTTTGTTTGTTTGTTTGTTTTTTTTTAATTGTTTTGAAAGCCCATGGATTTGGAGGGATACAAGATTTGGCCACTATAGGCCTCACAAAGTACTTCCTTTTGAGTTGACTGTATAACAGGAAGCTCCCAAGTTAGTTCCTTGAAAAGCCCATGCTCTAGGGAGGTCAGGCTAATGAGCTGTAGGCAGTATATTAAGCATACAGACCCAGGTCTTTGTCAGAGGACACTGCAGGCAATGTCATGTCCTCCAACAGGCTTTCCTAAGACAAGGCTCTGAAGACCAATGGCTCTCCTAAGACAAGGCACCCATCACAGGAATGTCTTAACTGGGACTCAGTGCAGGTGCTGATGTAAAAGGTGGGGCTGGTGCTGGAGAATGAAGTTTTAAATGGCCACCCTAAGCTTCAGATTCCTGCATCTAGAGCTAATGACCAGGAATTTGAGCAGCACCCTATGAAACTCAAGCTGGAAAGGCCTCAGATGTACACAGCATCTCTGTTCCCTTACAGATCCTCAACAAATATGATTCATGGATCTCCTTTCTGAGCAGTGTGAGGTACTGGATGGCCTTCAACGTGGAGCGGGCCTGTCAGTCCTACTTTGGCTGTGTGCAATGTATTAGTGGGCCTTTGGGTATGTACCGCAACAGCCTCCTTCAGCAGTTCCTGGAAGACTGGTACCATCAGAAGTTCCTAGGCAGCAAGTGCAGCTTTGGGGATGATCGTCACCTTACCAACCGAGTCCTGAGTCTTGGCTACCGGACTAAGTATACAGCACGCTCGAAGTGCCTCACAGAGACCCCCACTAAGTACCTTCGATGGCTCAATCAGCAAACCCGCTGGAGCAAATCTTACTTTCGGGAATGGCTCTACAATTCTCTGTGGTTCCATAAGCACCACCTCTGGATGACGTATGAATCAGTGGTCACAGGCTTTTTCCCATTCTTCCTTATTGCTACAGTCATACAACTTTTCTACCGTGGCCGAATCTGGAACATTCTCCTCTTCCTGCTAACGGTGCAGCTGGTGGGCATTATCAAGGCTACCTATGCTTGCTTCCTTCGAGGCAATGCAGAGATGATCTTCATGTCCCTCTACTCCCTTCTCTATATGTCCAGCCTCCTGCCAGCCAAGATCTTTGCTATTGCTACCATCAACAAGTCTGGCTGGGGCACTTCTGGCAGGAAAACCATTGTAGTGAACTTCATTGGCCTAATCCCTGTGTCCATTTGGGTGGCAGTTCTTCTAGGGGGGTTAGCCTACACAGCTTATTGCCAGGACCTGTTCAGTGAAACTGAGCTAGCCTTCCTAGTCTCTGGGGCCATCTTGTATGGCTGTTACTGGGTGGCCCTCCTCATGCTGTATCTGGCCATCATTGCCCGGAGGTGTGGGAAGAAGCCAGAACAGTATAGCTTGGCTTTTGCTGAGGTGTGATATAGCCTCCAAGTAAAGTGGGAAATGTGCAATGGGTAAGGGAGGGAATGGAAAAGATGGGGTGGGAGGGAGGAGGGCGTGTTGTGTTCTAGTTTCATGGCTGAAAGGAGCAATCTGAAATGCAAATAATAGTGACTGTGGTGTGGCCTGGGTAGCTCTGCTCAGTGGAAGCATGGCACTGATTCTTTAGGCTCATGGCAGATGGACTTGTATGTTTCTAGGCTGCTTGTCTGCCTGCCCTTGCACAGGTAGTGAACTCTGAGAAATGAATTTACTTCCGTCTGGGAACTATAGAGAACCCAGAAGTGTGCTAAAGTGTGCTAAGTGCTAAATTCCATCCTGTGTCAACTTCTGGTACAGAAGCAAGCATGACAGCTCATAGAAAGTGTCCTCCTAGCCCAGCTGAACATGGTGAGGTATATGAGACGTTCCCGTCAAGTCTGGCCCGCTACTATCCCATTTCCCTAACCTCCAATTAGCCATCAATGCATTAAGATTGTGCCTGAGATAATGAGGCCGGGAAGCCTGACTTCTGGTCAAAAAACAGGGTCTAAGAAATGGTGCTTTATGTAATTAATATATTCCACTCCACATCAAAACATCCCAGGGATGAGCTAAGTTACCAGGAGTAATGAGTTTGGTGGGGTCTTTTTGTTTTGTTTTGGGTGCACATTACAAAGGAAAGTTTGTAATGCACCAAAACAAAGGTGGCCAGTTGTTCTGGTGCACATTTGTAATCCAAGCACTTAGAAGAAGAAAGAGATCAGAGGTTTAAGGTTAGGCTGGACTGCATAAGATCCTGACTGTCTCATACAAAAATAGTTTGACAGGAGGATCAAAGATTGTCATGGTGCTAAAAACCGTGGATGCCTTGGATTGAATGTGTTCCAACTGAAAACTGCTTGGTCTTTTACAAAATTCCCAAAATTGTCAAGAGAACTTGCTGGGCAGATCGAATGTTTTAGCCTTCTACCAGGAAGACTCAACCCCAGTGGATTCAGACAAGAAGTCTTCAGTTATTCTAGCTCATTCATACCTGAATGACTCTCACATTCAGCTCTCATCCGAGGCTAGACATCCTGCTCCCTATTTCATTTTTTTCAGAGCCACGTCATTCTTAGTTGTTGTTTTCTAGTGAGGAGAGCAGCAGTTACCTCTTTCTTCATTTTCCTGGGTAAATTCCCATGTGAACATGGTAGAGAATGGACTCTTACAAGACTGTTCCCTATATGCATGGAAGTAACAACAGCCTCTGACCACACTGTCTCAGGACTGGTCAGGACCTTGGCAGCTGCTTAGCATGTGTGACTTTCTCCAATCGTCCCCAGTGGAAAGCTTTCTGGAGTTGCCCAAATGAACCTTCGTATCCAAGTTGGTCGCCTTTGAGAGCATCCATTCTCAGTGGCTTCTCCAAGGAATTCTACGGCTAGGTAGTAGATGCTCCTCCATTTGCTGCTTCAGTCCAGAAACCAGACTAGGAGCTGGAACTGGTCCAACAGTCTTCGGTCCTCTTACACCCTCATGGCTGCTTGATTTTCCTGTTTCTTTTGAATAATGATGAGAAGCTTTTATACTGTTTTGAAGTCAAGAACAGACTCTGCTTTGGATTTGAAACCTGGGAACATGACTAAGCCTTTGACTTTAGGGGTATAATTTTTCCAAGCATTTGTTCTCAGGGGGGCCAGCTAACCCCTCAGAACCAACAGAGTTGGAGAGCAGTGTACACAGGTGCTTCCCACAAAGGAATGAAGTGCACTCCAAACCATGGATGGGTAATCCCTTGTATTGCCCTTCCTCTTAGGAACAAAAGGGTTTTTCCAGGTGTAGCTAACAGTTGCCACAGCACACAAACCTCAAGTTTCTAGTAAATCTGCTGGCTGGTGTGAAGCCCAACTCATGGTGGCTGGAAGCAGCAGCCATTTGTCAAGGGCAGTTGTTCTGGGTCCTTCTGTTAAGAAGTGAACTATTTGAGCACTACAATGAAGACAATCCAGTCAGCAAACTTCAGGGCTCAGACTAAGGGCTTGTTTTTCTTCAGCTTTTACTTGAAGGTTACAGGACAATGGACTAGGATGAAAAACTGGTTGTCTACCACCCAGCTCTTCTGCCTTGCACTATGGTCAACTCTCCTCAGATTAAAGATGCAGGTACAGTAGTGAGCTTACAACATTTGACCTCGACTGGATTTCCTAATTTATTTTATAAGTTTTCAGCAGCAAAACTAAACTGGGTCTACAGCTATATCCCTGTTTCTTGCAAGGGAAAAGCCTTTATACAATTAGACTCATTTTGGTTTTTCCTCATTGGCAATTTCAGCCTCTTTTGTATTATTTCTATAATAATTTGTAAATATTTATTTTTACCTGCTTTTTTATTAAATAAGGAGGGAACTTTATTTAACATTAAGGGTGGGAGGGAATCAGAAAGGAGGTGGCTAATATCATGCTCTCGGTACAACCACTGAGCACAATGCACAGGCCTCATGCCTTTTAAGGAAAGTCACAGTGTACAGGTGTACAGCTGGAGCTCATCTTCTTCAGATAAGCCTTTATCCATGGTTCTACCTTCACCTTGCCTATGCCCTTCAAAGTCCAGGAGGTGCTTTTGCTGTGGCAACACCACCTCCAGGTTGCCAGACAGGTTATAGGAACTCCTCATGAAGTGTAGAACTCTACCAGGACCCTTCTCAGAATGATCCATCTGCTTCACAATCTCTGCCATCTTTCTCACCGTTCTTATAAGCTGTAGTCAGTGCAGGTCCCACAACCAATGTCCCCTGAGCTACCCCACCACCAGCCTTTGCAGCTTGTCCTTCTGTGCTCTGGGACTCCTGATAGCAAAGCTCCCTACTGTTATTCTTGCTGGTGTCCATGTTCTTCACTCCAGTATCATCTAGTGTGGATGCAAGCTGAAGATGATGGCTCCTCTTTTCCAGGACCATCTCCCCACTCTGGGTAGTTGGTGCTGACCTTTGCCCAGCACTATGAAATCTAAGTCCCTTTCTTGAATCTAATGCTCAGGAGGCTGTATGGCATCTAGCACCACCACCTCAAGTGTGAAATACTTAGGTGAGCTGAGGCCCTGCTGAACTTTTAGTTGCAGAATGACCCAGTTTTCTGCTAGTTCTCATTAATGAGGCCATTGGTGGTCACCCTAGTTCCATGGAAGGTGTCTAGTCAGTTCCTCCAATTCCCCATCTTATTTAGCTAACAAATAGCAAAGCTTTTGCTGTGCCAAGACCACCTGCATAAGGCAGCTGTTAGGGCACAGTTTCATTCTTCTTGGCCAACTTTTTATGCACCAGGTTCACATTCACCAGCAGCACATTCTCCTCTTTTTGCAATATTCCTTTTGTCCTGAAAGGTAAAGGTCAGTCTCTCCTTAGAATTAATGGCATACTTCTCAGTGAGGCACTCACTGAAGTGATGTATAAGCACCATACATCAGTGTGCTGATGCCTAACTTTTGGTCTGTCTCTTCCAACAGCTTAGTCCTTTTCTCTACCAAGACCTTCTGTAGCTCCTCACCATCCCAGTTGTGGTGTTCCCAGGGCCAGGGTCATCCTCCCCCAACTTCTGGCTCAGGAGTACTGTCCTTGTGGCTCTTCTTGAAAGGCCATGGGGGTTGATAATGGATATTACAAGTCCCTCTTTCTTAACAGTGACTTTCAAGATTTTCAACCTCAATTTGGCTGGAACTATTTCAAAGAGCATCGCATACTTTGTAGCTGCCCAGAATACTGTGCAGTGCCATTAGAGACCTGAGTTTCCGTCACCCTGCAGACCCACCTGTTGTGCACTGTAGGCGCCATTCTGGTGCTATTTTTTGTGCTCCTAATGTTGCTGTGGCAGCTTGATGACTCCCTAGAACTAAGATGGTCTCACTGGGCTGCCACCAAGCCCTGATGACACAAAACGCAGACAATTTTGGGTTACAAGGCAGCGCTACCCTGTTGCTGGCAACCATGAGCAGCTGCCCCTGACCCCATTGTTTTCGTTGCCCTTAGAGACTGGCCTTTTTGTTGTTTTTTCAGATCAAGAATTTTTTTATTGCACTTATCAAAATAAAAATTTGTACATAATTCTGGCGTGTCCATTGCTATGACAAAGAACCAAAGTAAACTTTAAGGAGAGAAAGTTGACCATGGCTCACAGTTTTGATCTCCTATTAACTGACTCAGTTTCTGGGCACATGGTGAGGCAGAGGACACAGAATAGAGCTTGTGCTTAAGCAAAGCTACTCACCTGGAAGCTGCAGGGAAGCAGAGGGCTTAGAGGAAGCCAGAGACAAAACATATTCTCAAGGCCATGTCCATAGTGACAGCTCTTCATAAGCCTCTTACACCAGGACTCTACCAAGAGCTGTTTCTCCCTCATGTTCAAGAACCACCTCCAGCCTCTATCAGAGAGCTGTGCTGGGGACCACATCTTCAACACATGAGTGCTGGAGGTATATTTCAAATCTAAAAATACAACTGGGATCTCAGAACTATGTCCTCTTGTACTTATTAAACCTAGCTCTTTAGTTTTAAAAGGATTAGTGGTAGAAATAGAATCTGTGAAGTTCAAAAGTAGAAGAGGCCAGCAAGATGGCCCAGGAGTAAAAGGTACCTACTACCAAGCCTGATGAGCAGAGTTCAATTCTTGAGATCCATATGGTACAAGGCAACCCCTTCCCACCCCAACTGTCCAGCTTCCACGAGTGCTATCACCAGTGAGTGCACATACACTACTCAAACATTTTAAATGCTGACTTAAAAAATTTCACAAATAAGGTTAAGTTGTCATGGTTGCCTTAATTTGGAGAACTGAGCCATTAGGCCACCAGACACTACACATGCAGGATGGCTTATTTTCTATTACAGAAATCAGAATCTCTTCGGATCCCAGCAAAAAAAGAAAGAAAGAAAGAAAGAAAGGAAGAAGGAAAGAAAGAAGGAAATCAGAATCTCACACTCCCCAAATTATACAATACAAAGTAGAATTGGAAGAATGAGTAAAGGCTAACCAAAGCTTGTTCCCTCAAATGCAAGCATGTTGGATGGCAGGTAATACAGGGTTGTTGTCATATTAAAAAAAGACAAGCAGAGATTAAACTTACCCACTGTGGAACAGAGAACAAAAATGGAATGACAGCAGCAG
>NW_022196905.1:244985528-244986533 GCF_008632895.1 Mastomys coucha
TAGGACCTGTGTTTGGGCCTATGGGGCCAGGTACTCTTGTCATGGTGGGTGGGTTTGTGCCCATGTTTCCAGAAGCCTGTGAAAAAGAAACTGAATTTGTCCATAAGAGACCTGCTGCCCTTAGAATGGGGGCAAGATCTAAGCCTTGAGGTCCAGCCATTCTTAAGTTAAGACCAGATCCTGTACCCAAGAGGCCGCCTGCTCTGTTGTCCAAATTTGGGCCTGGGCCTAGGCCACCGGCTCTTGGGTTGGGCCCAAGACCTGGTCCTAACCCACATGCTCGTGGGTTGGGCCCCAGGCCTGGGCCTGGAAACATACCTGACCTAGGGGCCGGGTTTGTACCTAAAAAGCTTGATCGCAGATTTGGACTTGGTCCAGGACCCAGGCCAATTGGCCTAGGATTGGGAGGACCAGTTCCAGAGGACAAAACACCTGCTCTCATATTGGGTCCACATCCAGGGCCCATGGGGCCACCACCCCTAGGGTCAGGACTTGCTCCCAGGAGTCCACCTGCCCTTGGGTTGGCCATAGGACCAGGTCCAGGAAGCCGTCCTAATCTGGGGTTAGACATAGGCCCCCGGCCTGGAAGAGCCCCTGTTCTGGGGTTTAAACCTGGTCCTGGTCCTGGTCCCAAAAGGCCTCCTGGCCTTGGGAAAGAAACTGCACCTGTGCCAGTGGGATTCATCCCTCTTGGAAAAGAAGTCATGCCTGGGTCACGAGCACCAGCAGGAAAATGTGCTGGGTTTGATGCCAACGAGCCTGATGGATTTGGAAAAGGAGCTGGATTCCTTGGAAATGGAGCCAGGTTTCCACCAAGAGAACATGCTGCCATAAGGAAAGGATCTGAGTTCACACCCATTGGGTGGCCTGTGTTCATAACAGGCCCTCCGTCCAGCCGTCCTCGAGGTGGCAATGGAGCACGAGTCCAAGGAGTTGGCCGCTCTCTAGGGAAAATCCGGGGTTCTTTCATACTTTCTTGGGGACGTTGGTGATAATAGGCTTGGG